>NW_016805422.1:3146329-3178942 GCF_001698545.2 Rhinopithecus bieti
TGAGACAGTCTCACTCTATCGCCCAGGCTGGAGTGCAGTGGTGCAGTCTCGGCTCACTGCAAGCTCCGCCTCCTGGGTTCCCGCCATTCTCCTGCCTCAGCTTCCCCAGCAGCTGGGACTACAGGTGCCCGCCGCCACGCCCAGCTAATTTTTTTGTATTTTTAGTAGAGCAGAGACAGGGTTTCATTGTGTTAGCCAGGATGGTCTCCATCTCCTGACCTCGTGATCCGCCCACCTTGGCCTCCCAAAGTGCTGGGATTACAGGCGTGAGCCACCGTGCCTGGCCTTAATTAATATTTTTTAGAGACAGGTTCTCACTTTGTGTCCAGGGTAGGGTACTGCGGCACAAACATGGCTGACTACAGCCTCAACCTCCTGGGCTCAAGCAATCCTCCCATCTTAGCCTCCCAAGTTACTGGAGCTACAAATGTATGCTACCACACCCTAGCTTGTTTTAAAATTTTTTTGTGGAAGTGGGGTCTTGCTCTGTTGCCCAGGTTGGTCTTGAACTGCTGTCCTCAAGTGATGCTCCCACCTTGGCCTCCCAAAGTGCTAGGATTATAGGCGTGAGCCACCATGTCCAACCCTGGTGTCATTTTTCTAAGAAAACTTAGAAAACCAAGGTCACAAAGATTTTTCTGCAAACTTTTCTTATACATATTTTGTAGTTTTAGTTTTTACATTTAGCTGTGTGATCCATTTTGAATTAATTTTTATACATAGTTTGAGGTGTTGGTTGAGGCTCATAGTTTTTTGCATATGGATATCCAGTGTTCCAGTGCCGTGTGTTCAAATGGCTATCCTGTTTTTGTTGAATTACTTTTACAACTTTGTGGAAAATCAATTGATCATATATATGTGTGTCTATTTGTAGACTGTCTTCTCTTCCTATTTTCCAGTATGTTAATCATTTTGTCAACATCTCACTGTTGATTATTGTAGCTTTCTATGAAGTCTTGATGTTAGTGTGAATCTTCCAACTTTGTTTTTCTTTTTCAAAATTGTCTTGGCAATTCTAGTTCCTTTGCCTTTCCATATAAATTTTAGAATCAGCTTGTCATTTTTTATAAAAAGATTGCTGGGGATTTGAATGGAATTGCATTGAATCTATAGAAGAATTTGGAGAGAACTGAAACCTTAACCAGATAAAGTCTTCCAATCCATGAACACATCCATATCTCTCCATTTGCTTAGGTTGTTTTTAATTTCTTTAATCTGTAATTTATAGTTTTCAGCATAGTGTTTGCCTTTTAGGTGCCATTATAAAATGTACTGTTTTGTCCATTGCTTGTACAGTTGGTAACCTTATTTGAAGGTTTGAAGACACCTCATTTAATATCTATTATTGAATCATTAACATTGAACTTACACAGCCAATAGTGCTATAACTCATGCCTGAATAAGCTTATCTAAAATACATATTTTCTCCACAAGGCAGATCATAGCTTTCTTGTGCTTAGGTACACTAGGTAGCACTTGAGCACTGTGCCAGGGGACCATTTTAAACATCAAAATTACTGGGAAAAAAACAAAAAAAAGCACAAAAACATGGCACTATGTAGAGCACTAAAAGGAGACTTGTTTATTATATGAGACCTGAACTAAAAAGGCATAGTATATCACTTTGACTTCAGCTGGGAATGTGTATGTTGAATGACTCAAATTTTTCACTGCTCTGCACATGTTCATGAATGACCATGAGAGTGCAGTAAATATTGATTTTGGGATTACAGATACATTTTAGTGAGTAGGCAAATTAGGAATCTGTGAATGAAGATCAACTATATAAAAGTAAAATTGACTTTTGTGCTATATATTGGCCTTATATCCTGGATCTTGCTAACTCAGGTGATAGAGCTTTTCTGTTGATTCTTTGGCATTTTCTTCATCAATATTCATGTCATCGGCAAATAGGGGTACTTTTATTCCTTTTTTCTCTCTTTTTCTCTTTTTAAAATTGTAGTAAAAAGCACATCAAATAAATTTACCCACTGGTCTGGTTGCAGTGATGTTTACAACCAATTATAGATTTCTTTGTTTCTTCTCCATTTCCACTCCCTTACTTGAGTAGCCTAAAAAAAAAAAAATACCCTCTTAACAAATTCTAAGTACATTTTATGGCATTGTTAATTATGTGCATATTGTTGTTCAATAGTTATCTAGAAGTTTTTCACCTTGCATTACTGAAACTACCCATTTAGTGACAGCTCCCCATTTCTCCCTCCCCACAACACTTGACAACCACTGTTCCACTTTCCGTTTCCATGTGCTTGATTACTTTAGGTACCTCATATAAGTGGAATCATGAAGTATTTGTCCTTTTCTGATTGGCTTATTTTACTTAGCATAATGTCCTCAAGGTTAATTTATGCTGTGGCATATGATAGGATTTACTTCTTTTATAATACTGAACATTCCATGGTATGTATATGTTGTGTTTTCTGTATCCATCTATCAGTGGACATTTCGGTTGTTTCTATATGCTTAATGTTAGCAATGCTGCAATGAACGTGGATTGTGCAGATATCTCTTCAAGATTCTGTTTTCAGTTCATTTGGATATACACCTAGAAGTGGGATCATATGGTACTTCTAGTTTTAATTTTTTGAGGAAGCTCTATACTGTTTTCCATAGTAGCTTCACCATTTTACAGTCGTACTAACAGTGCACAGGGGTTTCGGTTTTCCCACATCCTCTCCAATACTTGTTATTTTCTGGTTTTTTTTGGTATTGGCAATTCTAACAGGTATGAGGGTGAGATCTCATTGTGGTTTTGATTTTTATGTCTTTTATGATTAGTGATGTTGAGCATCTTTCCATATGCTTGTTGACCATTGTATATCTTTTTTTTTTTTTTTGAAGATAGGGTCTTGCTTTGTTGCCCAGACTGGGGTGCAGTCGCACGCTTATGGCTCACTGCAGCCTTGACCTCAAGCAGTCCTCTTACCTCAGCCTCATGAGTAGCTGGGACTACAGGCGTGCGCCACCATGCCCCGCTAATTTTTGTATTTTTTCGTAGAGGTGGGGTTTCGCCATGTTGTCCAGGCTGGTCTTGAACTCTTAGGCTCAAGTGATCCACCTGCCTCTGCCCCCTAAAATGCTGGGATTACAAGTGTGAGCCACTGTTACTGGCTCATTGTATATCTTTGGAGAAATGTCTATTCAAGCTGTTTGCCCATTTTCAAATTGAATTATTTTTTGTTGTTGAGAAGTTCTTTACCTATTCTGGGTAATAACCCCTTATCTGATAAGTGGTTTGCAAATATTTTCTCCCATTCCGTAGATTGTCTTTTTACTCTGTTGATTGTGTCGTTTGGTGCACACAAGTTTTTCAGTTTGATGTAGTCCCATTTGCCTATTTTTGCTTTTGTTACCTGTACTTTTGGTGTCATATCCAAGAAATCATAGCCCATTTCAATGTCATGAAGCTTTTTCCCTATGTTTGCTTCTAGGAGTTTTATAGTTTCAGGTGCTACCTTTGTACCTGTAATCGATTTTGAGTTAGTTTTTGTATATGGTGTGAGATAAAGTCCATCTTTAATCTTTTGCATGGGCATGTCCAGTTTTCTCAACACCATTTGCTGAAGAGAGGATCGTTTTTCCATCGTGGAGTCTTGGCACCATTGTCAAAGATTATTTGACACAATACCTCCTGGGATCAAGTGATCCTCCCACCTCAGCCTCCCAAGTGACTGGGAACACCAGAAGGTGACACCACACCTGGCTGATTTTTGTATGTTTTGTGGAGACGAGGTTTTGTCATGTTGCCCAGGCTGGTCTTGAACTCCTGAGCTCAAGCAATCTGCCCACCTAGACCTCCCTAGTGTTGTGATTACAGGCATAAGCCACCATGTCTAGCTGCCACATTTTTGTTATATTTTAGATCCAACTTGTTAGGTCTTTTGATACTTTTCTTCATCCTTAATGTTTTGTATTTTGCCATATTACTGTGTATAAGTGTAGATTTAAATATTGATTAGCAGTAGAGAGTTTTTTCAACCTAGAAAATAATATCTCGGAAAAATTTCAACCATTATTTATTTATTTATTTTGAGATGAAGTCTCACTGTATCACCCAGGCTGGAGTGCAGTGGCGAGATCTCGGCTCATCACAACCTTTGCCTCCCGGGTTCAAGCCATTCTCCTACCTCAGCCTCCTGAGTAGCTGGGATTACAGGTGTGTGCCAGCATGCCCAGCTAATTTTTGTATTTTGAGTAGAGACAGGGTTTCACCATGTTGGCTGGGGGTCTTAAACTCCTGACCTTGTAATGCATCTGCCTTGGCCTCCCAAAATGCTGGGATTACAGGCATGAGCCACCACGCCCGGCCTCAACCATTATTTTTTTTATTTTTATTTTTTGAGACTTAGTCTTGCTCTGTCGCCCGGGCTGGAGTGCAGTGGCCGGATCTCAGCTCACTGCAAGCTCCGCCTCCCGGGTTCACGCCATTCTCCTGCCTCAGCCTCCCGAGTAGCTGGGACAGGCGCTCGCCCGGCTAATTTTTTGTATTTTTAGTAGAGACGGGGTTTCACCATGTTAGTCAGGATGGTCTCGATCTCCTGATCTTGTGATCCACCCGTCTCGGCCTCCCAAAGTGCTGGGATTACAGGCTTGAGCCACCGCGCCCGGCCTCAACCATTATTTTTTTTTTTTAAATTTCCTTCACCTCTTCTATTTTTTCCTTCTGAAATTGCAATTATTTCACTGTTGGAACCTACGTTCCCTACTTCTTAGTTCTTTTTTCCTCATTGTGTAATATCTTAATCTTTTCTTTATACTGTGTTCTAGGTAATTTCTAATACATGAGTTATCTCTTCATTTGTTGTTAGCCGGATGTTTATCCCATCTATTGATTTTAATTTTAAAGACCATTTTCTATTTCCGAGATTTACAGTAGATTCTTTTTATAAATGCCTGTGATCATTTAATTATCTTCTATTCTTCTTTTAGGATGTTAGTCCCACTTAAGTATAGTTAGTATGCTCAAAGCGATAAAAAAAAATTAAGATTCTTCATTTAAAAAACTGTCTTCAGGTGTAAATTCTATTTGCTATGTCTGCTTATTGGTAGTAATTTTCCTAAAGTATATTATAATTTTGGTTTGTGGGCTTACGTTGGATTGTTTTTCCTGTGTGTGTTTTACCCCTTTTGTGTGGCTTTGGAGTTTACTCCACCTGCCCCTCTGGCTGACATAGCTCTAGGTCAGCTGTTTCATTAGGAATTTGGGTTTTTACTTTGGGAATAGCCTAGTTCTGGACCACACTACATGTGTTATATGTGTTATGCAGGCCCAGTGTCTATTGTCAGGGTAGCTCTGTTGGGTGGAACTTTTTTTGGCCCAGTTCCAGCAAGGAGTCTGTTTCTGGTCTTCTGTTCCACGCATGACATGCTGGACTTCTGGAGAGTTGCAGCTTTAGCTACACTGTTTTTAGTTAAAGCCCTTTTCCTGGGGGCTGCATGGCTTTAGTGCCCACTTAACCACTCTAAATTTGTCAACCACAAAGATCTTACTTACACTCTTATTGAGTGTAGCTAAATATTTAAAGTTTTATCTAGTTTCTTGTATATCCTTCTAGAGGTACTTTATGTTAATATAGGTAATAATGTGCTTATTTTCCTTTGTTTTGTATACAAAAGTTAGCATACTGTATATCCTATTATATTAGTTCGTTTTCGTTCTGCTGTAAAGAAATACCCGAGACTGGGTAATTTATAAAGAAAAGAGGTTTAAATTGGCTCATGGTTCTGCAGGCTGTATAGGAACCAGGCTGGGGAGGCCTCAGGAAACTTAAAATATGGCGAAAGTGAAGGGGGAGCAGGTGCATCTTACGGGGCCAGAGCAAAGGGAGGGCAGAGAGGGAGAAGGTGCCACACGCTTTTTTTTTTTTTTTAAATCAGGCATTTAGAAACAAGAAAGCATACATTAATTACATAAAAATAGTTTTTGAATAACAGAGTAAGCATCATATTGTCATTAGCAACAACATAGGACATGGGGCGGGATGCAGGACTCCGGGTGGTTTTAAAGATAGAGGTGGGTGGGTTTTCCCCCCCCCCCTTTTTTTGCAGGGCTCTGGGTGGTTTTAAAGGTAGAGGGCGGTTCCCACCTCCCCCCCTTTGTTTTTTGAGATGAAATTTCGCTCTTGTTGCCCAGGCTGGAGTGCAATGGCACAATCTCAGCTCACCACAACCTCTACCTCACAGGTTCAGGCGATTCTCCTGCCTCAGCCTCCTGAGTAGCTGAGATTACAGGCATGCGCCACCACACCTGGCTAACTTTATATTTTTAGTAGAGACAGGGTTTCTCCATGTTGGTTAGGCTGGTCTCGAACTCCCAACCTCAGGTGATCCGTCTGCCTTGGCCTCCCAAAGTGCTGGGATTACAGGCATGATCTACTGTGTCCGGCCCTTTTTTTCCCTTAATTGGGGGAAAAAAAAAAGTTGTTTGTTATTCCTGACTTAAAGCAAGAACAAATGCCTCCCTGGACCCTGGTGGGCTGTGTAACAGGGAGGGTCAGGGAGGAGTGAGAAGGGCTCTGCACCTACCGGGAGGACGGTGTCATATGGAAAACTGGCACAGGGGCTTCTTCTCCTCTGTGCCACACACATTTTTGAACAACCAGATCTCAGGAGCACTCACTATCACGAGAGCAGCACGGAGGGGGAAATCCACCCCCATAATTCAGTCACCTCCCACCAGGTCCTGCCTCCAACACTGGGGATTTGGGTGGGGCCACAGACCCAAACCATATCACCTATACTTTGCTTTTCTTAATAAGATAGGGAGTATTTTTTTTTTTTTTGAGAGGCAGAATCTTGCTCTGACACCCAGGTGGAGTGCAGTGGTACAGTCATAGCTTACTGTAGCTTCAACCTCTGGGCTCAAGCAGTCCTCCCACTTCAGTCTCCCTAGTAGCTGGGACTACAGGCATGCACCACCATGCTCAGCTAATTAAAAAAAAAAAAAAAAAAAATTAAAGATGGGATCTTGCTTTGTTGCCCAGGCTGGTCTTGAACTCCTGGGCTCGAGTGATCTTCCCACCTTGGCCTTCCAGAATGCTGGGTTTACAGGCGTGAGCTACCATGCCCAGCCAAGATAGGAAGTATTTCCATTTGGTAAATCAGAGGGCTGGCATGGAGATTTGGTTTCTTTGTTAAGGAGACCTGCTGATTTGACCTGCATAGTTTATCTTCGTCACAATGGGTAAAGACTTTTCCTACTTTTGAATTTTTACATTGTTTTTTACATATAGTTTAAAAAGTTTATCCTCTCATTTTCTTTAATATAAAGATTAATCAGTTCTCTAATTGTGACCTTAACTTCCCCATGTCCTTTAAATTTTCATCATCCATTACATTAAATTAATAATGTACCTACTGTTTATAGGTTCCTGAGAACTATGTGCTTCTATGTCTTCTTTTATGGGATATTTAAAAAATATTAATGGTAGCAAGCACTTACATACATTTACTATGTGTTAGGACAGAAGTATAGAACAAAAGAGGAGAAATTGTTTGGAGGCAGTGATAAGGAGTCTATGTCACTGAGAAATGTGAAAAGATGTTCAATCACTAGCATTAGAATCAGCAATAAACTGAAGTTTTAGTTCCTTCCATTTCTCAGGCACGTGCTGCATTTCTTTCAGCTGTTTTTGGGGATGCAATGTAAAATAGTTTTGTTATAGCAGTAGCTTAAGGTGAGCTGTATTAGCATTTTCAGGGTTTAAACCCCTAAAATCTCAGGTAGGTATATATTATTTTCTTGAGAACCTACAAAAAAATCTCATTCCACCAATTTCAGAGCAGTGTAGGACTTATCCAATGTAGGAATTGGTCGTTCAGTCTAAAATAATGGCCGGGCACGGTGGCTCACACCTGTAATCCCAGCACTTTGGGAGGCTGAGGCGACCAGATCAATTGAGGTCAGGAGTTTGAGACCAGCCTGGCCAACATGGTGAAACCCTGTTTCTACTAAAAATACAGAAATTAGCCAGGTGTGATGGTGCACACCTGTAGTCCCAGCTACTGGGGATGCTGAGGCAGGAGAATCGCTTGAACCCAGGAGGCAGAGGTTGCAGTGAGCCGAGATCGCACCACTGCAGTCCACTCTGGGTGACGGAGCAATACTCTGTCTCAAAGAAATAAAATAAAATAAAATAACAATAAGTATAGTTTTTAAGTGGCTGCTTTTTGTCAGTTGCTGTAGTAAGCACTATAAGTCTAATAGTATACATTTACTGAGTTCTTGCTATGTGCCAGGTGCTGCTTTTTCCATATTAATCTAATCTTAATAACAAGCCCGTGAGGAAAATCCTGTTATTCTTGTTTTACAAATAAGGATAAGTAGGATATCATGAAGTTGAGTAACTTGTTTAGAGTCACAGAGTTTGTAAGTAAGAGTTTATAAGTCTAGCACCAGAGATGTACTCTTAACATCAAATACTATATCTCCTATCTTCTTTAATTTTCACAGTAAGCCTATGAGGTAAGTATATAGAAAAGGAAACAGACCTAGAGAGAGTGTGTAACTGTCTGATGGTCACTTGTTTCTGATCCCCATGAGCCATACCATCAAACTCTTACACTTAAGAAAATAGTCCAGTTTTTGTACAACTTCATCTTACAACTCTTACTGCTTCTTGTCTTATCTCCCAGGGCCATTTCTGAGCAGTAGAGGTTTCAAGTAATCCACTAACAACCAGTTCCAAATTCTGTCGTCAAATCCTGTGCTGCTGTTCCAAGTGGTAAGTTTTCTTATGGACATGGTAAAACTTCAATATATTCTACTTCATAAGTATCTTCATCTGTAAAAGGAACAAAGTATACTTTTGTGAACACATGATTGATTAGGCTTTATTGTTTTGCTACTGCTTTATCATACTGAGAAAATCAGAAGTTAAATATTAATATATTTGCCTGGCACAACTTTTGGAAATATTTAGCCCAACAAATAAGATGCTTTACATCTATCAGCTGTCTACTGTTATTTGTTATAATTCTATCTTGGCCGGGCGCGGTGGCTCATGCCTGTAATCCCAGCACTTTGGGAGGCCGAGGCGGGCGGATCACGAGGTCAGGAGATCGAGACCATCCTGGCTAACATGGTGAAACCCCGTCTCTACTAAAAATGCAAAACATTAGCCAGGCGTGGCGGCGGGCGCCTGTAGTCCCAGCTACTTGGTAGGCTGAGGCAGGAGAATGGCGTGAACCTGGGAGGCGGAGCTTGCAGTGAGCCGAGATCGGGCCACTGCACTCCAGCCTGGGTGACTTGAGCGAGACTCCGTCTCAAAATAATAATAATAATAATTCTATCTTTAGACCACATATTCAAGTGCTAAATGGACAAACACAGTGGTATGTTTTAATAGAGTTAAATTAGAACTATTATACATACATGAAGAACATTAGTGAACATTGTTTCTTAACTAAATTTTAAATGATTACAATCTGATTATTAGATCAATTATAATATATTATACGCTAGTCTCCCTTTCTCCGTGGTTTTGCTTTTCATGGTTTCAGTTATCTGCAGTCAACCAAGGTCTGAAAATATTTAGTGGAAAATTCTAGAAATAATTCATAAGTTTTAAATTTAGTGCTGTTCCAAATAGTGTGATGAACTCATACCCTGGACTTCAATCCTCCCTTTGTCCAGCATATCTATGCTGTTTATGTTACCTACCCTTTAGTCACTTAGTAGCTGGTTGGAAATCGGATTTTAAAAAATAGTATATATTAAGTTTGGTAATATTTAGAGTTCCAGACATCCACTGGGGGTATTGGAGCATATTCCCCACAGATAAGGGAGGCTACTGTAACTACTGTTTACTGAGTATCCTTCATAGGTCTGACATTATGCTTTACAAATATAATTCATGTGATCCTGTTAACAGTCTTATAAGATAGATAGTAGTGTTGACATTTTATACAGGAAAAAACTGGTTACAGAAGTTCAGAATTTTATATTAGGTCACATAACTTGTAACTTGACAGAGCCAGCTTTCAAACCTAGGTATAACTGTCTCAAACCTTTTGATTTTCTCATTATACGATCTGATTATATGTAGTGTTTGAATTTTGACCATGTAAAAGTAAAGATTTTAAGATGCTGAAGAGTGAAAATCTAAAGGGTGTGCCTGTCTGTACATTGTAGAGAATTACAGAAGCTGTATTCAAATATACTGAATTACCTAATTTTTTTGTTTGTTGTTTTCAGGTAATAGATGCATATTATTTCTTTTATTTAAAAGAAATGAATGTGACTAGTATTGCATTAAGAGCTGAAACCTGGCTTTTAGCTACATGGCATGTTAAAGTACCTCCGATGTGGCTGGAAGCTTGTATTAACTGGATTCAAGAAGAAAATAATAATGTTAACTTGAGTCAGGCCCAAGTGAATAAACAAGTGTTTGAGCAGTGGCTCCTTACTGATCTGAGGGATTTGGAGCATCCTCTTTTACCTGATGGCATTTTAGAAATTCCAAAAGGAGAACTGAATGGATTTTATGCTCTGCAGATCAATTCCTTGGTTGATGTAAGTCAGCCTGCATATTGCCAGATCCAGAAGTTGAGAGGAAAGAATACAACAAATGATCTAGTTACAGCTGAAACACAAGTAACCCCAAAACCTTGGGAAGCAAAGCCTTCACGAATGTTGATGCTGCAGCTAACTGATGGAATTGTACAAATACAGGGAATGGAATATCAGCCTATTCCAATTCTTCATAGTGATCTTCCTCCGGGTACAAAAATTTTGATTTATGGAAATATATCTTTCCGTCTTGGTGTTCTCTTACTGAAACCAGAAAATGTGAAAGTGTTAGGAGGTGAAGTAGATGCTCTTTTAGAAGAATATGCCCAAGAAAAAGTACTTGCAAGATTAATAGGGGAACCTGATCCTGTACTTTCAGTCATACCAAACAATTCTAACGAAAACATTCCCAGAGTTACAGATGTTCTAGATCCTGCATTAGGTCCTTCTGATGAAGAACTCTTGGCAAGTCTTGATGAAAATGATGAGCTTACAGCAAATAATGACACTTCCTTAAAAAGATGTTTCACCACGGGTAGTTCCTCAAATACCATTCCCACAAGACAGTCAAGTTTTGAGCCAGAATTTGTTATTTCTCAAAGACCAAAAGAGGAACCATCAAACCTATCTATGCATTTCATGGATGGGGAATTAGATGACTTTTCATTGGAGGAGGCCTTGCTTTTAGAAGAAACTGTCCAGAAAGAACAGATGGAAACTAAAGAATTGCAGCCATTGACTTTTAACAGAAATGGCGATCGAAGTATAGAGAGATTTTCACATAATCCTAATACTATGAATAATTTTTCTTTGACTTGCAAAAATGGAAACAATAATTGGAGTGAAAAAAATGTATCTGAACAAATGACTAATGAAGACAAATCATTTGGTTGTCCATCTGTTAGAGACCAAAACGGGAGTATTTTTTCAGTTCATTGTAATGTACCCTTAGCCCATGATTTTACAAATAAAGAAAAGAACTTAGAGACAGATAATAAAATAAAACAAACCAGCAGTTCAGATGGACATTCCTTAAATAGTAAAATATTAGATAGAGAGGTGGTCGACTATGTACAGAAAAGGAGTTCACAAATTTCTAATGAAAATGATCATCATTTACAGACTTGTTCTTTAAGATCACCAGAGAATAGCATTAATTTTTCTATTGCCATGGATTTGTATTCTCCACCCTTTATCTATTTGTCTGTTCTACTGGCCAGCAAACCAAAGGAAGTTACAACAGTGAAAGTGAAAGCATTTATTGTAACCTTAACTGGAAATCTCTCAAGTTCTGGTGGCATTTGGAGTATAACTGCAAAGGTGTCTGATGGTACTGCGTATCTAGATGTAGACTTCGTGGATGAAATACTTACTAGCCTGATAGGGTTCTCAGTACCAGAAATGAAACAGTTAAAAAAGGATCCTCTTCAATACCAAAAGTTCCTGGAAGGTTTGCAGAAATGTCAGAGAGATCTAATAGATTTGTGCTGTCTAATGACTATTTCATTTAATCCTTCCTTGTCTAAAGCAATGGTACTGGCATTACAAAATGTTAATATGGAACACCTTGAGAATCTAAAGAAGCGGTTAAATAAATAATTTAACTAAAATAGTATTAGGAACAATTAAAAACAACAAGGAAATATTTAGAATTTGTTCACAATTTTACTTGTGCAACTTTATGTAAAAGGAAAATGAAATTTCATAACTTATTTCAGTTTAATTTTAAAGTGTTTAATCATGTTTGTTATATGTGTAGCTTTTTAAAATAAGTTAATCTTTTTTTTTTTTTTTTTTTAAAAAGACAGGGTCTTGCTCTGTTGCCCAGGCTAGAGTGCAGTGGCATGATCATAGTTATTGCATTGACCTCCTGAGTGCAAGCAATCCTCCTGCCTTAGCTTCTTGAGTTGCTGGAACTGTAGGCATGTACCACCATGCCCAGCTAATTTATTATTATTATTATTTTGTAGGGACAGAGTTTTGCTGTGTTGCCCAGGTTGGTCTCGAACTCCTGGCCTCTCAATCCTCCTGTCTTGGCCTCCAAAGGTTAATTTTTTAAAAAGTAACTGTTAGATGGAGGAATATGGTGACCCACTATTGTTGAGAAATTTGTTTTCCACTTGTCACATAAGATGATTGCTGAAGTATTGTACTGGTGTTCAGTGGTGAGTCATATTGTTGAAAGTTAATAATTATAAAGAGATAATTTTCCTTCTAATATGTTGTCTATGGCCATACCACCCTGAACATGCCTGAGCTTGTCAATAGTATGTTGAGTACCCAAAAGATTTGTTTATATTGTTAATCTTAGGGGAAAAAAAATTAAATCCAGTAGATCAGAACATCAGACTTTCAGATGCAAATTGATTTACTGGTTTTTATTTTGCTGATTATAATATTTGGTATATTTAAGGTAATCTAGTTAATTAGATGCCATTTCATAGATTATATTGAATGAATAAAACTTTATTTTCAAGGATAGTTTATTTTAAATGGCATATTGAAAACATCATTATCAAGATCCAGTAGGTAGGACATTTATTGGATTAAAATAAGGCATTTATCCTTGTCTTTAGGTGTCATTGTTACCTTTCTGAATTAGCTGTACATATAAGCCTTCCTTTGGTTTTAAGTGCTGATTTTTTTTTTTATTTTTTAAAGAGGGGCTGTTTACCATTCTTCCACTGTGCTGTTATAAAGTTGTATTTGAAAGGTAATGTTGTTTTTAGTAATCTTTTGTCTTAAAATAATTTAAAGTTCTTTGAGTTTTAAAACATTAAACAAATCCTTAAGTAACAAAATACAGTGGTGTTTTATTTTATTGAAAACAATGTAACAGGAAATATCAGGAAGTAAGATAAATACATGTATGAAAATATGATAATAGAATAGAAGAGAAAGATTTTTAAAATATTTCCATTGTTGTATCAGGGTTCAAAGCATCAGGACACAGATATTGCTGACATGTGCCCTAGTAATAATCTTGTCTATATACTTGCATAGCTTTTTAATAAGTGATCTGAATGGGATAGCCTTTTCTTTCATTATCTTTTCATTAAATGCTCTGCTCTTAGACTCTTTATCTCTGTGAATGGGCCTTGAAAATTGGGATTAGAACTTCTTTTCATATTGTCATTAAAGACTGGCTATCGTACTTTTTATCAGTCTATGCTACTATATTAGTTCTTGGTGCGTTGATTCTGTTTCTAGTCTTCTCTGGCCTGGATTATTGCAGTGGTTTACTAATTGGTCTTTTATCTTATTTTGCCCTCAAACCATGCTCCATAATGTTACCAGAGTGATCTTTCGAAAATAAATTTCTTCTTGTTTTCTCTTCATTAACCTTTAATACCAACCTCCTTCCACCCCATTGCTTACAGGGTGAAGTCCAAACTCCTCACTGAGTATGTAAGGCCTTTCATGATCTGGCCCCTGACTTCTTTTTTACCCTTATCTTGCCCCATTACTCTTTGCCCCTGAGTTTTAGGGGTTCCAAGTTATTTGTAGTACACTAAACATGTGGAAGAATATACCTCTTACTTTCATACTCATGCTTATAGTGCCTCATCCCCCTGTCTTCCTAAATCATTTCCAATTCAGTTTTTTTTTTTTTTTTTTTTTGGACGGAGTCTCGCTCTGTCACCCAGGCTGGAGTGCAGTGGCGGGATCTCGGCTCACTGCAAGCTCCGACTCCTGGGTTTACGCCATTCTCCTGCCTCAGCCTCCCGAGTAGCTGGGACTACAGGCAACTGCCACCACGCCCGGCTAGTTTTTTGTATTTTTTTAGTAGAGATGGGGTTTCACCATGTTAGCCAGGATGGTCTCGATCTCCTGACCTCGTGATCCACCCGTCTCGGCCTCCCAAAGTGCTGGGATTACAGGCTTGAGCCACCGCACCCGGCCTCCAATTCAGTTTAAGCTGTAGCTGCCTGTTACAGTGTTTCATGAATTCCCCTGCCCACTTACATGCTCTCCTGTACATTGTACAGACTAATATGTATGTTTTTACTGTGCTTGTTTCTCTGTTATTCTACTGCTACCTTTTTGGTAGGATAAGTCTTACGGGGCTGTCCTGTGTGCGTTGTAGGATACTTAGCAACACCTTTGGCCTCTGCCCACTGGATGTGAGCAGCATCCTTCCAGTTGTGATAACCAAAAATCCTTCCAGACATTGCCAGATATTCCCTGGAGCTGGAGATGCTCCCAATTGAGAACCATTGTTCTGTTGGAATATAAGGTGCTTAACAGTGTGGTTGAGGGGTTTACCTTGTTGCTCCAGTAAGTATTTCATCAAGTCTGATCATCTTCTGTTGCCTAATGTATTTTGTGATTTCCTGTCATCCATTCCAATAGCATGGTACTTAAAGCCCTGACACCTGTGCATACACAGCATCTCAAAGAGCTGCCCTCTTTAGTGAAAGAATAGATTAGAAAAATCTGGCCTGTAGTAAAGAGTGACTATGAAAAAACTTGGATGACTTGGTTTAGATTCTGGTTGGGTGGGGGAAAAGATGTTCTTTTCCCTGAGAATTTGTAGCCGTAGGTCTGTGCTTATGTGGGGCTAACCAGACACTTAAAAGTTACCTGCACGATAATCTCCAGACTAATAACTGAACACAAACAAGAATGATCCTAAGAGTTCCTGGCAGTAGCAAATGGGAAGAAAAAACCAAGCATAATCAGATGAGTTCTCTCTTTCTCTTGGGAGTGACTCTGCTTTCAGAGTACAATTGTCCTTTGGTATCCATGGGGGATTGGTTTCAGAACCTTCCACGGATACCAACATCCAGATGCTCAAGGTTCTGATATAAAATGGTACCTTATTTGCACATAACTTATTCACATACTCCCATATACTTTAAATAATTTAATTTCTAGGTTACTTATAATTTTTTTTTTTTTTTTTTTTTTTGAGACAGGGTCTTGTTCTGTCGCCCTGGCTGGAGTGCAGTGACACAATTACTGCTTACTTCAGCCTTGACCTCCTGGGCTCAAGTGATCCTCTTGCGTCAACCTGCCGAGTAGCTGGGGCCACAGGTGTATGTCACCATGCCCAGCTGATTACACTTTTTTTGTAGAGATAGTGTCTCGCCATGTTGGCCAGGCTGGTCTCCAACTCCTGTCCTCAAGCAATTGTCCTACGTCTGCCTCCTAAAGTGCTTAATACAATGTAACTGCTAGGTAAATAGTTGTATTGTTTAGAGAATAATGACAAGGAAAAAAAGTCTGTACACGTTCAGTACAGATGCATTTTTATTTTGAATATTTCTGATCCATGGCTGGTTGAATCCATGGGTGTGAGGGTTGACCATATATGTTTTTTGCTTGTTCATTCTAAAGTCTTACTGGTTGGCTCCTGCCCTGGGTCCAGTACTGCTTGTGACTTGGTGGATTAGTCTGCCCAATTCTGGAGTTAGTAGGTACCACATGAAGCTCTCTGACATTCAGCTATTTTAGACTTAAAATAACAATGTAATATGCTTGAAAAAAGATGAGATTGAAAGTTTTAGTTAACTGGGAACTGAAAACTAAATTTTTTTTTTTTTTTTTGAAACAGGGTCTCACTTTTTCACCCAGGCTGGAGTACAGTGGTGCAATCGTGGCTCACTGCAACCTCGACCTCCTGGGCTCAAACGATCCTCCTACCATGGTCTCTGGGCAGCTGGGACTACAGGCATGCGCCACCAGGCCCAGATAATTTTTTCGTGTTTTTAGTAGAGATGGGATTTTGCCATTTCTACCTAGGCTGGTCTCAAACTCCTGAGCTCAAGCAATCCACCTACCTTGGCCTCCCAAAGTGCTGGGACTACAGTGTGAGCCACTGTGCCTAGCCTAAATGGAAATTCTAACAACAACAACAACAAAGCAAGAGCTAGAATTAAGAATTTGATGAGGCTGGGTGTGGTGGCTCATGCCTGCAATCTCAGCACTTTGGGAGGCCAAGGCAGGCGGATCACCTGAAGTCAGGAGTTCAAGACCAGCCTGACCAACATGGAGAAATCCCGTCTCTACTGAAAATACAGAATTAGCCAGGGGTGGTGGTGCATGCCTATAATCCCAGCTACTCAGAAGGCTGAGGCAGGAGAATCACTTGAACCCAGGAGGTGGAGTTTGTGGTGAGCTGAGATCATGCCATTGCACTCCAGCCTGGGCAACAAGAGCAAAACTCTGTCCCCCCCGCTAAAAAAAATTTTTTTTGATGAATGAGTTTCAAACCAGATGAAACAAAGCTGAGGATAAATAGTGAAATAAGTTGGGTCAGAAGAAAAAAATTCTGAATGATACATGCAGCGACAAAAGGATGGAAAAGAACCAGAAAGCAATGTAACAGAAGGGCTAACATTAAGCAACTGGAGTTCTAGAAAGAGCAAAGTAGAGAATATTTGGAGTTAATGCTTAAGAATTTCATAAAACTCATGAAGATCTTCAAGCTGTAGATTTTAAAAGTTCTGCAAACCTCAGGCAAAATAAATTTTAAAAATACACATACAAATATTACTAATACAGTTGAAAAGTAAAGAAAAAATGTACAGCAGTGACAAAAATAAGGTATATTACCTTCTAAGGACCAACATGACAACTGACTTCTCTATACAAGCAATGGGAATCAGAAGATAATGGAATGACATTTTCAAAGTGATGACATAACTGCCAACCTGGAGTCTATAATAAGCAAAACTGTCCTTAAAAATAGGATGCAATAGGAAAAATTAAGAACGCTTCCGCCAGGTGTGCTGACTCACGCCTGTAATCCCAACACTTTGGGAGGCTGAGGCCCATGGATCACTTGAGGTCAGGAGTTTGTGACCCGCTTGGCCAACATGGTGAAACCGTGTCTCTACTAAAGGTACAAAAATTAGTTGGATGTGGTGGTGTGCACATGTCATCCCAGCTACTTGGGATACTCAGGAAGCTGAGGCAGGAGAAATGCTTGAACCTGGGAGGCAGAAGTTGCAGTTGGCTGAGATCGTGTCACTGCACTCAGCCTGGGCAACAGAGTGAGACTCTGTCTCAAAAAACAAAAAGCAAAAAAACCCCAAAACATTTCACATGAAAAATGAGAATTTCCCCTAACAAATCCTGCACACACACAAAAATTGTCCTTAAGCAGAGGGAGAACATTATCAGATAGAAGCTTGGAGATGCAAGAAGGAATATGAATTAAGAGGGTAAATATATGAATTAAATGCATAGTGATTTTGCTTTTCTTTTTTTTTTTTTGGAGTCAGGGTTTTCCTCTGTCACTCAGGCTGGAGTACAGTGATATGATCATGTCTCACTGCAGCTTTGAACTCTTGGGTTCAAAAATCCTCCTGCTTCAGCCTCCTCAGTAGGTGGGACTACAGGTGTGTAACACCATACCTAGCTAAGTTAAAAAAAAAAAATTATAGAGACAAGGTCTCACTATATTGCCCAGGCTGATAATGAACTGACCTCGAGTGATCCTCCTGCCTCAGCCTCCCAAGTTACTGGGATTACAGGCATGAGTCACTGCACCCAGTATAAATGAATAGTGATTTTAAAACAGGCCGGGCTCAGTGGCTCACACCTGTAATCCTAGCACTTTGGGAAACCAAGGTGGGCAGATTGCTTGAGGCCAGGAGTTCCAGACCAGCCTGGCCAACATGGTGAAACCCTGTCTCTACTAAAATACAAAAATCAACTGGGTATGGTGGTGCATGCCAGTAATCCCAGCTACTTGGGAGGCTTGAGGCATGAGGATTGCTTGAACTCAGGAGGTGGAGGTTGCAGTGAGCCACACACCACTGCAGCCCAGCCTGGGTGACAGAGTGAGAATCTGAATTTAAAAAAGAAAAAAAAAGCATGTAACTTGGGAGAGGGATAAATCAAGTTAAAATGTTTTAATGGCCTTGTTTTCTGAGAAAAGATTAAGCTATAGTTTTATATTAAACTTTATTCTTTTAAAATTTTATTTTCATTTTCAACCCTGGCCTACAGATATATTAAGCTCGAATATTCAAAGTTGGTTTTATAATACTCAGGGTAACCACTCCAAAAGATTTTTAAGATCTTAAAATATTGCTACCAAGCTAATGGGACAAAAACATGATAATGCAGAACAAATTGCATTCAACCCAAAGGAATGCAGGAAAGGAAATAACAAAGAAAGAGTGGCATATGGAGAAAAGCAATTGGTGAGGTGGTAAGTTTAAATCCAAATCTATTAGAAATTGCATTACATGTAAATAGGCTAAATCCTCTAGTAAAAGAGAAATGATAATAATACAGCCAAATTATAAGATGCGTAAAATGCAAAGATAGAGAAAGAAGAAAGGGAAATGTTATAAAAAGATGTCTAAACAACCAAAAGAAAGCTGCTGTGGCTATCGTAATATCAAACAGTAGAATTTCAGTCAAAAGACTTAGTAAAGAAAAACAGTTGCTAATGATAAAAGGGCTAATTCACAAGGAAGGTTTAACAATTCTAGACTTACATAATTCAACAATATCTTCTAAATTTACCAGAGAATTATAAAGAGAAATAAAAAATCCACAACCATAAAGGAAGATTACACACAATCAAAAATGTTGGCAGAGATACAGAAAATACAATTAAAGTTGACCTAGTCAACATTCATAGAAAACAAATGCGTAGTTCTTTTTTTTTTTCTGAGACAAGAGTCTCTGTTGCCCAGGCTAGAGTGCAATGGCACAATCTTGGCTCACTGCAACCTCTGCTTCCCAGGTTCAAGCGATTGTCCTGCCTCAGCCTCCTGAGTAGCTGGGATTACAGGTGCCTGCCACCACATCCAGCTAATTTTTGTGTTTTTAGTGGAGGTGGGGTTTCACCATGTTGGTCAGGCTGGTCTCAAATTCCTGACCCCAGGTGATCCACCCACCTCGGCCTTCCAAAGTGCTGGTATTACAGGCGTTAGCCACCGCACCCAGCCCTATAGTACACATTTTTAATATATGTGTGCAACATTTACAAAAACTGACCATCTGCTATACCATAATACAAGTCTAAGTAAGATTCAAAAGATTATAACAATACAGAGTATATTCTCTGATCATAATTAAAGTAAGCCAGAAGAAATGGTTAGACATTTCATATATTTAATAGGTTGGTACAAAAGTAATTGTGGTTTCTGACAATTTTAAATTATAACTAGGCTCAAACACATCTTTATTGATCAAAATAGGAACCACTACAATCAACACATTTTTTGCCAACGAGAAATAAGTTTGTTTATCCCGGTAGCATAAAAATCTGTACTTCAGGATTCAACAAACTCTTGGAAAGCATTTTCTGCATCCTGCTGGAAGAGTGGAAGATACCCTTTTCCCTGCAAAAAGTTGTCGAGATGCTTGAAGAGGTGGTAGTCGGTTGGTGAGAGATCAGGTGAATATGAAGGATGAAGCAAAACTTTGTAGCCTAATTTGTTCAATTTTTGTAGCATTGGTTGTGCAATGTGTGGTTGGGCATTGTGGAGAAGAATTGGGCACTTCCTGTTGACCATTGCTGGCTACAGGCATTGCAGTTTTCGGTGCATCTCATTGATTTGCTGAGCATACTCAGATGGAAGGGTTTTGCTGGGATTCAGAAACTAGTGAATCAGACTGGCAGCAGGCCACCTAACAGTGTCCATGACCAGTTTTTGGTGCTACTTTGGCTTTGGGAAGTACTTTGGAACTTCTTCTCTGTCCAACCACTGAGCTGGTCATCGCTGGTTCCTGTATAAAATCCACTTCTTGTGGTACATCACAACCCAATGGAGAAATGGTTTGTTGTGTAGAATAAGAGAAGACACTTCAAAATTATGATTTTAAAAAAATTTTTGCTCAGTTCATGAGGTACCTACTTATCAAGTTTTTCACCTTTCCAATTTGCCTCAAATGCCAAATGACTGTAGAATGGTTGATGTTGAGTTATTTGGCAGCTTCTCATGTAGTTATAAGAGGATCGGCTTCCATGATTGCTCTCAGTTGGTCGTTGTCAACTTCTGATAGCCGGCCACTATGCTTCTCATCTTTAAGGCTCTCATCTCCTTTGCGAAACTTCTTGAACCACCACTGCACTGTACATTCATTAGCGGTTCCAGGGCCAAATGTGTTGTTAATGTTGCAAGTTGTCTCTGGTGCTTTACAACCCATTTTGTACTCAGATAAGAAAATCACTCGAATTTGCTTTTTGTCTGACATCATTTCCATAGTTTAAAATCAACATAAACAGCAATTAATAAGTCATTAGCCAAAAAAAAGCAAAAAATGTCCAGTAAAATGATATATAACATAGCCACATTTATTTAAGATCTATTCCAGTATCAAATGGCAAATTCCAACAATGCAGAAACCACAATTATTTTTGCATCACATAATTAGAAACTATAAAACATACTCCAAAGGAACTTTGGGTTAAGGAAAAAAACACAATGAAAATTAGAAAATATTTTAATTATAATAATAAAACATCAAAATTTATGGAGTATCACTGAAGTTGTCCTTAGAGGGAACTTTGTATCTTAATGTATTAGAAAACAATAAAGGGTAAACATCAATAAGCTGAGCATTTATCCCAGTAAGTTATAAAAACTGCAAATTAAGCACAAAGAAGGAAGGAAAACATAAAGAGCTGAAGTTATTTGAGACAACTGGGTAACCACATGCAGAGGAATGAAGTTGAATTTATATCTCATACTATATACAAAAATAAGCTGAAAATGGAATAAAGACCTAAATGTAAGAACTATAACTGTAAAACTCTTTACAAGAAAATAGATGTGAATCTGTGACTATGGATGACGCAATGGTTTCTTAGGTATAACGTGTATAGCACAAGCAAAGAAAAACAAATTGGAGATCATCAAAAATTTTTTAAATTGTGATCAAAGGGCAGTATCAAGAAAATGAAATGACAATGCTCTCAGAATGGAAGAATATATTTGCAAATCATGTATATGATAAGGGATTTGTATCCAGAATAGAAAAAATTCTACACCTCAGGAATAAAAAGACAAATAGGCCGAGTGCGGTGCTCACGCCTGTAATCCCAGCACTGTGGGAGGCCGAGGCGGGTGGATCATGAGGTCAGGAGATGGAGACCATCCTGGCTAACACGGTGAAACCCCGTCTCTACTAAAAATACGAAAAATTAGCCGGTCGTGGTGGCCGGCACCTGTAGTCCCAGCTACTTGGGAGGCTGAGGCAGGAGAAGGAGAAGGGCGTGAACCCGGGAGGTGGAGCTTGCAGTGAGCGGAGATCGCGCCACTGCACTCCAGCCTGGGGGACAGAACGAGACTCCATTTGAAAAAAAAAAAAAAAAAAAAAAAGGACAAATAGCTCAATTAAAAAGTGGGCAAAGTATTTGAATAGCTATATCTTCAAAGATACACAAATGGCTGGTAAGCACATGAATAGACGCTGAGGATTATTGGTCGTTAGGGAAATGTCGTTAGGGAAAAGCCGTAATGGGATACTACTTCATATTCACTAGGATGGCTATCATTGAAAAGAAGACGATGACAATTATGATGAGGATGTGGAAAAATTGGGACCCTCATATAATGCTGATGGGAATGTGAAATGGTACAGCCACTTTGGAAAATAGTGTGGCAGTTCCTCAAGAAGTTAAACAGTTACCACGTGATCCAGCAATTTCATTCTTACCTAAAAGAATCGAAAGGGTATGCTCACACAATAACTTGTATGTGAATGTTCATAGCAGTTTTATTCATAATTGCCAAAACATGGAAAGGAAACGATCTAAATGTCTAACTGATGAATGGATAAATTTAGGTATATACATATAATGGAATATTATTCAGCCATAAGAAAATGAAATACTGATACATGCTACAACACAGATGGATCTTGAAAACATTCTAAGTGAAAGAAGCAACAGAAAATACCACATAGTGTATAATTCAACTAGAAATATCCATAATAGTTAATCACTGTGTTAATCACTAATGTAAGATTAACTCGAAATATCCACAATAGTTACATTCATAGAGACAGAAAGCAGATTAGTGGTTGCCAGGGACAGGGGAGCAGAAGGCATGGGGATGAATGGTGAGTGGTCCTCAACCCTTTTGCCACCAGGAACCAGTTTTGTGGAAGACAATTTTTCCACCGACTGGGGAGAGGGGCAGATGGTTTTGGGATGAAATTGTTTCACCCAGATCATCAGGCTTTAATTAGATTATCCTAAGGAGCATGCAACCTAGATCCCTTGCATGCACAGTTCACAATAGGGTTTGAGCTCCCATGAGAATTTAATGCCGCTGTGAATCTGACAGGAGGTGGAGCTCAGGTGGTAATGCTTGCTCTCCCACCTTTCACCTCCTGCTGTGCTACTGGGTTCCTAACAGGCCACAGACTGCTACTGGTCTGTGACCTGGGGGTTGAGGACCCCTGTGCAAATGGATATGGATATGGATATGGAGTTCCTTTTTGGGATGAGTTAAGTGTTCTAGAGTTAGATAGTGGTGATGGTTGCACAACTTTGTGAGTGTACAAAAAAACTACTCAGTTGTATACTTTAAAAGGTTATTTTTATGGTGTGTAATTTAATATATTTCTAAAATTTAAAAACTAATAGAATCTGTGGTTTAAAGACTTTCCAAGAATTCCCGCCCTTCATGACATCCCCACTGAATTCTTTCAAAATATTAAGAATAACATTACTCTACATAAACTCTTCCACAGAATTAATATTATAATTCATAGTCACTAGCTAATCAAAATGCACTACTCAGCACCAAAGGCAAATACTTTTATCTGTTATGTAAAGACAAGTCTATACCAACAATTCTGAATTAACTGATGAAGTGGAGCCAACAAACCATTTAGAAATTCTGTGTCAACAAACCATTTAGAAATTCTGTGTCTGTCTCTCCTGCTACTACTTCCATCCTACTTCATACCATCACACTGGCTGATAAAAAGCCTAATATGGGGTTATTTCTCTTCTTTTTTTAATTAATTAAATTTATGTATTTAATATACTTTTTAGAGATGGGATTTCACTCTGTTGCCCAGGCTGGAGTGCAGTGATATAATCATAACTCATAACTCATAATCATAACTCACTGCAGCCTCCAATTCCTGGGCTCAAGCAATCCTCCCACTTCAGCTTCCTGAGTAGCTGGGACTACAGGCACACACCACCACACCTGGCTAATTTATTTTTATTTTTTGTAGAGATGGGGTCTCCCTATGCCAGGCTGGTCATAAAGCGATCCTCTCACCTTGGCCTCCCAAAGCATTGAGATTACAGACATTAGCCAAAGAGAAGGCCGGGTGCAGTGGCTTACATCGATAATCCCAGCACCTTGAAATGCCAAGGCAGGAGAATTGCTTGATGCCAGGAGTTCGAGAGCAGCCTGGGCAACATAGTGAGACCCCGTCTCTACGAAATTTTAAAAAAACTATGAACAAGCCAAGAGTTGTTTTGCATTGCTATCAGTTATCTACAATTAATAGAGTTGTAAAATAACTCACATACGTGTCCTTTTTTATTCGTAAGGAGCCTCTTTTGAATACATCTGAGTTTATGCTAATGAAGTGTCTTAGGGTGGGGCTCCAAAAAGACCTCAGGATCAAGTTGGTCACCAGAAAGTCCAAGTAATTAGAAGGTGGAAACTTTCTGCCCCACCTATTCACCTCTGTGTACAAACTTGAATAATGAGATCTGATGAGCTTCCAGGTGAATACATCAAAGTGTTGGGAGGGTGGCACAGCTGGAGAGGGCATGGAAGCTCTGACACCCCCTACACTGAATTGTTTGCTTTATAATAAATTTGTAAATGTAAGTATTGTTTTTCTGAGTTTTATAAGAGGTTCTAATAAATTATTGAACCCAAGGAGTGGCTTGTGGGAACCCCTGATTTATACCCATTTGCTCATAAGTACAGGTGGCCTGGACTTGGATGTGGGGAGCAGTCTTGTGAGACTCAGCTCTTAACCTCTGGGGTCTGCATTAACTCCGGGTAGTTAGTATTGAATTGAATTGAATTCAGTATTGAGTTGAATTATTGGACCCCCAGTTTGTGTCCGGAGAATCAGAGAATTGGTTGCTGGTGTTGTAAAAACATTCTAGAATTGGTGCTAGAAGTGGGACGTGAGTAGAGAAATGGTGTTCTTTGTTTACTGTTTTTACCAAAGTAGAATTTGAAGCTTTTGTGCCATACATGGATCCAAGAATCTTTGCCAAGGCTGTGAGCTCCTTGCTGAGTGTCACACTGTGCTAAACGCTTTACAAAGAATGTTTCTTTAGAAAGTTAAAATCTTTTTATCAAAGCAATACATAAACATAATTGTGAAATTATCTAGTATAGAAAGACCCGTGATAAAAAGTAGCAATCCTGACTTTTTCACTGTTTCCCACGTCCCACTCCCATTCTGCTCCCAAGGGAGACTGCTGTTGCCTATTAAGGTCAGTTTTTAGTGTATCTACTGATTGTCCTCATTCTTTAAATAATATGGGAATGTCCATTATTTAGACTTCTACCTGTCAAGTTAGCTCTGATAAAGTTTTAACTCACTCGATTCCTGCATCTCTTCTTTCCATCCATTACAAAACTTTTTTGTTTTCTTTATTGGTTATTATTAAAATATGAAATGATGGGCTGGGCATGGTGGCTCATGCCTGTAATCCCAACACTTTGGGAGGCCAAGGTGGGCGGATTACCTGAGGTCAGGAGTTTGAGAACAGCTTGGCCAACATGGTGAAACCCCGTCTCTACTAAAAATGCAAAAATTAGCTGGGCGTGGTGGCACACACCTGTACTCCCAGCTACATGGGAGGCTGAGGCAGAATTGCTTGAGCCCAAGAGACAGAGGTTGCAGTGAGCCGAGATTGTGTCACTGCACTCCAGCCTGGCCAGCAGAGTGAGACTCTGTCTCAAAAACAAACAAACAAACAAACAAACAAAACTATGAAATGATGAACTTACACTTTTTCGGCCATTTCTCCTGACTACTCATATTACAAAATAGTCTAATTAGTACTCCTGACTTTCCTTTCTGCTTAATGTCTTCTTTTTTTTTTTTTTTTTTGTGAGACGGAGTCTCGCTCTGTCGCCCAGGCTGGAGTGCAGTGGCCGGATCTCGGCTCACTGCAAGCTCCGCCTCCCGGGTTCAGGCCATTCTCCTGCCTCAGCCTCCTGAGTAGCTGGGACTACAGGCGCCCGGCTAATTTTTGTATTTTTAGTAGAGACGGGGTTTCGCCGTGGTCTCGATCTCCTGACCTTGTGATCCACCCGCCTCGGCCTCCCAAAGTGCTGGGATTACAGGCGTGAGCCACTGCGCCCAGCTTAATGCCTTCTTATACTTCAACATTATCAGACTGATAAGTTTGCATTCTGTTAATCAGATTTATGACATCTATTTCCTCTATAAGCTTATTCTAAAGGTTAAACGTCAAGCAGTGATCCCATTATTACAACTATTTAAATGTTGGTGATTGCATAGGTTGTTATAGTATATTGGCATTACCAGTGTTTTTGTAGAGATTTTTTTGGGCAACGGGGAGGTTATTTGCCTATCCATTTTGGGGGTAATTTCCCACCTTTTTTCTCATCCTTAAGTTCTTCCAACTTCTTAAGGACAATATCAAATCTCTTGCATCTCTTACTTTTCTAGATACCTCCTTTAAAAAAAAAAAAAGCCTTTTTAGATTTGCAGGAATTTTGAGATAATAGTAGAGAGTTCTTATATACCCTACACCCAGTTTGCTCTATCATGAACATCTTACATTAGTATGGTACGTTTGTTACAACTGATGGTCCAGTATTGTTACATTATTAACCAAAGTTATATTGTACGCAGGTTTCCTTGGTTTTACCTAATGTCTTTCTCTTCCAGGATCCCATCCAGAATACTATATTACCTTTAGTTGTCATGTCTCCTTACATTCCTCTTGGTTGTGACAGTTTCCCAGACTCTTTTTTTTTTCCCCATCTTGTTTTTGATGACCTTGACTGCTTTGAGGCGTATTGGTCAAGTACTTTGTAGGATGCCCCTCTATTGGAATTTGTGTGATGTTTTCCTCATTATGATACTGGCTAATTGGTTTCTGGGAGGAAGACCACACAGGTAAAGTGTCATTTTTATTATATCATATCAAGGGTACATACTATCATCATCTTCCATCACTGTTCATGTTGACCTTGAGCACCTGGATGAGGTAGTGTTTGTAGTTTTTCTACTGTAAAGTTATTCTCCCACTTTCTCACAACCTTTCCACAGTGAATGCTTTGAAAGGAAGTAACTGTGTGTAATCTATACTTAAGGAGTGAAGATTTGTGTTCCATTTGTGTTCCTCCTTCCTTGAGGACAGAGTATTTACATAAATTATTTGAAATTGTTCTGAAACAGAGATTTGTTTCTTTTCCCTCATGTATTAATTTATTAAATCATTTATATGAATATACACTCTTGGATATATATTTTATAATTTGGGTTATAATTCAGTAGTACTTTTTAAATTTTGTTGTTCAAATTGTTCCAGCTTTGGCTATTGGGATCTTCTTTCCCTTGGTTCTTGTGTCCCTTTGATATACTCCCATCATTTATTTATTTTTCTTTTTTTCTTTTTGAGACAGAGCCTTGTTCTGTTGCCCAGGCTGGAGTGCAGTGGCACAATCTCAGCTCACTGCAACTTCTACCCCCCTGCCCCTGGGTTTAAGCAATTCTCGTGTTTCAGCCTCCCGAGTGTCTGGGATTTCAGGCCCCTGCCACCATGCCTGGCTAATTTTTGTATTTTTAGTAGAGAAAGGGTTTTAGCATATTGACCAGACTGGTTTAGAACTTCTGACCTCAAGTGATCCACCCGCCTCGGCCTCCTAAAGTGCTGGGATTACAGGCGTGAGCCAGTATACCCAGCCACTCCCATCATTTTTAAAGCACTTTACTTTGTGGTATTACAAGATGCTCAAGGCTTATGTTTTATATTTCCTTCTCCAGACCTAGAATCAATAATGTCTTCTTTTATTGGAGAATGGTAGTAGAAAAAAATGTCTGAACATCTGGATACTGGGAATTAAATAACTTTATTGGAGTCAATTTGTTTAATCTATTCTCAGTATTTTCTAGCCTGCTGCTCAACACTCATCTTGACTATCTTCCATTTTTCTTTTAACTTGGATCCACTGTTTCTGGGATTTCCTGCCCTGCCCTGCCTTGCCTTCCCTTTCCCTTTCCTTTTCCTTTCCCTTTCTTTTCCCTTTCTTTCCCTTCCCCTCCCCTCTCCTTCCCTCCCCTTTCCCTCCCCTCTCCTTCCCTCCTCCCTCCCTTCCTCTCCTCCCTCCCCTCCTCCCTCCCCTCCCCTCTCCTTCCCTCCCTCCCTTCCCTTCCTCCCCTCCCCCCCCTCCCTCCCCTTCCCTCCCCTCTCCTTCCCACATCCCTCCCCTCCCCTTCCCTTTCTTTCAACAGAGTCTCCCTCTGTCACCCTGGCTGGAGTGCAGCGGCGAGATCTCGGCTCACTGCGACCTCTGCCTCCCAGGTTCAAGTGATTCTCTAGCCTCAGCCTCAAGAGTAGCTGCGATTACAGGAGCATGCCACCATGCCCAGCTAATTTTTGCATTTTTTAGTAGAGACAGGGTTTCGCCATGTTGGCCAGGCTGATCTTGAACTCATGACCTCAGGTGATCTGCCGGGCCATATGCTTTCATTTTGTAGAAGCACATACTCAAGTAACTTTCTGAAAATGGGGTGTTTGAGATAAATTTTCTAAGTCTTTAGATTTACAAATCTAAATCTAAAGGCATGTTTGAAAACTTCTTTTTAGAAATTTGATATATAATATACATATTCTGGGAATTTATGTGGCAATTTTGTATATTGAGATAATTTGTAAAGATCAAATCAGTGTAATTAAGATATCCATCACCTTAAATATTTGTCTTTTCTTTCTGCTAGAAACATTCTAATTATTCTCTTCTACCTATTTGAAATATATAATAAATTATCGTAAACTACAGTCACTCTACTAATCTATCAAATGCTAGGTCTTATTTCTTCTATGAAACTGTGTATTTCAGCTGGGCACGGTGGTTCACACCTGTAATCCCAGAACTTTGGGAGGTGGAGGTGGGTGGAACACCTGAGGTCAGGAGTTCGAGACCAGCCTGGCCAACATGGTGAAACCCTATCGCTACTAAAAATACAAAGTTGACCCGGCGTTGTGGCTCACACCTGTAATCCCAGCACTTTGGGAGGCTGAGGTGGGCAAATCATGAGGTCAGAAGTTTGAGACCAGCCTGACCAACATGGGGAAAACTGTCTCTACTGGGTGACAGTGTGAGACTCTGTCTCAACAAACAAACAAACAAACAACAACAACAACAAAAATCAACACAAAAGTAGCCTTGGTGGTGATGCATGCCTGTAATCCCAGCTACTTGGTGGGGCTGAGGCAGGAGAATGGCTTGAACCAGGGAGGTAAAGGTTGCAGTGAGCCAAGATTGCAGCGCCACTGCATTCCAGCCTGGGCTAAAGAGGGAGACTCCATCAGAAAGAAAGGAAAGAAAGAAAGGAAGGAAGGAACGAGGGAGGGAGGGAGAGAGGGAAGGAAAAAAGGGAGGAAGGGAGGAAGGAAGGAAGGGAGGGAGGGAGGGAGGGAGGAAGGAAGGAAGGAAGGAAGGAAGAAAGGAAGGAAGGAAAAGAAAGAGTATATTTTTACCCATTAATCAGTCTTTTGTTACCCCCTGGCCCACCAATTCCTGGTAACCACCAAGCTAGTTGTCTATCTTCATGAGATTCACTTTTTAAGCTCTCACATATGAGTGAGAACATGCGATATTTGACTTTCTGTGTTTGGCTTGTTTCACTTAACATAATGACCTTCAGTTCTATCCATGTTGGTGCAAATGACATGATTTCATTCTTTTTGTGGCTAATATTCCATTGTGTATATATATCACATTTTCTTTATCCATTCATCTGCTGATGGACAGTTAAGTTGATTCCATATTATGGCTGTTGTGAATAGTGCTGCGATAAACATGAGACGGTAGATATCTTTTTGATATATTGATTTTTCTTTCTTTAGGATATATACCCAGTAGTGAAATTGCTGGATCATATGGCAGTTCAATTTTTAGTTTTTTGAGGAACATCCATAGTGTTTTCCATAGTGACTATACTAATTTTCATTTCCACCAACAGTGTATGAGGGTTCCCCTTTCTCCACATCCTTGCCAGCATCTGTTATTCCCTGTTTTTTCTTTTTCATAAAAGCCATTTAGCTGGGGTGAGATGGTATCTCATTGTGGTTTTGATTTGCATTTCTCTGATGATTAGATGTTGAGCATATTTCTTACACTTGTTTTCCATTTATATGTCATCTTTTGTGAAATGTTTATTCAGATATTTTGCCTGTTTTTAAAATGGATTATTTGGGTTTTTTTTGTTTTGTTTTGTTTTGTTTGCTGTTGAGTTGTTTCAGCTTCTTGTTATTAATTCTGGTTATTAATCCCTTGCCAGATGGCTGGTTTGCAAATATTTTCTTTCATTCTGTGGGTTGTTTCTTCTTTTTGTTGACTGTTTCTTTTACTGTGCAGAAGCTTTTTAGCTTTATGCAATCCCATTTGTCTATTTTTGCTTTTGTTACTTGTGCTTCTGAGGCCTGTTTACACAAAAAATCGTTGCCTGGATCAATATCCTGAAGTATTTCCCCAGTGTTTTCTAGTAGTTTCATAGTTTCAAATTTTAGATTTAAGTCTTTTTTTTTTTTTTTTTTTTGAGACAGAGTCTTGCTCTGTCGTCCAGGCTGGAGTGCAGTGGTGTGATCCCGGTTCACTACAAGCTCCGCCTCCCAGGTTCACGCCATTCGCCTGCTTCAGGCTCCAGAGTAGCTGGGACTACAGGCGCCTGCCACCACTCCCAGCTAATTTTTTGTAATTTTTTTTAGTAGAGACGGGGTTTCACCGTGTTAGCCAGGATGGTCTCGAGCTCCTGACCTCATGATCTGCTCACCTCGGCCTCCCAAAGTGCTGGGATTACAGGCGTAAGCCACTGTGCCTGGTCTAGATTTAAGTCTTTAATCCATTTTGGTTTGATTTTTGTATATGGTGAGAAATAGGGGTCTGTTTTCATTCTTCTGCTTATGAATATCCAGTTTTCCCAGCACAATTTGTTGAAGAACATATCCTTTCCCCAATATATGTTCTTAGCACCTTTGTTGAAAATGAGTAAATATGTGAATTTATAGCTGGTTTCTCGATTTTGTTTCTTTTGTTTGTGTGTCTGTTTGTATGCCAGTACAATGCTGATTTGGTTACGGTAGCTTTGTAGTAGTATATTTTGAAGCCAGGTAGTGTGATGCCTCTAGCTTTGTTCTTGTTGCTCAGGATTGCTCTGGCTATTTGGGGTCTTTCATGGTTCTACATAAATTTTAGGATTGCTTTTTTTTGTTTCTTTGAAGAATAGTTACTATAATTTTGATAGGGATTGTATTGAACCTGTAAATTACTTTGGGTAGTATTATCATTTTAACAATATTAAATCTTCCAATCCATGAAAATGGAATACCTTTCCATTTTTTTGTGTCTTTATTTATTTAGTTGAGATAGAATCTCGCTCTGTTGCCCAGGCTGGAGTCCGGTGGCACCATCTCAGCTCGCTGCAACCACTGCCTCCCAGGTTCAAGCAGTTCTCCTGCCTCAGCTTCCCAAGTCCAGTCTATCATTCTGGGAGTTTTTCTGGTACTATTAATTTTAAAATCCTTTCATTTTCTTTTTCTTGAATTATCATTTTAGTTAAATATTGGGCTTCTGGATTGGTCTTCATGTGTATTAACTTTCTTCTTTTTTATTTTTTTGAGACTGGGTCTCGCTCTGTTGCCCAGGATAGAATGCAGAGGCACAGTCACAGCTCACTGCAGCTTCAACATCCAGGGCTCAAGTGACCCTCCCACCTCAGCCTCCCAAGTAGCTGGGACTACAGGCATGTGCCACCAAGCTTGGCTAATTTTTAAATTATTTGTAGAGATGGGGGTCTCCCTATGTTGTTCAGGCTGGTCTAACTCCTAGACTCAAGTGATCTCCCACTTTGGCCTCCCAAAGTGCTGGTATTACAGGTGTGAGCCACTGTGCTTGGCCTTAACTTTCTTCTTGGTCTACCTTTCTGTCTTGTTTCTTCTTTCTGAAAGACTGTCTTGACTTTACCTTCTAACCTCTATGCTTGTAATTTTTTTTGAGCCATCAAATTGTTAATCTCCCAGAACTCTTTCTGTTATTTAATTGAATTATTATATTTAAAATTTTAATAGCAGCTGGTTCTTGTTTTATAAATGTAGTATCTTCTGTATATTTTTGAGGATACATAAATTTTTTTTTTTTTTTTTTTTTTTTTTTTTTTTCCTGAGGTGGAGTCATGCACTGTGGCCAGGCTGGAGTTCAGTGGCGAGATCTCAGCTCACTGCAACCTCCGCCTCCCGGATTCAATCAATTCTCCTGCCTCAGCTCCCAAGTAGCTGGGACTACAGGTGCACACCACCACACCCGGCTAATTTTTGTATTTTTTTTAGTAGAGATGGGGTTTCGCCATGTTGACCAGGCTGGTCTTGAACTCTTGATTACCTGAGGTGATCCGCCCAACTCGGCCCCCCAAAGTGCTGGGATTACAGACGTGAGCCACTGTGCCTGGCCTAATCTTTTTTTAAAAGAGTTTTTTATGTTTTATGAATTGTCTTATGAAATTATCTTAGTTCTCTTAATTCATTCCTCTCTTTTCTTTTGTGTTTCTCATTCACATTACAGATTTTCCTTAAAAGTCTGGCAATCTTTAATAATCTATCCACTTTTAAGAATGAGGCAATAGTCTAGGTGCAGTGGCTCATGCCTGTAATCCCAGCACTTTGGAAGGCCAAGGCAGCGGATCATGAGGTCAAGAAATCGAGACCATCCTGGCCAACATGATGAAACCCTGTCTCTACTAAAAATACAAAAATTAGCTGGGCGTTGTGACATGCGTCTGCAGTCCCAGCGACTCGGGAGGCTGAGGCAGGAGAATCTCTTGAACCCAGGAGGTGGAGGCTGCAGTGAGTTGAGATCACACCACTGCACTCCAGCCTGGTGATAGAGCGAGACTCTGTCTCAGAAAAAAAAAAAAAAAAA
>NW_016805422.1:3182613-3193340 GCF_001698545.2 Rhinopithecus bieti
CAAAAAAAAAAAAAAAAAAAAAATGAGACAATAGAAGGATTGACTTTGAACTTTTCATACTCAAACAGGCTTCTTGGCCAACAGTGCCCCGTTTGGCTGCCCTAATTCTCTTCCTAGATGGTTCAGTAAACTTCTTTATAGAAAACCGCTTTCAGGGTTTTTTGTTTGTTTGTTTTTTTGAGACGGAGTCTCACTCTGTCACCCCGGCTGGAGTGCAGTGGTGCAGTCTCGGCTCACTGCAAGCTCCGCCTCCTGGATTCACGCCATTCTCTTGCCTCAGCCTCCAGAGTAGCTGGGACTACAGGCACCCACCACCACGCCCGGCTAATTTTTTGTATTTTTAGTAGAGATGGGGTTTCACCATGTTAGCCAGGATGATCTCCATCTCCTGACCTCGTGATCCACCCGCCTCGGCCTCCCAAAGTGTTGGGATTATAGGCGTGAACCACAGTGCCCGGCCTATTACTATTATTTTCTGCCTGGAGAACAATCACCTTGATGGATGTTTTGCTTACTGGTTTGTGGGAGTGGAGTGGGTGCTTTTTATACACTCTATATTATTCAGGCTGTTTTAGTCCATTTTCTATTGATACAACAGAATACCACAGACTGGGTAATTTGTAAAGAAAAGAAGTTTATTCATCTCACAATTCTGGAGGCTAGGGAGTCCAAGAACTTGGCTCTGGCATCTGGTGAGGGCCATCCCACGGCAGAAGGGTGGAAGGCAGAAGTGAGCACACAAGACAGAGAAAGGAAATCTGGCCAAACCCCCTCCTTCTAATTAAGCATCTACTCCTGAGACAACAAATTCGCTCCCATGATAGTAGTAGTAGTCCATTCATGAAGGTGGAGCCCTCATGACCTAATCATCTCTTAAAGTCTCACCTCTTAATACTGTTACATGGACAATTAAATTTATTTCTCTCTCTCTCTCTCTCTCTTTTTTTTAGACAGAGTCTTGCTCTGTCACCCAGGCTGGAGCTGGAGTGTGGTGGCATGATCTTGGCTCACTGCAACCTCTGCCTTCTGCGTTCAAACAATTCTCCTGCCTCAGCCTCCCGAGAAGTTGAGATTACGGGCATGCACCACCATGCCCGGCTAATGTTTGTATTTTTAGTAAAGACAGGGTTTCACCAATGTTGACCATGCTGCTCTTGAACTCCTAACCTCAAGTGATCTACCTACCTCAGCCTCTCAAAGTGCTAGAATTACAGGCGTGAGCCACCGCACCCAGTTGGGCAATTAAATTTCAACATGCGTTTTGCGGGGACATTCAAACCATAGCACATGCTTTAAATAATAACCCTGCTTTCGTTCCCAGGTCTCATTCCTCTTGACCATCCTAACTGAATTTTCTGAATCTAAGCATTTGAAGTTTCTCCAGGTAAGATTGGTGTGCTCTTCCACTGGGGAGTCTTTTCCACTTACACACACAGTCACACAGGCTGGAGTACAGTGGTTTGATCGTAGCTCATTGCAGCCTCTAACTCCTGGGCTCAAGTGGTCCTCCTGCCTCAGTCTCCTGGGTACCATGCCTGGCTACTTTTTATTATTATTATTATTTTCTTTTTGATACAAAGTCTTGCTCTGTTGCTCAGGCTGGAGTGCAGTGGCGCCATCTCAGCTCACTGCAACCTCCATCTCAAGGGTTCAAGCAATTCTTCCGTCTCAGCCACCTGACTAGTTGAGTTTACAGGCATGCGACACCACTCCCAGCTATTTTTTTTTTTTTTTTTTTTTTTGGTATTTTTAGTAGAGACGGGCTTTTGCCATGTTGGCCAGGCTGGTCTCGAATTCTGGCCTTAAGTGATCCTCCCTCTTTAGCCTTCCAAATAGCTGGGATTATAGGCACTGCTCCTGGCTATGCACTCATTTTCTAAGTAGTGGTTCCTTCTTTATCAGTGCTTTATCAGTGATCAGTTCTCCAAACTCAGTGTTTTCCAAAAGCTTGATAAAAATCACTTGTTTGCTGATGGCTTTCCTTTCTTTCTCTTCAATATTGCACTTTTATACCCTGAAAATAACTTTTACTGTCATTTTAATAAAGTTTCAGGAGGGACTAACAAAAAGCTTGTAGCTCTTCCATCATCTTAAACGAACAAATCTCATTTAATTTTTAGAACAATCCTCCAGGCACGGTGGCTCACACCTGTAATCCCAGCACTTTGGGAGGCCAAGGCGGGTGGATCACGAGGTCAGGAGATCAAGACCATCCTGGCTAACACGGTGAAACCCCATCTCTACTAAAAATACAAAAAATTAGCCGGGCGTGGTGGTGGGCGCCTGTAGTCCCAGCTACTCGGGAGGCAGAGGCAGGAGAATGACGTGAACCCCGGTGGCGGAGCTTGCAGTGAGCAGAGATCACGCCCATTGCACTCCAGCCTGGGCACAGAGCGAGACTCTGTCTCAAAATAAAATAAAATAAAATAAATTTTTAGAACAATCCTATATCATGTTATTTTACAGAGTTGGGAACATTGGCCCAAGGAAACTAAATATTAATAGATATCTCTAAACCAAATAAGTTATTCAGTGATGGAGCAGGGAATAAATCCCAGGAAATCCACTCTAGTGATTCATCGTCTTGTTTTTTCTCTAAATTTATTAGTATAACCTGTCTTTGACTTTCTATTCAATTGTGCCATCGAGAATAGACGAGTCATGTTTCTCAGACCTTCAGTTTTCTTATTCAGTCAAAATACTGGACCAGATGACCTCCAACACCTCATCCTTCCATAAAATTCCATGATTATATTACTTAGACCTTCTTACTTTATTTTTAGTGGTTCATAATATGTCTTTTGATCAATACCTTAAAGTGTAATTTACATAGGTTTAAATATACAAGTTTTAAATGTATTGCTCAATGGCTTAATAAAAATAGCTTTATTGGGATATAATTAACATGTCACAAAATTCACCTGTTTAATGTGTACAATTCAATGGTTTTTAGTATATTTACAGATTTTTTTTTTTTTTTTTGAGACAGAGTTTCGCTGTTATTGCCCACGCTGGAGTGCAATGGCGCAATCTCGGCTCACCGCAAGCTCTGCCTCCCGGGTTAAAGCAATTCTCCTGCCTCAGGCTCCTGAGTGAGTAACTGGGATTACAGGCATGTGCCACCACACCCTGCTAATTTTCTATTTTTAGTAGAGACGGGGTTTCTCCATGTTGGTCAGGCTGGTTTCTAACTCCTGACCTCAGGTGATCCTCCCACCTTGGCCTCCCAAAGTGCTGGGATTACAGGCATGAGCCACCGCATATGGCCTATATTTACAGATTTTTATACCCATCACCATAGTCTAATTTTAGAAAATTTTTATCACCCTGAAAGAAACCTGGTGCCCATTAGCAGTCGCTCCTGTCCTCCCTTTCCCTTTACCCTGCCAGTTCTTGGGAACCAGTGGTCTACTTGCTCTTTCCATATATTTTATGTTTGTCTATTTTGGCCCTTGTTTTTTTTTTTTTTTTTTCTTTGAGTCTAGGTCTCGCTCGGTTACCCAGGCTAGAGTGCAGTGGTGACAGCATGGCTCACCACAGTATTCTAGCCCTTTCGTAGGAATGAAATCTTACAACGTGTCATCTTTTGTGACTGACTTCTTTCATTTGGCATAATGTTTTCGAGATTCATCCATGTTGTAGCAAGTATCACTTCATTCCTTTTTGTTGCCAAATAGTGTTCATTTTGTGTATGTACTACATTTTATTTATCCATTCATCAGTTAATGAAAATTTAGGCTGTTTCCACTTTTGGTTGTTATGAATAATGCTGCTATGAACAATTGTGTTCGTGTGGACATGTGTTTCTATTTCTCTTGGGTACATGCCAGGAGAATTGCTGGGTCATATGGTTCTCTCCTTTTAATATTTTGAGGCATTGCCAAACTGTTTTCCAGAGTGGTTGCACTGTTTTACATTCCCATTAACATGTACAAGGATTTCCATTTCTCCACATCTTTGCTGACAATTATTACTAAGTTTTTTGTTATTGTTGTTTTGAGATGGAGTTTTGCTCTTTTTGCCCAGGCTGGAGTGCAATGGCGTGACCTTGGCTTGCTGCAACCTCCGCCTCCCAGGTTCAAGGGATCCTCTTACCACAGCCTCCCAAGTAGCTAGGATTACAGGTGTGCACCACCATGCCTGGCTAATTTTTGTATTTTTAGTAGAGATGGAGTTTCACCATGTTGGTCAGGCTATTTTTGAACATCTGACCTCAAGTGATCGGCCTGCCTTGGCCTCCCAAAGTGCTGGGATTACAGATGTGAGCCACTGCACCCAGCCAATTATTACTAAGCATTAAAATTAATATTATCTTTTTGATTATAGCTATTCTAATAGGTGTGAAGTGGTATGACTTTTAAGTTATCTACCTCTTTGTGACCTCCACCTAGATAAGAATATGTGATGTTTCTATTCCTCCTGAAAGTTTCTTTGGTACCTTTCTTCAGTAGACACTAGGTGCCTGCCCCTGAGTAACTACTCTTCTGACATCTACCCACTGTAGATTAGTTTTGCCTATTCTTGAATTTCATATAAATGGAACCAAACAGTATGTATGATTTATATATCAAAGCACATGAATGTTCATAGCAGCATTATTTATAGTAGCCAAAAAGTGGAAGCAACTCAAGTGTCTACCAACTGATGAATGAATGAATAAATGACATATGGTATATCCATAAAATGGAACACTGACATAACTTAAAAGTACAACCTAAAGTAGCAAGTTGATGTAGAAGCTGCAGTAAATTACCCAGAAGGTCTACCTAAGATCATAGATAAAGGTGGCTACACTAAAGAAAATTTCAATGTAGATAAAACAGCTTTAAATTGGAAGTAGATGCTATCTAGAATTTGTACAGCTAGAGAGGAGAAGTCAACACCTAGCTTTAAAGGTTCAAAAAACAAGCTGATGTTCTTGTTAGGGGCTAATGCAATTGGTGACCTGTGGTTGAAGCTGATGCTCATTTACCGTGTTTAAAATCCTGGGGCCTGTAAGAATTACATTGGCCAAGTGTGGGGGCTAGCACCTGTAATCCCAGCATTTTGGGAGGCTGAGGTGGGCGGATTACTTGAGTCTAGGAGTTCAAGACCAGCCTGGGTACCATGGCGAAACGTCTCTACAAAATATACAAAAATTAACCAGGTGTGGGTGTGCCTGTGGTCCAAGCTACTTGGGAGACTGAGGTGGGAGGATCACCTGAGCCCGGGGAAGTCAAGGCTGCAGTGAGCCATGATGGTGCCATTCCAGCCTGGGCAACAGTGAGACTCTATCTCAAAGAGGGAGAATTATTTTAAGTCTTCTCTACCTGTGTTCTATACATGGAACAACAAAGCCCAAATGACAACACATCTGTTGACAGCATAATTTACTAAATAATTTAAGTCCACTGTTGAGACCTATTCCTCAGAAAAAAAAATATTCTTTTCAAAATATCACTGTTCATTGACATTGCACCTGGTCACCCAACGCTCTAATGGAGATGTATAAGGAGATTAATATTTTCATGCCTGCTAACACAATATCCATTCTGTAGCTCATGGATTAAGGAATAATTTTTCCTTGATCTTAATTTTTTCCTTCTCCTCCTCCTCCTCCTCCTCCTCCTCTTCCTCCTCCTCCTTCTTCTTCTTCTTCTTCCTCTTCCTCATCTTCTTCTTCCTCTTCCTCCTCTTCCCCTTCCTCTTCTTCTCCTTCTTCTTCTCCTTCTTCTTCTCCTCCTTCTCCTCCTCCTCCTCCTCCTCCTTTTTCTTTTTCTCCTCCTCCTCCTCCTCCTCCTCTCACTTAGTGGGGATGATCTTGGTTCACTGCAACCTTCGACTCCCGGATCCGGATTCAAGTGATTATCCTGCCTCAGCCCCCTGAGTAGCTGGGATTATAGGCGTGTGCCACCACACCTGGCTGATTTTTGTATTTTTAGTAGAGACAGGGTTTCACCAATTTGGCTGGGCTGATCTTAAACTCCTGATCTCGCGATCCACACACCTAGACTTCCTAAAGTGCTGGGATTACAGGCGTGAGCCATCACACCTGGCCAAGTCTTATTATTTAAGAAATATATCTCATAAGGCTATAGCTGCCTTAGATAGTGATTCCTCTGATGGATCTGAGCAAAGTAAATTGAAAACTTTCTGGAAAGGATTCACCAGTCTAGATGCCATTAAGAACATTTATGATTCATAGGAGGACGTGAAAATATCAACATTAACAGCAGTTTGGAAGAAGATGATTCCAACTCTCATGGATGACTTTGCAGGGCTCAAAACTTCACTGGAGGAAGGAACTGCAGAGGTGGTGGAAGTAGCAAGATAACTAGAATTAGAAGTGGAAACTGAAGATGTGACTGAATTGCTGCAATTTCATAATAAAACTGGAAAGGATGAGGAGTTGCTTTTTATGGATGAGCAAAGAAAGTGATTTTTTGAGATGGACTCTACTCCTGGTGAGGATGCTACAAATGTTGTTGAGATGATAACAAAAGATTTAGAACAGTACATAAACTTAGATGATAAAGCAGTGGCAGGGATTAAGAGGATTGACTTCAATTCTGAAAGAATTTCTACAGTAAGTAAAATGCTATCAAACAGCATTGCATGCTACAGAGAAATCTGTCATGAAAGGAAGAGTCAATTGATGTAGCAGACTTCATCGTTGTCTTATTTTAGAAATTTTCTTAGCCACCACCCTGATTAGTCAGCAACCATCAACATCCAGGCAGGGCTGGGTATGGTAGCTCACATGTGTAGTCCCAGCATTTTTTCAGGCCAACATGGGAGGATCACTTGAGGCCTGGAGTTTGAGACCAGCCTGGGCAACAAAGGGAGACCTTGTCTCTATAAATAAATAAATAAATATATAAATAAATAAATAAATAAAAATTTAGCTGGGCATGGTGGTGCACACCTGTGGTCTCAGCCATTCAGGAGGCTGATGTGGGAGGATCACTTGAGCCCCAGAAGTTGAGGCCCGCAGTGAGTTACGATCACACCACTGCACTCCAGCCTGGGTGACAGAGCGAAACCCTGTCTCTAAAATTAAAAAAAAAAAAAATCAAGGCGAGACCCTCTACCAGAAAAAAGATTATTACTTGCTTGCTGAAGGCTTAGCTGATCAGTAGCGTTTTTTAGCAATACAGTATCTTAAAATTAAAGTAGGCACATTTTTTAAAGATGTAGTGCTGTTGTATACTTAATAGACTACAGTATTGTGTAAACATATTTTTTTGGGGGGGTGGGGAAACAGGGTCTCGCTCTGTCACCCAGGCTGGAGTGCAGTGGCATAATCTCAGCTCCCTGCAACCTCTGCCTCCCAGGCTCAAGCAATCCTCCCACCTCAGCCTCCTGAGTAGCTGGGACTACAGGCATGTATCACCACACCCGGCTAATTGTTTGTATTTTTTGTAGAGATAGGGTTTCACAGTGTTGCCCAGGGTGGTCTCAAACTCCTAGGCTCAAGTGATCCACCTGCCTAAGTCTCTCGAAGTGCTGGGATTATAGGCATGAACCACCGCACCAGGCTGTAAACCTAATTTTTATAAGCACTGGGAAACAAATTTGTGTGATTTGCTTTATTGTGATGTTTGCTTTATTGCAGTGCTCTGGAACTGAACCTGCAGTATCTCCAAGACATGTCTGTAATGTGTACTCTTTTGTGTCTGGTTTCTTTCACTTAGCATAATGATTTTGAGGGTTAAGCATGTTGTGTATCCAGGCATATATCAATATTTCATTCCTTTTTGTTGTTAAGTAGTATTCCATTGTATGAATGTACCACATTTTGTTTATCCATTCATCTGTTGATGGATATTTGAATTATTTTCAGTTTTTGGTTATTGTTAATAAAGCTGCTTTAAACATTTGTGTGGGGCATAGACTTTCATTTCTCTTAGGTACATACTGAAGAGTAGAATGGTAGGATTATATCGCAGATGCGCTTAATTTGATAAGGAATGCCAGGTTTCCAAAATGACAATATTGTTTTGCATTCCCATGGGCAGTATATAGAGTTTTCTTAGGACCTTTTAAACAAATGTTCATATAGGTAGTTCATTTTTGTTGTAGAAATACTAAAAAGTATATAAGAGTAAAGAAATACATCACTTAAAATTTTACCACAAGATGTAACATTGTGGAGTATATTATTCTTTTTTTATTATTAGTATTATACTTTAAGTTCTAGGGTACATGTGCACAATGTGCAGGTTTGTTATATATGTATACATGTGCCATGTTGGTGTGCTGCACCCATTAACTCATCATTTACATTAGGTATATCTCCTAATGCTATCCCTCCCCCCTCCCCTGGAGTATATTATTCTTAACTTTTTTCTACCTATGCTATTTAAAATAAAACCTTATACTGTATGTACTTCTCTGTATTTTGCTTTTTCCATGTAATGTGGGACTAGATTTTCTGTTTCAATAAATATACATTTAAGCCATCATTTGAAATAGCTGCATAGTATTCTGTTACATCAGTGCAGGATATACTGAAACTAGCCATTTGGTTTTTGTTGGACCTTTAGGTTGTTTACTTCTTCTCATCGTTATAAATAATATGACAATGGACATTGTTGTAAAAATAAAGTTGTATATTTCTTTTCTTTTCTTTTTTGAGACAGGGTCTCCCTGTGTTGCACCCAGGCTAGGGTACAGTGGCATGATCTCAACTCACTGCAACCTCCACCTCCTGGGTTTAAACACTTCTCCTGCCTTAGCCTCCCGAGTAGCTGGGATTACAAGCGCTTGCTACCATGCCTGGCTAATTTTTTTAATTTTTAGTAGAGACAGGGTTTCACCATGTTGGACAGGCTGGTCTCGAACTCCTAACCTCCCAAAGTGCTGGGATTACAGGCGTGAGCCACTGCACCTGGCCAGAATTGTATTATATTTTAATAATTCTTTTTTTTTTTTTTGAGACAGAGTCTCATTCTGTCGCACAGACTGGAGTGCAGTGGCGTGATCTCGGCTCACTGTAAGCTCTGCCTCCTGGGTTACGCCATTCTCCTGCCTCAGACTCCTGAGTAGCTGGGACTACAGGCGCCCACCACCATGCCCGGCTAATTTTTTTGTATTTTTTAGTAGAGATGGGGTTTCACTGTGTTAGCCAAAATGGTCTCGATCTCCTGACCTTGTGATCCACCTGCCTCGGCCTGCCAAAGTGCTGAGACTACAGGCGTGAGCCACTGCACCTGGCCTATAATTCTTTCTTTATGATAAACTCCAAGGAAGATTACTGGCTCCAAATATACACAAATTTTGAAGGCTTTTGATACCTCATGCCTAATTGCCTTCTTGCTCTGCTTTCTTTTTCTACCAGTTTTGTGATCTTGGATATGTTACCTAATGTTTTTGAGCATCAGTTTCTCCATCCATAAAATGGAGATAATAGAAGAATACATTGTTTTAAAATATTTAGTGTAGTGTCTCACACATGGTAAGTACTAAGTGGCAGCTATTACTAGTTTAAAAAATTATTACAATTAATACTATTACCTGGAGTATTTAAGAGTTCAGGACTTCTAAACCTCTCAGATACTTATACAAAATATTATTATTTAAGAAATACCTTTGTTAATCTGATCATTTGTATTTCTTCTGTGAATTATTTATAAATATTCCTTGATGATGATTTTAAATATTTCTCAAATGTTGGGATGAACAATAGGATACTAAGTTTTTGGAACTCTCTCTGATAATTAGGAGTGAGAGACAGGTGACTATCCCATAAATAAATCCAATAAATTTGGTACTACTCTGTTTATATATTTGTAAATTCATGCTGTTGGTATTAGCAGCTTTGATATTTGGGGCAGCAGATCTATAATGCATTTAGGACCCGATATAAATCAACTTTATTTTTATTTATTTTTTTTTTTGAGGCGGAGTCTCACTCTGTCCCCCAGACTGGAGTGCAGTGGCCGGATCTCAGCTCACTGCAAGCTCCGCCTTTCGGGTTCACGCCATTCTCCTGCCTCAGCCTCCCGAGTAGTTGGGACTACAGGCGCCCGCCACCTCACCCGGCTAGTTTTGTATTTTAGTAGAGACGGGGTTTCACTGTGTTAGCCAGGATGGTCGCGATCTCCTGACCTCGTGATCCGCCCGTCTCGGCCTCCCAAAGTGCTGGGATTACAGGCTTGAGCCACCGCGCCCGGCCTATAAATCAACTTTAACTATGTATTTGATGTTACTGGTTTTCTGTGATTACCTGATTCTTTATGTCAATTTTATGGGACCTCGATGCTAATAAAATGAAACAGAGTTCTCTAAGCCCAAATTTATTTAATCCTTTTTTTTTTTTTTAAGATGGAGTCTGGCTCTGTTGCCCAGGCTGGAGTGCAGCAACGTGATCTCGGCCCACTGTGACCTCTCCCTCCTGGGTTCAAGCGATTCTCCTGCCTCAGCCTCCTGAGTAGCTGGGACTACAGGCGTCCGCCACCACGCTCAGCTACTTTTTTGTATTTTTAGTAGAGATAGGGTTTCACTGTATTAGCCAGGATGGCCTTGATCTACTGACCTCGTGATCTGCCTGCCTCGGCCTCCCAAAGTGTTGGGATTACAGGCGTGAGCCACTGCACCCGGCCACTAAATATTGAGCTATTTACTCAAGAGGTTTTAAATGTTTTAACATTTAACTCAGAGTGGAAGTAGGGGAAGTAGAGCTAGAAAATGGAAGAGGAGGCCAGGCGCGGTGGCTCAAGCCTGTAATCCCAGCACTTTGGGAGGCC
>NW_016805422.1:3193659-3201213 GCF_001698545.2 Rhinopithecus bieti
AAAAAAAAAAAAAAAAAAAAAAAAAAAAAAAAAGAAAGAAAACGGAAGAGGAATGGAAAAGAAGTCTCTCAAGTATTTCTGTTTCGGCTTTTAGTTGGAGTTAGCTAACTTTTGGAAGGGGGAACAAGTTCGTGACTCCTACCTTTCTGTAATGGCATAAAAATGTAGCTAAGGTGTATGGAGAAGGTACCTCCTGATCAGATCTTCTCTCCCAAATCATCCTGAGTATGCCAAAACAAAAACAAAACAAAAATGAGGCCAAACAAAAACAATCCTTTCCCTTTTCCTACCACTCCAGAGATTTAAGAAATTAGTTTATTAAAGTGCCTTTTAAAATCAGTCTGTTAAAATCCACACCTTAATGTGAATTGCAGTACTATAATTAGACATTCCACTTTCAACTTTTAATAAGGATTTTTGCTGACTGGTGACCCAGAGCTAATATTGGAGGAAGTGGTCAGTTGGAAGAAGGCCGATCTGCTCCAGTGTCACAGGGAGTTTTGGCTGTTAGGGTGTGGTTTTTAGGGTGTGTGTTCTCAGCAATTGACTTTGAGCCTTAGTTTTCTCACTGGTAAAGTTGGGGTTATGATTTATCAGGCCTGTAGTCTTGTGAGTCTCAAGTGAGATGCAGTATGCAAATACCTTGAACGCTTAAAAATCACTGTTACCATTCTGGCACCAGATTTTGAGTGTTCTCCCACATAAGTAATAAATCACCTTCTCAGAGGGGAGAAGTTAAGTAGAAGCGGGGTTTCACTGTTGGCCAGGCTGGTCTCGAACTCCTGACCTCGGGTGATCTGCCTGCGTTGGCCTCCCGAAGTGCTGGGATTACAGGTGTGAGCCACTGCGCCTGGCTTCCAAGCTCATCTTGAACATTTACTGCCCCAGACCTGGAATCTACCATTACTGTCAGGAACCCTTGCTTCTTTTAGTGAAAAATGATATATAAGGACCGTAATCTGGGCACTAGGGACATTCATTGCTACAGGAATTGTTATTTTTACAGATGTTTACAGGGTGAAGGCCAGGAAATGTTTAATCCCTTTTCATTTTTTTAAAGATAAAATATACCATGAGAATATACTGATATTTTCCTTTATTTTATTTTATTTTATTTTATTTTTTTGAGACGGAGTCTCGCTCTGTCGCCCAGGCTGGAGTGCAGTGGCCGGATCTCAGCTCACTGCAAGCTCCGCCTCCCGGGTTCACGCCATTCTCCTGCCTCAGCCTCCGGAGTAGCTGGGACTACAGGCGCCTGCCACCTCGCCCGGCTAGTTTTGTATTTTAGTAGAGACGGGGTTTCACCGTGTTAGCCAGGATGGTCTCGATCTCCTGACCTCGTGATCCGCCCGTCTCGGCCTCCCAAAGTGCTGGGATTACAGGCTTGAGCCACCGCGCCCGGCCTTATTTTATTTTTTTTGAGAAAGGGTGTCGCTCTGTCGCCCAGGAGGGAGTGGAGCAGTACAATCACGGCTCACTTCAGCCTTGACCTCCTCTGCTGAAGTGGCACTCCCACCTCAGCCTCTCGAGTTGCTGGGACTACAGGCACACGCCATCAGGCCCAGCTACATGAGATACTTTGATTCAGGCATGCAATAAGCAGTAATCACATCATGCAAAATGGAGTATCAATCCCCTCAAGCATTTATTCTTTGTATTACAAACAATCCAATTATACTCTTTAAGTTATTTTTTGATGCACAATTAAATTATTGATGACTGTAGTCACCCTGTTGTGCTGTCAAATAGTAAATCTTATTCATTATTTCTAAGTATTTTTTGAACCCATTAACTACTCCTACTTACCCCCAGCCTCCCCATGACCCTTCCCAGCCTCTGGTAACCATTCTTCTACTCTCCATCTCCATGAGTTCAACTGTTTTCAGTTTTTAGCACTCAGAAATAAGTGAGAACATGTGACGTTTGTTTTTCTGTGTCTGACTTATTTCACTTCACATAATAACCTCACTTCCATCCGTGTTGTTGCAATGACTGGATCCCATTCTTTTTAATGGCTGAATAGTAGTCCATTGTATATAATTGCCACCTTTTCTTTATCCATTCATCTGTTGATAGACACTTAGGTTGCTTCCTAATCTTGGTTATTGTGAATAGTGCTGCGACAAACCTAGGAGTGCAGATATCTCTTCAATATATTGATCTCTTTTCTTTTGGGTATATAGCTGGCAATGGGATTGCTGGATCATATGGTAGCTCTGTTTTTAGTATTTTTTGAATTTTTAAATTTTAATTTTTTGTGGGTACTAGTAGGTGTATATATTTATGGGTACATGAGTTGTTTTGATACAGGCATGCAATGTGAAATAAGTACACTGTAAAGAATGGGGTATCCATTCCCTCAAGCATTTATCCATTGAGTTGCAGAAATGCAGTTACATTCTTAAGTTATTTAAAAATGTGCAGTGAAGTTATTGACTATAGTCACCCTGTCGTGTGATCAAATAGTAGGTCTTATTTACTAGTTCTAGCTATGTTTTTTGTACCCATTAACCATCCCACCTCCCCCTACCTCCCCCCACTACCCTTCCCAGACTCTGATAACCATCCTTGTACCCTCTGTGTCCATGAGTTCAATTGTTTTGACTTTTAGATCCCATAAGTAAGTGAGAACATGTGATGGTTGTCTTTCTGTACCTGGCTTATTTCACTTAACATAATGACATGCAGTTCCATCAAAGTCATTGCAAATGACTAGATCTCATTTTTTTTTTTAAGGGTGGATACTACTCCACTCTGTATAATTACCACATTTTCTTTATCCATTCATCTGTTGATGGACACTTACGTTGGTTCCAAATCTTAACTATTGTAAACAGTGCTGCAACTAACATAGGAGTGTGGATATCTCCTCAATACACTGATTTCCTTTCTTTTGGTTATATGCCCAGCAGTGGGATTGCTGGATCATCTGGTAGCTCAATTTTTAGTTTTGTGAGGAACCTCCAAACCGTTGTCCATAGTGGCTGTACTAATTTACATTCCCATCAACAATGTAGAAGGGTTCCCTTTTCTTTACATCCTCTCCAGCATTTGTTCTTGCCTGTCTTTTGGGTATAAGGTATTTTAACTGGGGTGAGATGATATCTCGTTATAGTTTTGATTTGCATTTCTTTGATGATCATTGATGTTGAGCACTGTTTCATATGCCTTTTGTTTGCCATTTGTATGTATTCTTTTAAAAAATGTCTATTCAAATCTTTTGCCCATTTTTTGATCAGATTATTAGATTTTTCCCTGTAGAGTTTAAACTCCTTGTATATTCTGGTTATTAATCCCTTGTTAGATAGGTAGTTTGCAAATATTTTCTTCCATTCTGTAGGTTGTCTCTTCACTTTGTTGATTGTTTCCCTTGCTGTGCAGAAGCTTTTTAACCATCTCATTTGTCCATTTTGTCTTTGATTGCCTGTGCTTGTGGGGTATTGCTCAAGAAATTGTTACCTAGATAAATGTCCTGGAAGGTTTCTCCAGTGTTTTCTTGTAGTAGTTTCATAGTTTGAGGTCTTAGATTTAAATTTTTAATCCATATTAATTTGATTTTTGTATACAGTGGAGAGATAGGTATCTAGTTTTATTCTTCTGCATAAGGATATCCAGTTTTTTCAGCGCTATTTTTTGAAGAGACTATCCTTTCTCCAGTGTATGTTCTTGGCACCTTTGTCGAAAATGAGTTCACTATAGATGTGTGGATTTGTTTATTGGTTTTCTATTCTGTTCCATTGGTCTATATGTCTGTTTTTATGCAATAGCTTTGGCTATTCTGGGTCTTTTGTGATTCCATATAAATTTTAGGATTGTTTTTTCTATTTCTGTGAAGAATGTCATTGATATTTTGATAGGAATTGCATTGAATCTGTAGAGTGCTTTGGGTAGTATGGACATTTTAACAATATTGATTCTTTTGATTCATGAACGTAGGATCTTTCGATTTCATGTGTACTCTTCGATTTCTTTCATCAGTGTTTTATAGTTTTCCTTGTAGAGGTCTTTCCCTTCTTCAGTTAATTCCTAGGTATTTAATTTTATTGTGGTGATTGTTTTTTTTTTATGGGATTACTTTTTTCTTTTTCAAATTGTTCACTGTTGACATATGGAAGTGCTACTGATTTTTGTATGTTACTTTTGTATCCTGCAACTTTATTGAATTTGTCAGTTCTAATAGTATTTTGGTAGAGTCTTAAGGTTTTTCCAAATATAAGATTGTGTCATCTGTAAACAAGGATAATTTGACTTCTTCCTTTCCAATTTGAATGCCCTTTATTTCTTTCTCTTGTGTGATTGCCCTAGCTATGACTTCCAGTACTATGTTGAATAACAGTGGTGAAAGTGGACATCCTTGTGTTCCAGATCACAGGAAAGTCTTTCAGTTTTCCCCTCTTGAGAATGATACTAGCTGTGGGTCTGTCATACATGGCTTTTATTATGTTGAAGTATATTCCTTCTATGTGTAGTTTTTCTTAAATATATCTACCTCATCTCTCACCTTCCATGTGTAGTTTTGAGAGTTTTATCATGAAAAGACAATGTTTTTCTGCATCTATTGAGAAAATCATATGGTGTTGTCCTTTATTCTGTGGATGTGATGTGTCATATTTATTGATTTTTGTATGTTGATCCACCCTTGCATATCTGAGATAAATCCCACTTGGTCATTTTTTTTTTAATGTGCTGTTTGAGTTTTGTTTGTTAGTATTTTGTGGAGAATTTTTGCATTTCTGTTCATCAAGGACATTGGCCTTTAGTTTTTTTGTTGGTGTCCTTGTTCTTATTTGGTTTCAGTGTCAGTGTAATGCTTGCCTCATAGAATGATTTAAGGAGAACTTCTTCCTCTTTTTTTTTTTTAGATGGAGTCTTGCTCTATTGCCCAGGCTGGAGTGCAGTGGCTCAATCTCAGCTCACTACAACCTCCGCCTCCCAGGTTCAAGCGATTCTCTTGCCTGAGCCTCTCAAGTAGCTGGGACTACAGGCGTGTGCCACTAAGCCTGGCTAATTTTTGTATTTTTAGTAGAGATGGGGTTTCACTATGTTGGCCAGTCCAGTCTCAAATTGCTGACCCTCGTGATCTGCCCTCCTCTGCCTCCCAAAGTGCTGGGATTACAGGTGTGAGCCACCACACCTGGCCGAGAACTTCTTCCTCTTAAACTTTTTGGAGTAATTTGAAGAAAATTGGTGTTCTTTTTTGAAAGCTTAGTAGAATTTGGCAGTGGAGCCATCTGGTCCTGGACTTTTCTTTTTTGGGAGACTTTTTTTTTATTATTATACTTTAAGTTCTGGGGTACATGTGCAGAATGTGCAGGTTTGTTACATAGGTATACATGTGCCATAGTGGTTTGCTGCACCCATCAGCCCGTCATCTACATTAGGTATGTCTTCTAATGCTATCCCTCCCCCAGGCCCCCAACCCCTGACAGGCCCTGGTGTGTGATGTCTGCCACCCCCACCACCCTGAGTCCATGTGTTCTCATTGTTCAACTCCCACTTATGAGTGAGAACATGTGGTGTTTGGTTTTCTGTCCTTGTGTTACTTTGCTGAGAATGATGGTTTCCAGCTTTATCCACGTCCCTGCAAAGGACATGAACTCATCCTTTTTTATAACTGCATAGTATTCTATAGTGTATATTGCCACATTTTCTTTATTCAGTCTAACATTGATGGGCATTTGGGTTGGTCCCAAGTCTTTGCTATTGTGAATAGTGCTGCAATAAACATACGTGTGCATGTGTCTTTATAGCAGAATGACTTATAATCCTTTGGGTATGTACCCAGTAATGGGACTGATGGGTCAAATGGTATTTCCAGTTCTACATCCTTGAGGAATCGCCACACTGTCTTCCACAATGGTTGAACTAATTTACACTCCCGCCAACAGTGTAAAAGCGTTACTATTTCTTCACATCCTCTCCAGCATCTGTTTTTTCTGACTTTTTCTTTTTTAAATTTTTTTTTTGAGATGGAGTCTCTCTGTCACCCAGGCTGGAGTGCAGTGGCATGGTCTCGGCTCACTTCCAGCTCCACCTCCTGGGTTCAAGCCATTCTCCTGCCTTAGCCTCCTGAGTAGCTGGGACTATAGGTGCCCACCACCATTCCTGGCTAATTTTTTGTATTTTTAGTAGAGACAGGGTTTCACTGTGTTAACCAGGATGGTCTCGATCTCCTGACCTCGTGATCCGCCAGCCTCGGCCTCCCAAAGTGCTGGGATTACAGGCATGAGCCACCGCGCCCTGCCTCTGTTTCCTGACTTGTTAATAACTGCCATTCTAACTGACATGAGATGGTATCTCGTTGTGGTTTTGATTTGCATTTCTCTAATGACCAGTTTGTTGTTTTTGCTTAGGATTGTCTTGGCTATACAGTCTCTTTTTTGGTTCCATATGAATTTTAAAGTATTTTTTTCTAATTCTGTGAAGAAAGTCAATGGTACCTTGATGGGAATAGCATTGAATCTATAAATTACTTTGTGCAGTAGGGCCATTTTCATGATATTGATTCTTCCTATCCATGAGCATGGAATGTTTTTTCATTTGTTTGTGTCCTCTCTTACTTTCTTGAGCAGTGGTTTGTATTTCTCCTTGAAGAGGTCCTTCACATCCATTTTAAGTTGTATTCCTAGGTATTTTATTCTCTTTGTAGCAATTGTGAATGGGAGCTTGCTCATGATTTGGCTCTCTGTTTGTCTATTATTGGTGTATAGGAATGCTTGTGATTTTTGCACATTCATTTTGTATGCTGAGACTTTGCTGAAGTTGCTTATCAGTTTATGGAGTTTTTGGGCTGAGACACGGGGTTTTCGAAATATACAATCATGTCATTTGCAAACAGAGACAACTTAACTTCCTCTCTTCCTATTTGAATACCCTTTCTTTCTATCTCTTGCCTGATCCCCCTGGCCAGAACTTCCAATAGTATGTTGAATAGGAGTGGTGAGAGTGGGCATCCTTGTCTTGTGCTGGTTTCCAAAGGGAACGCTTTCAGTTTTTGTCCATTCAATGTGATATTGGCTGTGGGTTTGTCATATATAGCTCTTATTATTTTGAGATATGTTCCATCAATATCTAGTTTATTGAGTGTTTTTATCATGAAGGGGTGTTGAATTTTATCGAAGGCCTTTTCTGCATCTATTGAGATAATCATGTTGTTTTTGTCATTGGTTCTGTTTATGTGATGGATTACAATTATTGATTTGTGTATGTTAAACCAGCCTTGCATCCTAGGGATGAAGCCAACTTGATCATAGTGGATAAGCTTTTTAATGTGCCGCTGGATTCGGTTTGCCAGTATTTTACTGAGGATTTTCTCATCAATATTCATCATGGATATTGACCTGAAATTTTCTTTTTTTATTGTGTCTCTGCCAGGTTTTGGTATCAGGATGATGCTGGCCTCATAAAATGAGTTAGAGAGGAGTCCCTCTTTCTCTATTTTTTGGAATAGTTTCAGAAGGAATGGTACCAGCTCCTCTTTGTACCTCTAGAATTCGGCTGTGAATCCATCTGGTCCTGGGCTTTTTTTGGTTGGTAGGCTATTAATTATTGCCT
>NW_016805422.1:3202445-3239538 GCF_001698545.2 Rhinopithecus bieti
AGTGATCTCCCCTTTATCATTTTATCGTGTCTATTTGACACTTCTCTCTTTTCTTCTTTATTAGTCTGGCTATCAGTCTATCTGTTTTGTTAATGTTTTTAAACAACTAGGTCCTGGATTCATTGATTTTTTGAAGGGTTTTTGTGTCTCTATCTCCTTCAGTTTTGCTCTGATCTTTATTTGTTGTCTTCTGCTAGCTTTTGAATTTGTTTGCTCTTGCTTCTCTAGTTCCTTTCATTGTGATGTTAGGGTGTTGATTTTAGATTTTCCTGCTTTCTCCTGTGGGCATTTAGTGCTATAAATTTCCCCCTAAACACTGCTTTAGTTGTGTCCCAAAAATTATATTCTTTTGCATTTGCTGAGGAGTGTTGTTACTTCCAATTAAATGCCCCAACTAAAAGGCACAGACTGCAAATTGGATAAAAAGGCAAGACCCATCAGTATGCTGTATTCGATTTTAGAATAAGCACTATGTGTTGTTGAGAAGAATGTATATTCTGTTGATTTGGGGTCGAGAGTTCTGTAGATGTCTATTATGTCTACTTGGTCCAGAGCTGAGTTTAAGTCCTGAATATCCTTGTTAATTTTCTGTCTTCTTGATCTGTGTAATATTGACAGTGGAGTGTTAAAATCTCCCACTGTGGGAGTCTAAGTCTCTTTATAGGTCTCTAAGAACTTGCTTTATGAATCTGGGTGCTCCTGTATTGGGTGAATATATATTTAAGAATATATACCTTGTTGCATTCATCCCTTTACCATTATGTAATGCCCTTCTTTGTCTTTTTTGTTCTTTGTTGGTTTAAAGTCTGTTTTATCAGAGACTAGGATAGCAATCCCTGTTGTTTGTTGTTGTTTTTTTTTTTGTTTTTTTTGCTATCCATTTGGTTGGTAAATCTTCCTCCATCCCTTTATTTTGAGCCTATGTATGTCTTTGCACGTGAGATGGGTCTCCTGAATACAGCATACTGATGGGTCTTGCCTTTTTATCCAATTTGCCAGTCTATGCCTTTCAGTTGGGGCATTTAGCTCATTTACATTTAAGGTTAATATTGTTATGTGTGTGAATTTGATCCTTTCATTATGATGTTAGCTGGTTATTTTGCCCATTAGTTGATGCAGTTTTTTTCATAGTGTTGATGGTCTTTACATTTTGGTTTGTTTTTGCAGTAGCTGGTACTGGTTTTTCCTTTCCATATTTAGTGCTTCCTTCAGAAGCTCTTGTAAGGCAGGTCTGGTGGTGACAGAATCTCTCAGCCTTTGCTTGTCTGTAAAGGATTTTATTTCTCTTTCCTTTATGAAGATTTGTTTGGCTGGATATGAGATTCTTGGTTGAAAATTCTTTTCTTTAAGAATGTTGAATATTGGCCCCTGCTCTCTTCTGGCTTGTAGGTTTTCTGCAGAGAGATCTGCTGTTAGTTTGATGAGCTTTCCTTTGTGGATAACCCGGCATTTCTCTCTGGCTGCCCTTAACATTTTTTCCTTCATTTCAGCCTTGGTGAATCTGATGATTATGTGTCTTGGGGTTGCTCTTCTCAAAGAGTATCTTTGTGGTGTTCTCTGTATGTCCTGAATTTGAATGTTGGCCTGTCTTGCTAGGTTGGGGAAGTTCTCATGGATAATATCCTGAACTGTGCTTTCCAACTTGGTTCCATTCTCCCTGTCACTTTCAGGTACACCAATCAAATGTAGGTTTGGTCTTTTCTCATAGTCCCATATTTCTTGGAGGCTTTGTTTGGTCCTTTTCATTCTTTTTTCTCTAATCTTGTCTTCACGCTTTATTTCATTAAGTTGATCTTCAATCTCTAGTATCCTTTCTTCTGCTTGATCGATTTGGTTATTGATACTTGGGTATGCTTCACAAAGTTCTCATGCTGTGTTTTTCAGCTCCGTCAGGTCATTTATGTTATTCTCTAAACTGGTTATTCTAGTTAAAATTCCTCTAACCTTTTTCAAGGTTCTTAGCTTCCTTGTGTTGGGTTGCAATATGCTCCTTTAGCTTGGAGGAGTTTGTTATTACCCACTTTCTGAAGCCCACTTCTGTCAATTGGTCAANTCACTTAACACAGAAGCCCAAGTTTAATAGAAAATTTGATTGATCCTTGTCATTGTGTTTTCTCTACTCTTGTCTTCACGCTTTATTTCATTAAGTTGATCTTCAATCTCTAGTATCCTTTCTTCTGCTTGATCGATTTGGTTATTGATACTTGGGTATGCTTCACAAAGTTCTCATGCTGTGTTTTCAGCTCCGTCAGGTCATTTATGTTATTCTCTAAACTGGTTATTCTAGTTAAAATTCCTCTAACCTTTTCAAGGTTCTTAGCTTCCTTGTGTTGGGTTGCAATATGCTCCTTTAGCTTGGAGGAGTTTGTTATTACCCACTTTCTGAAGCCCACTTCTGTCAATTGGTCAAACTCATTCTCTCTCCAGTTTTGTTCCCTTGCTGGAGAGAAGTTGTGATCCTTTGGAGGAGAAGAGGCATTCTGGTTTTTGGAATTTTCAGCCTTTTTGCTCTGTTGGTGACCTTCAGGTGGAGTTTTTGCATGGTCGTCCTATTTGTTGATGTTGATGCTATTGCTTTCTGTTTGTTAGTTTTCCTTCTAGCAGTCAGGCCCCTCTTCTGCAGGTCTGCTGGAGTTTGCTGGAGGTCCACTCCAGACCCCGTTTGCCTGGGTATCATGAACAGAGGCTGCAGAACAGCAAAGATTGCTGCCTGCTTCTTCCTCTTGAAGCTTCATCCCAGAGGAGCACCCACCAGATGCCAGCCAGAGCTCTTCTGTATGAGGTGTCTGTCAACCCCTGCTGGGAGGTGTCTCTCTGTCAGAAGGCATAGGGGTCAGGGACCCAGTTGAAGCAGAGCTCAAGACGTGTGCTGGGAGATCTGCTGCTCTCTTCAGAGCCCGCAGGCAGGAACATTTAAGTCGGCTGAAGCTGCGTCCATGGCCACCCCTTTCCCCAGGTTCTCTGTCCCAGGGAGATGGGAGTTTGATCTATAACCCTTGACTGGGGCTGCTGCCATTCTTTCCCGGATGCCCTGCCTAGACAGGAGGAATCTAGAGAGGCAGTCTGACTACAGTGGCTTTGCCACCTAGTTCAAACTTCCTGGCAGCTTTGTTTACACTGTGAGGGGAAAACCACCTACTCAAGCCTCAGTAATGGTAGACACCCCTCCCCCTACCAAGTTTGAGCGTCCCAGGTTGACTTCAGACTGCTGTGTTGGCAGTGAGAATTTCAAGCCAGTGGATCTTAGCTTTCTGGGCTCCATGGGGGTGGGGTCTGCTGAGCAAGACCACTTGGCTCCCTGGCTTCAGCCCCCTTTCCAGAGGAGTGAATGGTTCTGTCTCACTGGCATTCCAGGTGCCACTGGGGTACAAAAAAAAAACTCCTGCGGCTAGCTCAATGTCTGCACAAATGGCAGCCCAGTTTTGTGCTTGAAACCCAGGGTCCTGGTGGCATAGGCACCCCAGGAAATCTCCTGGTCTGTGGGTTGTGAAGACTGTGGGAAAAGCATAGTATCTGGGTTGGATAGCACCATCCCTCACACCACAGTCCCTCATGGCTTCCCTTGGCTAGGGGAGGGAGTTCCCTGACCCCTCGTGCTTCCCGGGTGAGGCGACGCCCCACCCTGCTTCGGCTTGTCCTCCATTGGCTGCACCCACTGTCTAACCAGTCCCAACGAGATGAGCCCGGTTCCTTAGTTGGAAATGCAGAAATCACCTGCCTTCGGCATTGGTCTCGGTGGGAGCTGCAGACTGGAACTGTTCCTATTCAGCCATCTTGCCCAGGAATCCTTCACTGAGCTTCTTTAGTAGCAATATTTTGAATTATTTATCTGAGATTTCAGAAATTTTGTTTTGATTATACTCTGGTGCTGGAGAATTATTGTGTTCCTCTGGAGGTGTCATGTTTCCTTGCTTTTTCATGTTTCCTGTGTTCTTATGTTGTTATCTGCATATCTGGTGTAATAGTCACTTATTCCAGTGTTTAAAATTTGGTTTCATAGGGGAGGACTTTTTCCTGAAGATACATCTATGGTGTTGGTTGGCTAGAGCGTTTTGGCTTTGATTCTGAGTCTGTAACTTAGTTTGGTCTCTATGATTTTTTTTCAGCTGTAAACAGCATCAGTGGAGACTGTGGTTTCCTTGGTGGCTTAGGTCATGGTGGTTAGTGGAGGCTATGGAGAAGATTTTCTGGGGGCTGGGATGCCAGGTGGGCCAGTCTTTGGGCCTCAGTGGTGGTAGTGATGGGCTGAGCATGCCTGTCCTTGGGCCCCAGAGTTGTATATGCTGGCACCATTGTTAGTGGGTCTAGGTAAGTCACTTATTGGGCCTCCAGGTGGCTTGATTGGTTGCCAAAAATGGCAGTAGTGGGTCAGGTTGGTGGGCAGGTCATTGACTTCCTGGGCAGCAGGAACAGTGGGCGATTGTAGTCACAGTAGTGAGACAACTCTTTGGGACCCAAGCAGTTTGCACTGGTGTTGGCAGTGAGTGTGGCAGATTGGGTGGACTGGTCCCCATACCTGCAGGTGGGTGCCAGCTGTGGTGGTAGCAGCAGGTTGAATGGACTGGACCTCAGACCCCAGGAAGAGTGCTCAGGTGCTACTAGTGGTGGACTGGACTGGGTGATCCCAGGCCCCTGGACAGTGTGGATGGGTGATCCACAGGCCCGTGGATGGTATGCTTGATTACTGGGGGAGGGAATTGAACTCAAACCAGGCTGGGTGAACCTGCCCTCAGTCCCCCAGGTGATGACTGCAGGATGCTGGTTGTGGTAAGCAGGGGCAGGGTGATCCCCAGGCTGTTGGAATGCTCAGTTGGGGGATGGCAGAGGCGGTGCTGTAGGGGAGGACCGGGTTGTTTACCTTGGAAGCAGCCTATATGCTGGTAGCCTGGATTGGGGGGTGTGGGTGTGGACTTTGCTGGTACTTTGGCCCTATAGCAGTCTGTAACTGTGGTTGCAGGCAGTGGAATTTGTCTTCAGGGCATATAAAAATGTGTGACTGCCCCTCTGCTGGGGGTGGGGGTGGAGTCACTGCCTGTGGCTACTGCCTTGACCCCTGGCAGCAGGGCAGGACACAGTCTGCTGGGTCCTGGGCTCTCAAAATGGCAGGGTGCTGCAGCTGCTGAGGACTCAGGGGTTTATGGGACCCAGCGTGAGCTCTGTCTCTGGAGCCATGCCTTTGCAAGGGCTCCAGGCATCTCCCTATGTTAGTCTCAGGACCCATTAGGGCCAAGAGGATCTCCTGTGGCTAGGATTATAAGCATCTGTGACAGGAATGCAGACTTCTGGGGGTCTCTCATTTACCCTTTCCCCACATTGGGGAGCCTCTGCAGACTCTCAGCCGGTTCTGGTGGAAGAGGCGGCCTCACTTTGTCCTTCCTTGCTTTCGGTGCTTCCCGTCTCTTCTCTGTTGAATTACAGTGCTCTCTCTCGGATAAGCTATTCGAAGTGTGATTAGCTACTTGCTGGTTTGGTTCCTCTTCATGGAAGTGGCAAATACTAGGTGCTTCTAGTTAGTCATCTCTAAGTCTCTCCTCTAAAGGATTATGTAATTTTTTTTAATTTACATAAAATTCTCATGAAGTATTAGGTTTTAACACACTTGAAAACATTCTTTTCTGTGGTCATGCTACAGATGCAATACACAGATAATTTTATTTTAATTTTTAGAGATTTATTTTCTTAATTAACTTTTATTTTATAATTATGAAATACACTGACGTAAATTCAAGGCCAAATGAATAAAAAAAGATATATTTAAAAAGTCTGGTTTCAGCTCTTTCCCCTCTACCACCCACTTCTCTCCCTCCCCATATAGGTAACCATTTTTAAAAAAGTTTACCCTCCCATTAAAAAATAAATATATATTATTATACAACTTAATTTCAAAATAATATGTATGGTGACATAATACATAAGTGTGTGTGTATCTATATATATATATTCACTCATAGATATACATGAATGATTTCTAGGTTCATCTATTGGTTATAGGAGCATATATACACATACAGCGCTATTCTAAAAGTGCCAATCTGATCATGTAACTAGAACTGTTTGGCAAATATTTATTATTCTTAGGATAAAAACATTGTTCAAATGGTCCCCATAATCTGGCATCTGTCTACTTGATCACTTTTTAAACCAAGCAACTCTTTTTTATCTTCTGTACTGCAGCCGCATTGAGCTTCTTCCTTGAACATATACTGTTCTTTCCTGCTTTAAAGTAATTTTTTTTACATGCCGTTCTGTCTTCCTGGAAGGATTTCTTCTCTTTCATTTCCCTTTCAATTTAGATAATTCCTACTTATTCTTCCAATTTAAACTTAAAAGCCAGTTCCTCAGAGAAACCCTCTCTGCTTCATCAAATTAGTTTAGCTCTTCACTGTTATGTATTCTCCAAATACTCCATACATTTTACATTACTTATTATAACTATAATTTAAAATTTTAATGGAAAATTTTAAGCATAGAAAAAAGTAGAGAGAATAGTATAATAAGTCCTTGTATTTTTAATTTGTTTAAATAATTATCAACTCAAGGTCAACCTTATTTTAACTATACACCTAGACATTATACAATTTAATCACCAATATTTTGGTATCATAATTATAATTTAATAATTAATTGTGAACACTGTTGTTCAATGACTATCTCTGTTACCACATGGTAAATTCCATGGACTCAGGGATTTGAATGTCTTCTTCACTGCTGCATTCTCAGGGTTTAGCTCAATGTTGTGAATATCATAAGTGTTGAGAGGTATGTCAAATGAATGAATGAAATGTTATAGATTACTAGAGAAAACAGGAATATGCATTTACTGTATGTAGGGTTCAGCAAGGCATTTGACACATTCTCCCACAGAATCTTTGCTAACAGTGTAGTCTAGAATTAAGAACAATTAAGATTCATTTCTTGTTGACTGATTGTATTGAATGGGTTAATGAGATTGTGGTTTTTAGTTCAGTAGTGTGTCAGAGAGCTCTCCTTATGAACTGTTCTTGTTCCACAATTTTTTTAAATCAATGATTTGGATGTGTAGAGAAAGGACTTTCCCCCCACCCCCCGCCCCAATATGGAAGAGAGGAAATGTACTGGATGACAGAATCAGAATCCAAAAAATGTGTTTGACAGTCTAGGGCAACAAAAACCACTAAGGTAAATTTAATGGTAATAACTTAAAAGCCTTACATTTAGGTCCAAGAAATACAACTGTAGAAGTTTATGATGGGGGAAACATGGCTTAGCAGTAGCATGTATTAAAAATATATAGTGTGCACAGTGTGATGTCGTCACTATGAAATCTGATGGTAGTCTCAGATTTTCTTACTAGAAGGCAGCATTTAGAAGCACTTTTCTCTTGTTAATTAGATGGCACTAGAAAAGCGATATTTTGTTATAGGCAGAAGAGGCCTGGTGCTGTATTAAGGAAGAAGTGGTTGAAGAACTGAGGATTTCAATCTGTGGAAGCTATGCTTGACCAGCACTAAAACACCCCCCAAAAACCAAAAAACCAAAACCAACAACAACAATGGTCAACACTTAAGAATTGTGAGATATCCCAATTCTCTTGATAAATGGGAGGATCTGTCAATGGTCACTTAAGCTGCATGGAGACGATTATCTGCTACCTCTTTTAGGTAGGGTGCCCCTTCTATAATTCAGCTGAGTTCCCACCACTTCCTGCTGTCTAACACCTTGCTGCCTTCACTCATTTAGGTATCTTTCTTGGCCTTGTAGGTATTTGCCTTTGCAATCCCTCGGCAGGCTAGCCATGTAAGACCTGTCAGGGAGAAGCCTGGACCACTGAGGTTAAAGTTATAGGGATGGATTTTGGCACAATGTAAGGAAGTCCTATCAAGCAGGACTGCTCAAATGCAGAATGGGCTGCCTTGAGATTCTATGAAATTTCATAAAGTCACAGCCCACATCCTTTCTCTCTCTTCCCTTCTGCTATAGACTGAATTATGTCCCTTCAGAATGCATGTGTTGAAGCCCTAACCCCCATTGGGATTGTATTAGATAATAGGGTTTTTAAGTGGTAATTAAGGTTAAATGTGGTCATAAGGGTGAGGGTACTAATCCAATAGGATTGGTGGCTTTATAAGAAGAGGAAGAGAGAGCTACACCCTCTGCCATGTGAGGGCATAGCAAGAAGGCAGCCATCTTCAAGCCAAGAAGAGAGCTTACCAGCAACTGATCATGCTGGCACCCCAATCCCAAAGTTCTGGCCACCAGAACTGTGAGAAAATAAATTGTGGTTGTTTAAGCCACCCAGTCTATGGTATTTTATTGTGTCAGCCTGAGCAGACTATGGCCCTTCTCCTTCCCTTCCCTTCCCTTCTTTTTCCTCCCTCCTTTCTCTCTCCTTCCCTCCTTCCTTCCTTTCTCTGCATCTCTTCTTCCTTTCCTCCTTTTCCTTATTCTTCCCTTAAAACAGTCATGCCTATCAGGAAATAGATTTCTTGATTGCCTTATAAATACACATTTCTTAGCATTTTGGCTCACTCGTCTTCATGCGGCTATTCCTTGTGTGTTTATCTGAATGGAGATGGTCCTGAACTGCAACAACGCTTAAGATTCTCATCTGAGGGTGCACGTAAAAATTGTCTGTAAAAAAGTATAGATACTCAGTTCTCCCCAGTCCCTGTCCTGGGAGATTCTGCCTTGCGAGGTTGTTGGAATGGAGCTTGGCATCTGTACATTTAAAAAGCCTCAAGGGACATTTGGAGTCTTCTTGGAACTACTGCCCCAGGGATTGTATTTGTGTCTATAGAGTACCCAAATCACTGGTTTCTTCATTTATTTAGCAATCACCACGTGTGTCTATCTGGAGAACCCCAAACAAAGTGAAACAAAATGCTGTAAAGGAAGGTACCATTTTGACTCTTGTGGAACCTATAGTCTAGTTAATACAACAACTATATGATAGAAAGGATTCTGAGAAAATGCGACCACCTGGGAGTTGAGTTGGTTCAGGAAGGCTTCCCAAGAAGGGCAGTTCCAAATGAAGGTGAAAGAAGTGTTGTGTTTAGGTGAGTAGAGGAAAGAAGGAGAGGATGTTTGCAGCAGGGAAATAGCATAAGGAGTATTAAAATGTGGTCAGGTTGGGGAGATTAAGAACCATAGAGAGGGGCTTTCACCTTGAAATAGAGGAAGGTCACTTTTTAATCTGTGACAGCAGTGAAGGAAGCAAAGACAGGGAAGAGACAGGAAGTGATGTTAATGTAGAAGCACCACCACATTTTGAATAAAGGAACTACGAGATCATCTGCAGAGAATAAGGGGTTTGGAATAGAAGGGGGCTTTACATTGACAGGGTTGAATGACTTCCTTTGGCTGGTCACTTATGATGACCTCAATATCTCTTGGACATATGTCCGTACATCTTTTTTTTTTTTTTTTGTGAGACGGAGTCTGGCTCTGTCGCCCAGGCTGGAGTGCGGTGGCCGGATCTCAGCTCACTGCAAGCTCCGCCTCCCAGGTTCAGGCCATTCTCCTGCCTCCGCCTCCCAAGTAGCTGGGACTACAGGCGCCCGCCTCGTCGCCCGGCTAGTTTTTTGTATTCTTTAGTAGAGACGGGGTTTCACCGTATTAGCCAGGATGGTCTCGATCTCCTGACCTTGTGATCCGCCCGTCTCGGCCTCCCAAAGTGCTGGGATTACAGGCTTGAGCCACCGCGCCCGGCCTATTTTGTATTTTTTGAATTATTCTTTTTAGCGTATGCATTACTTTTGAAAAATGCATTAATTTTGGGAAATAATTTTTAAACAAAAGAAAAAATGAGTTCTATTTGAATATTAGACCTCCTATGATTAATATTTGGCTTTTGTAGCATTGAACACTGTAAACTTAACATGGTAATTTTTTTTTTCCATAATGACTGAGAGAATAGTATTTACAATGTAATGAATAGATATGTATGAAAAAATATGATGACTGTATTTTGAGCACAGTGAGTTTGGGGTGTCAGTGGGAAACAGGCAGATGGAAATATCTAACAGGAGTTGGGAATGTGGACTGGAGCACTAGTCAAAACCGAAGATTGTTAGAAAAGACTGAGTGAAATACCCAAAGGAGGGAATGTGGAGAGGAGAAATGGGCTATGGGCATAACCAAAGGCAACAGCTACCTTTGGGGTCAGAAGAGGAAAGAGGAGTCAGACAATGAGAGGCAGATCTGAGAGTGAACAGCTTTATACAAGTAATGGGAGAAGATCATGTGAAGAAATAAGAATTGGTGGTGGTGGCTTGCTGCGGAGTCTGAGGAGAATGAAAACTAAGAAAATCTGTAGATCTGATTTTTCAATTGTTATCAAGAGAGTATTTTCTGTACATGATGAGATGGTTAGAAGATGAAGGCTGTGAAAAAGAAACTTGGTAGTGAAGGGAAGGAGAGAGGGACAGGAATGTAGTTCAAGGGATAGCCTGGTGAGTGGAGGTGGTGTGTGTGTGTGTGTGTGTGTGTGTGTGTGTATTTTAAGATGGGAAGCACGTCAAACCATTTATACACTGGCAGGAAGAAGTCACAGAAGAAAGAATGAAGTATTAAAATGTGGTCAGCTTGGGGAGATTAAGAACCATAGACAGGGGCTTTCACCTTGAAATAGAGGAAGGTCACTTTTTAATCTGTGACAGCAGTGAAGGAAGCAAAGATAGGGAAGAGACAGGAAGTGATGTTAATGTAGAAGCACCACCACATTTTGAATAAAGGAACTACGAGATCATCTGCAGAGAATAAGGGGTTTGGAATAGAAGGGGGCTTTACATTTATAGAAGAGTGTTGTACATTCTATAATTAGAAAAGAAATAGAAAGGGTATTTTCTTAAGTTAGAAAAGCAGGTGGTTTGCAGCAGCATGGCATAATGAAAAGAACACTAACTTTGGAGCCAGAAAGACCTGAGTTTGAGTCCTGGCTTTATTCTTTGTTAACAAGTTGCCAAACTGATCAATTCCTCAATTTTATTACAGAATAGGACAACAATGCCTACTCTGTCAAGCTGTTATGCAGATTCAGTGATAGGACATGTTAGTTAATTTTAGTTTCAACAAACATTTACTAATCTCCCATCATGTGCCAGATACTCCACTAGGAGTATCTCTTTATCCTCAGAGTTTAAAGTCTAGGAGGGAATACACTTCCTCATTTTCTTTTGGGACAAAGAATAAACTTTTGCAGAATTATGAAGGGACTTGCTAACTACTTTCCTGCTTGTGCACTTTTCAATACTGGATCAGATGCACTGGCAGGTTTTATTCTGGTCTGTCTGGATTTAGCCACTTAAGCAAGGGAACCACTTCTCTAAGGCCATGAACGATTCTTACCCCTTGCCCTTTGGCCAGTGGGCTTGGCAAAGCCCTTCACAGCTGCTAATTATGAAGGATGAGTGGCCTTGGACTGCTGACCACTTCAACGATGACTCAGCTTGTCTCATTCTTACCTCTGCAATAAGCTTGATGTGTATTTGTTGTCTTCTGTTGTTGTTATTGTTGTTGGTAGTATCTAAATATAGGGTTGTTTATCTTTCAAACAGCCTCCCAGAGGGAAATGACCCCAGAATGAGAAACTGAGAACAATTGACCACAATCATGAACAGTAATGAAATGCATTCATTTATAATCTCCATTACTTTTAGGGAGAGTAAGTAAAGACATGCATCCTTGATTAGAGAGATTGGATTAATTGTAATGATTGGACTTAGAGTGTCAGTCTAGAGTTTAAATTAAATTCTAAACAGTCTAAATTAAATTCTAACAGGAGTGCTTTTGCAAAAGGATTATAAATTAAAGCTTTAATTTGTGTACTTTAGTTGTTTAGGTGATTGTAACATCATTTAAGCATTTAATGACCATGAAATTGTTTCAGTGTCATTGGTGATTTGTGATGAAGATCAGCACGTTCAGATCGGAACTGGGTTAATTGCAGCTCATCACCAAGGAAAGTACAAAACATTCTAACCGATACCAGGACTGTAAAGTAGACATCTTTCCCTTTTTAAGTTCTTTTCCAATGCCACTGAGCATTTATATCCTTGTATTGGATAAATAATGATTACGTTGGCCCCATTTCTAGAACTATGTAAATACCATCCTGACAAAGTTGGTGATAGGAAGTTCATAGGTGTTTCTTTTTCATGTATGTGCCCTCTCAGTTCTCCCAGGTAGGCCAATCTGTTTTCCACAGGACTGAGCTATTGCTCTGGTTGTCAGCCTTGTTTGAAAATTATTGCAGTGTCCATGGGCATCAGTGGAATATTCCAGCTAACCTTTGTTAGGCCTTTGAATAAAGAAAGCAAAACAAACAAAACCCCAAGCAAACCAACAATGACAAAAATAATTGGCAAGTGCCAAGGTATCTTCAGTGATTAACAATGATTTTCTTTAGAAACCTTGTGAGTCTGTTAAAATAGAAGCAGACACAAGATTAATTTGCTTCAAGTGAGATAATGCATGAAAGGCATTCACTCCACACAGAGCCTGGCACAGGGTGAGTGCTCAAAAATGGCAAGCTCTTACTACCATTATTTTTATTATTTGGAATTAATGTTATCTGTTTCTCCCTCCCTCTCCCTTTTTGGTCCTCATGAACATCTGTCTTTTTACTCTGAATACCAGTGGAATAAAGGTAAACAGCATCCGTTCTTGTTTCTGAGGACAGGCTGCCCTGATGTTAAAGGTGATAGAACAGTCAACAGCCCTGGAAGCCCACTTCAGATTCTGGGTAGCTTTGTTAGGTCAGCGCGGCCTTGCAAACTGGCAGCTGGCTGGAAGATTGATGCTATGTTTGGCATTGGCTTACAACGGAGAATTGCTATGCGTAGCCAAAAATCTTCCCTGGCAGCCAGGAGTGGAGGGCAGCCTTGGACCCCACTTCACAGCATTCCTTTAAATGATATTACTGTATTCACAGGCCAGAACTTAAATGTTTGCAGTAACAAGGGAGCCAGGATAGTCAAAGGCATTTTTGTCAATAAAAGAGTATTCAGGCCATGCAATATATTTATGGTTCTATTCAATTCACCTTGTAGATAAGAGGATTTGGAACCGCTATAGGCTCTAAATAAACCCTTATTTTAATGCAGATGGCTCCTTGTTCTAAATAATATCCTTTATATTCTTGTGCCTCAGACTTGGCACTTCTAACTGCCTGATGGATATTTCTACTTGGATTTCCAGCTATTAACACCTGTTCCCAACTTCCTTATTTTCTATCTGTGCTATCACCATTATTGAGAAACTGTATATATAGTGATTACAAGTGAAGGCTTTGGAGGCTGACTGCTGGGTTTTAAATCCCTGCTGTGCTATTTACCAGGTGTGTGGACTTGGATAAGTTATTTGACTTCTTGGTGTCTTCCTTATCTCCTCTGTGTAATAATAACACATCCCTCATCAAGTTGTTGTAAGCATTGAATTAAATGTTTAGGCCAATGCCTGGAATGTAGTCAGTGCTTGTATCAGTTTGGTTGTATTAGGCTGCAAGTAACAGAATACCAATTAATAACAGCTTAGGCAATAAATATATTTAATTATCTTTTTTTTTTTTTGAGATGGAGTCTCCCTTTGTTGGCCAGGCTGGAGTGCAGTGGTGCAATCTCGGCTCACTGCAACCTCGGCCTCCGGGGTTCAAGCAATTCTTCTGTCTCAGCCTCCCGAGTAGCTGGGACTACAGGCACCTGCCACCACATAGTAGAGATGGGGTTTCACCATATTGGACAGGCTGGTCTCGAATTCCTGACCTTAGGTGATCCACCTGCCTTGGCCTCCCAAAGTGCTGGGATTACAGGCATGAGCCACCGCACTCAGCTCATAATTATCTTATATAACTAGAATTCCGGAGGTGTGAAGTTCCAGCCTTGCTGCAGCAGTTCAGCGGTGCCACCAAAGACTGCATGTCCTTTTCTCTTTCCCTTCTGCCATCTTTACCATGTCAGCTTTTCCTCTTCATGGCTATCACAGGTCACCAGGCTGCTGCAGCTCCAGGGATCAAGGCAAAAAGAAGAGGGAAAGGCAGGGGCGGCATCAACTGTCTCTTTAATCAGGAAAGCAAAAGCTTTCCCGGTTCCCGGGAGCCTTCCAAAAGATTTCTCCCTACATCTTATTGCCAGGACTAAGTCACAGGTCCTCCCGTGACTTTGAAGGAGGCTAAGAAAGTGATGATCTAGTTTTCCAGCTTCTTTTTTTTTTTTTTTTTTTTTTTTTTTTTTTTTTTGAGACGGAGTCTCGCTCTGTCGCCCAGGCTGGAGTGCAGTGGCCGGATCTCAGCTCACTGCAAGCTCCGCCCCCCGGGTTTACGCCATTCTCCTGCCTCAGCCTCCCAAGTAGCTGGGACTACAGGCGCCCGCCACCTCGCGCGGCTAGTTGCTTGTATTTTTTAGTAGAGACGGGGTTTCACCATATTAGCCAGGATGGTCTCGATTCCCTGACCTCGTGATCCGCCCGTCTCGGCCTCCCAAAGTGCTGGGATTACAGGCTTGAGCCACCCCGCCCGGCCTAGTTTTCCAGCTTCTGTAATGAGAGAAGAGAGTTGGGCATGGTTGTAGAGGAAGCCAGGTCACAGTGACTGCCACAGTGATTAATATATGTTAGCTGTTACTCTTATTATTATTCTAGTTTTTAAAGTCAAAGATGTTGAAGTTATTTTTCATTCACCCTCTTCTTCTCTAACACTCAGTCACCAAGTTCAGCGATTCCTCCTTCTCAATGTTTTCCATGCCTACCTCTTATTTCCTTCATACTATTCCTAATGTTTTGGTGTTATTATCTCATGCATGGAAAAATGCATCAGCTTTGTTTCTGTCTCCTCTATCTTCAGTTTCTCCATGCCCTGCTCCATCTTGCACTCCACTAGATGAATCTTCATCAAATATCTCTATCATGCCATGTTCTTGCCCAAATCCTTTAATCTCTTCCTATTGTCTACAGTAATGATTCTTAAACTTCAGCATAATTAGAATCACCTGGGAAGGCTGGGTGTGGCGGCTCATGCCTGTAATCCCAACACTTTGGGAGGCCAAGGTGGCTGAATTGTTTTAGCTCAGGAGTTTGAGACCTGCTTGACCAACGTGGTGAAATCCTGTTTCCACAAAAAAATACAAAATTAGCCATGCGTGGTGGCATGCACCTGTAGTCCTAGCTACTCAGGAGGCTGCTGAGGTGGGTGGATTGCTTGAGCCTGGGAGGTGGAAGTTGCAGTGAGCCAAGATCAAACCACTGCACTCCAGCCTGGATGACAAAGGGAGACCCTGTCTCAAAANGATGAATCTTCATCAAATATCTCTATCATGCCATGTTCTTGCCCAAATCCTTTAATCTCTTCCTATTGTCTACAGTAATGATTCTTAAACTTCAGCATAATTAGAATCACCTGGGAAGGCTGGGTGTGGCGGCTCATGCCTGTAATCCCAACACTTTGGGAGGCCAAGGTGGCTGAATTGTTTTAGCTCAGGAGTTTGAGACCTGCTTGACCAACGTGGTGAAATCCTGTTTCCACAAAAAAATACAAAAATTAGCCATGCGTGGTGGCATGCACCTGTAGTCCTAGCTACTCAGGAGGCTGCTGAGGTGGGTGGATTGCTTGAGCCTGGGAGGTGGAAGTTGCAGTGAGCCAAGATCAAACCACTGCACTCCAGCCTGGATGACAAAGGGAGACCCTGTCTCAAAAAAAAAAAAAAAAAAAAAAAAAAAAAAGCATCTGGGAAGCTTGTTAAAACTCAGGTGTCTACTTAAAAGCAAGTGTTGAGGTTATAAAACAATATATTCTCAATATACTCACAGTATATAATTGGCAAGACAAACAAAATAATTATAATTCAGAGAATTTATTTTCTATGTTACTCATCTGGTACATTAAATATACTGCTTTACATAAGATCCATAATCAGTTATTTTTCATGTATATATAAGTCTCATTTCCTTCAATAGATCAGACATTGCTTGAAGGCAGATATTCTGTATAATACCACACTGCCACTGTCATTAGTCCTAAAATATTTGACACAATTTTTTTGAATAAATCAGTGGTATTCATGCAAAATATTCAGTGGGTGCTTAATAAATGTTGGACTTATCTAGCAAAAACATTGGAAAACCTCAGACAAGATTGGGTAAAAAACAAAAACAAAAAACACGCCTATCTATTAGAATAGATGTATAGCTTGAAGCAACAGAATTATTCTTGGCTAAGTAATGGCTACGATCTAATAATGTAGATCTTTCATGAATCAAATGGAAAGACACAGTGTAGCTCTGTCACAAATGCTAAGCTTCAAGGGGTGAAAGGGCACCATTAATCAGTAATTCTATTAGTAATAGGATTAGTTTGATTATTATGGAAGAGATCACCCATTCAATAATGTTCTTTTCCAGGCACTCCTGATACCCACTGGAGGTAATGCTGGTTTTGGGAGCACAACGTATTGTGAAAAAAATATAGAAGGGAAAAAGGTAATTATTTATACCTGTTTGGTGCCAGGGTCTTCAATGATGAATAAGACCCAGTCTCTCAAGGAACTTGGTATCTAGTTAGAAAAAGAAGCATGCAGATAAGTCTAACAGATGATTTCCAGTATAACCTGAAATCAGAGAGGAGCATGAGTGTGTGAGTGAGGCAGGAGAAGGAGAGAGGATCTCTTCTGTCTGGACGTGTGAGGACAGCTTTTCTCAAGGAGTTATCTGCTCTCTCACCTTCCTTTTGGCTTCTCTTGGAATATTGCTAGAGTTATTATTTTTATCATGTTTGGTCTCATCACCAACTACTAAATTTCAGATGTAAATATCCAAGGAGTTGATAACATCTTTATTTCTTTATACTAATGAAACTGGAAACAGTTTCAGAAATCATCAAATCCAACCCAGCCTGGCAAACAAAATGATCATCTGTTCTCTCTCTTTCTATCTACTCCTGATTCCCCCAAACCCCCACATTTCTCAAATATGAGAGACTAAGGATAATCAACCATCCCGGTGTGCCCAGGCAAAAGTACTAAGATGCAGGACTTTCAGTGCTAAAACCAGGACAGTCCTGGACAAACCAAGATGAGTTGGTCATCCTAGAGGGCAGTAGAAATAGTTAGAATGAAGGAGCCTGGATTAATCTATGCTCAATTCCTAACTGGGCAAATCCCTTAATGCTGATGGCTGCTTTATAGCACCAGAATATAAATGTGTTCCTGGAAGACAAGCCTATGCAGATTCAGAGCAAACATCCCACCACAGCCTACCAGGCTTGACTCGTTCACTGGCTGGGTTAAGTCAACACAAGCATGTGTTTTCAATAAACATTTGATATAACTTTGTTTTGATTATAATGGGCTCTTAGGGGCAGCATTGTGTACCCGCCCAAATTCCTATGCTGAAGTTCTAACCTCAGTACCTCAGAATGTGATTGTATTTGGAGAAAGAGTCTTTACAGAGGTAATTAAGGTAAAATAAGGTCATATAGGTAGATCCCAATGCAATATGACTGGTGTCCTTATAAGAGGAGTAGATGAGGACAAAGACACAACAGAGGAAAGGCTGTGTAAACACAAGGGGAGAAGATGGCCATCTATAAGCCAAAGAGTGAGGCCTCAGAAGAAATAACCCTACTGACACTTTGATTTTGGACTTCCAGCCTCTGGAATTGTGAGAAAATACATTTCTGTTATTTAAGCCACCCAGTCTATGGTACCCTGGTATTGAGGCCTCAGCAAACTCATATGTGGGCATTGTTATATTGCTTATAACAATGGAAAATGGACTGGGTAATTTATAAAGAAAAGAAATTTATTTCTTCCATTTATGGAGGCTATGAAGTCCCAGGTCAAGGGGCCACATCTGGTGAGAGCCTTCTTGCTGGTAGGGACTCTGAAGAGTCCTGAGGCAAGGCAGGGTATCACACAGCAAGAGGGCTGAGTGTGTGAATGTGCGAGCTCAGGTCCCTCTTCCTCTTCTTATAAAGCAACCCATTCCACTCCCATGGTAACCCATACATTCATTAACCCTTTAACCCATTCATCCATGAATGGATTAATCTACTTATGAGGGCAGAGCCCTCATGATCCAATCACCTCTTAAAGGCCCTATCTCAATACTGCCACACAGGGGATTAAGTTTCGACATGACTTTCATAGGGGATAAATATTCAAACTACTGGGCCAGGCGCGGTGGCTCATGCCTGTAATCCCAGCACTTTGGGAGGCTGAGGTGGGCAGATCACAAGGTCAGGAGTTCGAGACCAGCCTGGCCAATAGGGTGAAACCTCGTCTCTGCTAAAAATAAAAAAACTAGCTGGGTGTGGTGTCACATGCCTGTAGTCCCAGCTACTCGGGAGGCTGAGGGAGGAGAATAGCGTGAACTCAGGAGGTGGAGGTTGCAGTAAGGCAAGATCATGCCACTGCACTCCAGACTGGGCGACAGAGTGAGACTTCATCTCCAAAACAAAACAAAACAAAACAAACAAAAAATATATATACACATACACACGTATATTCAAACTACAGCAATTGCCTTGAGTTGGGCTTTCCCAGATGTATATAGTGATTTATGCAGAAGTAGTTCATTTGGGAGGTGATCCCAGGAAGCCCTGAATGACAGAGGTGAAGGGAGAGGGAAAGGAAGGAAAGTAGTTCAGAGCAGGTCACTGCTGGGGGCAACTGGATCTGCATCCCACTGGGGCCCTCTGAAAACTGCGTAGAACACACTTCAGGTTGTCCCACCCGAGGAGCAATTTATCCTCCATCTCCCATTCATTATGGGGGGAACAGGGATCGGCTTCCAGCCTGGCAGCGCCTGCCTGCCCTGCACAGTTGTGAACTAATTTCTGCTGCCAGAGAAAGCCCTCAGGGAGTGTTGGGGGGAGCTTGCAATAAGAACTGCAGGTGTACACACCAACAGTCTCTGTGTGTTTTATTTGCTTTTGTAATAACAAACAATAAAGATTTCAAAAGCAGGAAAGTGATTGTATTACTGGGAAGAATTTTATTTAACTTTAACATTATAACAAATCCATTGCCAGGTTCACTTTGGAATTTGGCCTAGAATAAAAGTGGCTTTCTCTAGGCAGGGTGTGAGATGTGATATAAGCCGTGTTCTTTCAACGCCCTGGTGGTATCATACATCAGGCTCCTCACAGTGCCAGCCTCACTGTCATTCTTAAATTGCTAGAGATTGGGCCTTGTTAGTGCTAAAGGCCTCTGAGGCTCCTTTAAATCAGTCATATATTGATTAAAATAAGAAGGGAGATTCTCCCTTTCCTACTTAAACTAGCTAAGGGCATATAGCAAAATCTCTTTTCCTTGTATCAAAATTAAAACAGGACTCTCAGTGTCCTGCATCATCTACCCAGGGTAGCTTCCTACCCTTCCCATTGCTAAATGAGATAGATAGTAATTATTCAGTACCTCCCTCCATGAGGACTGAAATAGATAATGCAAGTAGAGTTCTCAACAAAGGGCCTGGCTACTAACTGCACACATCGAAGCCCATTGAGAATACTGGTAATTTGTATATTTATTTCATGTAACCAGAAATCTCCATATTTTATTTAAAAATAAATTTTGTCTCTGGGTGTTGTTTCACTTGCGAGTATGTCAGGCTTGTGACTGTGGATCCTTTGTCCTCTTGGCTTAAGTATCTCCAAGTAGAATTATTGGGAAGTTTTTAGATAAAATAAAGATCTTAGGAAAGGTTGGGGCTGGCTCTGGAGGAATAGAGGGGAGGGAAGGAGAGAGAACTGAGTCCTGGGAAAAGGGAGGCAGGCAGGCTCCATGCCAAGGGCTGGGATTAGTCCTGGGCACCTCCCCTCTTCCTCTCTGTGTTCTCCTTCACCCTTTGCCAGTTTTCATCAGTGACTCTGATAGACTAGGGGGCAAATATAAATGACCAATGACGTAAAAAAGTTGTTTGTCCATCGTATGTTCTCACTTATAAGTGGGAGCTAAGCTATGAGGGGATGCAAAGGCATAAGAATGATACAATGGGCCGGGCGCGGTGGGCTCAAGCCTGTATCCCAGCACTTCGGGAGGCCGAGACGGGCGGATCACGAGGTCAGGAATCTAGACCATCCCTGGCTAACCACGGTGAAACCCCGTCTCTACTAAACAATACAAAAAACTAGCCGGGGCGAGGTGGCGGGCGCTGTAGTCCCATATGACTCTGGGAGGCTGAGGCAGGAGAATGGCGGGAACCCGGGAGGGCGGAGCTTGCAGTGAGCTGAGATCCGGCCACTGCACTCCAGCCTGGGGCCACAGGGAGCAAGGACTCCGTACTCAAAAAAAAAAAAAAAAAAAAAAAAAAAAAAAAAAGAATGATACAATGGACTTTGGGGGACTCAGGGGAAAGGGTGGGAAGGGAGTGAGGGATAAAAGACTACAAATTGGGTTCCAGTGATATACTGCTGTGGGATGGGTGCACCAGAATCTCACCAAAATCACCAGCAAACTTACTCATGTAACCAAACATCACCCATTCCCCCCCAAAACCTATGGAAATAAAAAATTTTAAAAAAAGGAAAAGGTTTTTAAAATATGTGTAGGGAAAGATTATCTCAGATGTATTTTTCAAAAACCAAGATATTTTATAGGAATTTAATAGATGTTTTCAAAATCAAAATAAAAGTTGTTTTTCCTCGTTAGTAAGCCAGAAAGTTGAAATTAAAACTGCAGTTGTATAAGTGCCTGAGTCTTAAGTAAAAGTCTTAACATGGGTCTTAAACAGAGGAGGGATAGGGTTAGTAACTTTCTAAACGAATGCTCCCTGACTGGACTCATTGTTTTAATGCAGCATATAATCCTCTGGATAAATCTCTGAATGAAATTTCAGATTAAAAGAACACCTAAATGGCCACATTATACCAACAGAAAGACATGCATTTCAGGACTGAAAAAGAACATAATATATGGAATACTGAAAGCCTGTACTGTAGCCCAGCACCAGGCATCAGGTATATCTTCAACAGATGTTAACTATGATTATGATTTTTGCCACCCAATAACCATCTTTCCCATCTAGTGCCTCATGGGAATTTCAGAGAATTTGCATGTACGGGAGTATAATGAAGATGGAGACTCTGTAAGGAATTGGGGTGGGGGGAAATCCATCTGTTTCACAATGCACACCCACATCAAGTGACTAATTCTCCTTTCAACAAGAGTTTTTGCTCTCCAAAACCCCTTCTCTTCCAGACTGTCTCTCTCCCTTCTCCCATGTAAGCCTAGTGTTTTCTCTCCTGCTTTATAGATTTTCCCTCATACCCCTTCAAATTCTTTTCTGTGCCATGTAATGTGAAAGCCACAAAAATTGACCTCAGGTCATTACAGTCTACTAGAGGAGCTATAAACAACATTATTTAGAATAGAGAGGTTGACCACCGTGACATGCTAGAGGCATAAACAGCAGGGGTTCAGTGGAGGGGAGACATCATAAGACAAGCAGCATGGGCATTGGTCTTAAAGGATAAATTGGATTCTGTCTAAAAACAGTAGGAAAGAATATTATTGGTGGAAGGAACAGCTTGAGCAAAGACACAAATGTGGCACAAGCCAGGGTCCGATCTTCCCAGCTTGAAAGCCAAACAAAGGGATCCAGGTTGTATTCTATATGTCAACGTTTTGAGCAGCTCCTCTGATCCATATTGGAGATATTAGTCATAGAGTGGTTGTCACGAATGGAAGGGAAGAGGCAGAGACAGGGTGCAGGAGGTCAGTAAAGAGGACATCCACATTACTCTTCAACTCTCAGACCGTCAGATATAATGTTAATTATTGCCTTCTCAGAAATTTTTAAGGCATCTCCATTGTCCACAAAATAAAGAACAAACCCCTTAAAATGCCATTCAAGGCCTCCGTACTAGTCAGCTTGAGCTGTCGTAATAAAATACCACAGACTTGGGGTTTAAACAACAGAAATTTATTTCCTCACAGTTATGGAGGCTAGAAGTTCAAGATTCTGGCCAGTTCAGTTTCTGGCGAGGGCAGATGGCTTGCAAATGGCCGCCTTCTTACTGTGTGCTTATGTGGCCTTTACTTGGCAGCGCTCATGGAGAGAAAGAGCAAGCTCTCTTTTTATAAAGACTAATCCCTTTGAATCAAGACTCCAGGGTCCCACCCTATGACCTCATTTACCCTTAGTTCCATAGAGGCCCCGTCTCCAGATAAAGCCAGACTGTGGGTTAGGGTTTTGATATATACATTTTTGTGAATCACAAACATTCAGTCCACGACAGCTTCCTAGAAAAACAGTAACTACCATCTGTGAAGTGCCTGCTATAGTCTAGGCATTGTGTAAAGTGCTTTATCTATATTATTTCATTTAATCCCCTCAAGAACAGCATGAAGTAGGTATTTCGTTGTCTGCATTTTACAAATGAGTCTCAGGCAAGGTAAGTGATTTGTCTATAGCTGTACAGCCTTTAGGGGTGGGGGCAGAATTTGAAGGGGAATCCACCTTGAGGCAGGAGGAATCCACCTTGAAGGGGAATTGGAAGCACTCCACTCCCCTGACTGACTGCTTCCGACTTCAGCTGTGACTCTGTCCTCCCCACCCACTCTGGTCCCACTGTATAACTTAGCATTTTCTCCATGTGACATAATTCTTGAGGTCTTGTGTTTGCTCATGCTGTTTTCTCAGACTGTAATGCCTTTTTTTTTCTTATTTTTATTCATTGTTCGAGTTTCCCCTCAAGGGGCAAGGCCTCTGTGAAAACTTCCTGTACATCTTTTTTGGTTGTTGTTGAATCATATGTATGTGAAAACTTTCTAAATATTCCATGCTGTTTCATTTGGCCTCGCATTCTGGTTTACCTGTCTAAATGTCTGTATTTCCCTGCCACACCACCAGATTATACATATTTTGAGATATTTTACATGTTTGTATTTTACATCATGCCCAGCACATAGTAGGTGCTTTAATAAACATTTGCTGAGTGAAGGTCAAGGTGAGAGTTAGTGAAGATATAAACGAGAGGAGTGGCAATGGAGATGCAAAGGAGAGGACGGATTGATAATACATCTCTGGATGTGGGGACTGAGGGAGAGGCAAGGATGACTTGAAAGTTTTTCAAGGTAAGAACATCATTGTTATTATAGAAGCCAGGAGGTGTTGCTACTTGCGGGGAAAGACACCATTAATAGAGGCTATAGTAGTAATAATAGCAGCTTCCACTAATTAAATACTTGAATCACTCAGCATGCCAAGTGCTTGTCATATATTGCTCACCTATTTCTCACAATAATCTTATGAGGTGAGCATTATTCTCAATGCATAGATGATGAAATGGAGGCTCAGAGGGATTAAGCAAACTGCTCAAGGGGGCACAACTAGCAAGCATCAGAGCTGAGATGCAAACTCAAGTCTGTCTGACTCCAAAGCTTGTGTCCTGAAGTATTATCTTCCTGAAAACTGTCGAGGGAATCTATTTCCTGTTCTCCAAGGGGCAGCAGGGGAGGTCTCGTCATTTGCCAACAACTCTTTGTGGTGTCTGGTGACTGATTGGTGATCAGTGCCATGTTGGTTCTTCGTGACACAGACAATCCCCTACACACAGATGTGAAGTTCCCAGTGATGGGAGTGAACATGAGATGTCTGAGCCAGGCCCTGGATGTCTCCTTGCCTTCTCTCCCTCTCTTCTCGGGCTGTAAAAGCTGTTCAGCAGAAGTTCACACAGCATCTAGTCTTTTTCCAAAGAGACATAGCCATGGCCAAAGACAATCTGAGGAATGCTAGAAGTCACCTCTTCTATGTATTTGGTGTAAACTGGGAAGAAAAGTTCCCAACATATTTCATCACAGTCAGCAGTAAACAAATACCTTTATCAACAGCAGCATCAACAGCTTGTACTATAAGTGGGTGTGAGGGATTCCACTGCTTGGAAGGTCAAGTGTGGGAGATATCCAGGACTCAGGTCAGTGAAGTGGGCACATATCCCTAATAACACAAGAGCCTGGTAATGGAAACAAAGATTTCAAATTTGTCAATGATAAAGCTTTTGTTAGTTCTTCATCTTGGAGAAAAAGAGTAAGCTAACAGGAAGTACAAAACAGAAACACACATTGCAGAATTCTTTAGGCAATACTATACTAGGTTTGTGATTGTATTTTAAAACTGATAACATGAAAGAATATTAATTAGGCCTATGAGAAGTAGCAATATAAGTGGTTTGACAGAAATGTGAGAAGAATGTACAGCAGATTTCAGCAGATAATGGCAGAAGAGTTGAGGGATAGGTCTTTTCCAAAGACTAAATGGATTGACTTGTTTATTCTGGCAATGTAAGAGAAGGAGGAAAGATTGTGACTTTCTTCCTGTGATATGAAAACTGAAATGGGTTGGGCAGGGTGTGGTGGCTCACGCCTGTAATCTCAGCACTTTGGGAGGCCGAGGTGGGCGGATCACTTGGGGTCAGGATTTTGAGACCAGCCTGGCCAATGTAGTGAAACCCCGTCTCTACCAAAAATATAAAAAATTAGCCAGACGTGGTGGCAGGCACCTATAATCCCAGCTACTTGGGAGGCTGAGGCAGGAGAATCGCTTGAACACAGGAGGCGGAGGTTGCAGTGAGCCGAGACTGTAACAGTAATTGGTTTATATAGATACCTGTGAGCAACAGATTTTCACCACGTCTACCTAGGTCAGCACACTAAATGCCAGAAGGATGATGTGTGGGTGAAGATAGCAGAGCAATATAATATGGGAGGGGAACCCTTTCCTGGCAGATTTTTAAAGAATAAAGTAAATGGAAGGCCTTATTTCCTCAATTAGACAGTGAGTTTTTTTTTAGTTCTATTATTTTACAGAAGTTGTAGATGTTCTTAGTTTAACTTGCTTTAGTCCCATGTTCAGAAGTAGCTTTAACCTTTATTGCCTACTACGTGACTGAAGAATAATTTGGCATTTTTCCCTTTTAAAGTGAAGCATGAGCTTTCATAAAAATCCTCCCCCATTGTTGTTACAGCATTTTGGTATGCATTTATATTTCAGTAATTTTAATGTGGTATATTAATTTTGATTATAAATGTTTCCACACACATGCCTACTGGTGGTAATATTTTATGTTTACCTTCTCATTTGTACATTTTACTTGGGAGTAATGCATTCTGATAACTCATTAGGATACATGGGTGGAAAATTTTCATTTTAAAGTAGGATAGTTTTAAGCAACATTAACATTTAATTAGAGCTCTTCACTGCATTTTATTATGAAGTTATTCTGTAATTACTCAGCAGGTCCTGGTGTTTACTAATGCAGAAGTGACAGCACATAATACTACTAAATTATTGCCACATCTCTGGAAAAGACAATTGGAAAATGGGGAATAGATAAAGGCATTGTTTAAAAAGCCTCAGGGGAAAACAGCCTCGGAACATAATCCTTATTTTCTTTTGAACCATTTTTTTTTTCCATGAGGATCCAGAGCAACATATAGCATGTAGACCTCCCCTACTATAGGTTAAGTAGCTTACATAATGGCTCCAGCTGCAATTTTCACATTTTGCATGAAACCCTTTTCTTGCAAGAGTCGGCGTGAAGTGGAGCCTGTTAGGTATAGTTCTAAATTGCTCAGATACATTATATGTGGGGAGAGTAGAAACCTTCAAATAAATGCCAGAAACTGAGGTTTCTAAGAAGCTTTATGCTTTTTAAATAATCATCCTTTTCTCCTTTTTAATTAGAATACAGATATTCTATTATGACCAGAGAACATAATGGTTAGAAAGCGCCATCAAATGCACCCTGACCCTTTATAAGACGGCAGTGATGTGCAGGCTGTAATTTTCATATATGAGCACCCTGAAATTCTTCTTTCCTTTTTAAATTTTCTTTCATGCAGACTTCATAATCCTGCTGCTAATTTGATTCCCTGTGCCCTTTCCTCATTATGCCCAAGCTGCTTCTGGACACTCAAAGTGAATTGAGGCAACTATTTTGATATTGTGGGTGAAAATTAGTTTTAGCTAAGACATTCAGATAACAGGTGTGTGTGTGTGTGTGTGTGTGTGTGTGTGTGTGTGTGTGTGTGTGTAGTTGGTCACGGGAGGTATAGAGCTGAGGAGATAACATCTCTGAAATGGGCTACCTTGATAAATCACCTGAACTCTCCTCTTTATATGCACTAGAGCAATGATAGCAGACATTCTTGCCTTATTCTTGATCTTGGGAGAAAAAGCATTCAGGCTTTCATCCCTAAATATAATGTTAGCTGTAGATATTTTGTAGGTACTTGTATTAGTTTGCTAAGGTTGCCATAACAAAGTACCACCAGCTGAGTGACTTAAATAAGAGAAGTTTGTTTCTCGCATTTCTGGAGCCTAGAAGTCCAAGAACCAGGTGTAGGCAGGTTTATTTTCTTCGGAGCCTCTCTTCCTGGCTTGTGGACGGCTGCCTTCTTGCTATGTCCTTATATGGTCTTTCCTCTGTGCGGGCTTATCTCTGGTGCTTCTCTGTTTCTCCAAATTTCCTATTCTCATAGAGACGCCAGTCAGATTGGATTAGGGTCCACCCTAATGGCCTCATTTTGACTTAGTCACCTCTTTACAGGTTCTATCTTCAAACACAGTCACATTCTGAGGTACCGGGGATTAGGGCCTTATATAAATTTTGAGGTAACACAATTTAGTCCACTGACAATACCTTTTATTAGGTTAAGGAAGTTCCACTCTATTTGATTTGCTGAGAGTTTTTAAAATCATGAATGAATATTGAATTTTGCCAAATGATATTTTTGCATACATTGATAGGATCATGTGGTTTTCTTTAGAATGTCATAATGATGGATTACATTGATTGACATTTATACATTGAACCAGTATGTTATTCTTTTTTATATCTTGTTGGATTAAATTTGCTAATATTTTATTGAGTATTTTTGCAAAAATATTCATAAGGCATATAATTTTATTTTCTTGTAATGTCTTTGTCTGGATTTAGTATCAGAGTAATGCTGGCCTGATAAGTTGGGAAGTATTCCCTTCTCTTTCATTTTCTGGGAAAGTTTGTTTAGAATCTGTGTTATTTTGCCAGGTGAGGTGGCTCACGTCTGTAATTCCAGCACTTTGGGAGGCCGAGGCGGGCAGATCACGAGATCAGGAGATTGAGACCAGCCTGGCTTACACAGTGAAACCCTATCTCTACTGAAAATACAAAAAAATTAGCCAGGCGTGGTGGCAGGCGCCTGTAGTCCCAGCTACTCGGGAGGCTGAGGCAGGAGAATGGTGTGAACCTGGGAGGTGGAGTTTGCAGTGAGCCAAGATTGCGCCACTGCACTCCAGCCTGGGCGACAGAGCGAGACTCTGTCACAAAAAAAAAAAAAAGAAAGAAAAAAAGAATCTGTGTTATTTATTCTTTAATTAATTAATTATTTAATTTTTATTTTTTTGAGACAGAGTCTCTCTCTGTCACCCAGGCTGGAGTGCAGTGGTGTGATCTTGGCTCACTGTAACCTCTGCCTCCTGGGTTACAAGCGATCCTCCTGCCTCAGCCTCCCTAGTAGCTGGGACTACAGGTGCATGCCACCATGCCCAGCTAATTTTTGTATTTTTAGTAGAGACAGGGCTTTACCATGTTGGCCAGGCTGATCTCAAACTCCTGACCTCAAGTGATCTGCCAGCCTTGGCCTCCCAAAATGCTGAGATTACAGAGGTGAGCCACCATGCCTGGCCATTTCTTCTTTAATTGTTTTGGTAGAATTCATCAATTAAACACTCTGAGCCTGAAGATTTCTTTTTCAGGTGATTTTAACTCCTAATTCAATTTTTTCCAGGTTATCTATTTCATCTTGAGTGAGTTGTTAGTTTGCAGTTTGCAGAAGTGCTCCATTTTATCTGTTATTGAATTTGTGTGTGTAAAATCATGTGTAACATCCTCTTATTATTCTTTTAATTTCTACAGTGTGTCACCCTTTTTATTCCTGATGTTGGTAGTTTATGACTTCTCTGTTTTTTCCTTTGTTGGTGTTGCTAGAAGTTTGTATTAGTTTGTTCTCTAATTGCTATTAAGAATTACCTGAGACTGGGTAATTTATAAAGAAAAAAGGTTTAATTGGCTTACACAGTTCTGCAGGTTATACAGTACGCATGGCTGAGGAGGCCTCAAGAAACTTTCAATCATGGTGGAAGATGAAGAGGAAGGAGGCATGCCTTACATGGTTGGAGCAGGAGGAAGAGAGAACGAGGGCAGGGGGTGCTACACACTTTTTTTTTTTTTAGATGGAGTCTCGCTCTGTCGCCCAGGCTGGAGTGCAGTGGCCAGATCTCAGCTCACTGCAAGCTCCGCCTCCTGGGTTCATGCCATTCTCCTGCCTCAGCCTCGTGAGTAGCTGGGACTACAGGCGCCCGCCACCACGCCCGGCTAGTTTTTTGTATTTTTTAGTAGAGACGGGGTTTCACCGTGTTAGCCAGGATGGTCTCGGTCTCCTGACCTCGTGATCCACCCGTCTCGGCCTCCCAAAGTGCTGGGATTACAGGCTTGAGCCACCACGCCTGGCCAGCTTTGTGTTTTTTACTTGTTTGTTTGTTTTGGGACAAGGCCTCACTTTGTCACCCAGGCTGGAGTACAGTGGTGTGAACACAGCTCACTGCAGCCTCAGCTTCCCAGGCTCAAGTGATCCTCCCGCCTTTAGCCCCCCCAAGTAGCTGAGATTACAGGTGTGCACCACCACGCCTGGCTAATTTTTGTGTTTTTCATAGAGATGGGGTTTTGCCACATTGCCCAAGGTGGTCTCAAACTCCTGAGCTCAGGTAACCTGCCCACCTTGGCCTCCCAAAGTGCTGAGATTATAGGTGTGAGCCACTGTGCCCAGCCAGCTTTCTTGTTAGGTGCATACACTTTTAGTATTGTTACCTGTTTTCGGTGAACTGACCTTTTCATCATTGTATAATGTCTCTTTATCCCTGGCTCTAACATTTACTTTGTTACTAATAAAGCCATGTAAGCTTTCTTTTAATTCGTGTTTGCATGGTATATTCTTTCCATTATGTTACTTAACCTACCTATATCATTATATTTGTGGTGAATTTCTTGTAGGCAACATGTGATCTCATGTTTTTTTTTTTTTTGACTTCTAAATCCATTTATATCCATTCTGATCTCTTTTAATTGACATAGTTAGCATATTTACACTTAATTTAGCATTCACATGTAATTATTGAAATATTAATGAGCCTACCATTTTATTATATGTATTCTGGTTTTCCCCTCTGATTTGTATTTCTCTGTTTCCCTTTCAGCTTCTTTTCTGGGGATAGTTGAACAAATTTTAGTATTCTATTTAATTTATTCATTATGTCTTTGACTGTTTTTTGGTATTTCTTTTTAGTAGTTGATCTAGGGATTATAATAACATCATAATAATATATAATAACATAACTCATTACATTCTACTTAGAATCGATATTATACCTCTTCAAGTACGTTCAGTAAAGGTTTAATTTAGCAGGCTTGGAATGTTTGAGACCTGAACATTCCCAAAAAAGGACTGGCCTTTGACCAGCTTCTGGGAGGTAATCTCTAAGCCCTTTGGATATCCTGTTTGATAGAAGTATCTTTGTATACCTGGGCCTTGGGCCTTGCCAGATAGTTTATGCCAACAATGTGATTTATGACTGGGGCCTTGACTACATTGTATCCATTTGACCTCTGTAGAAGCTGGAGACTGAGTAAGGTTTGTCAGATGGATGTTTCATGCCTATGTGGCCAACCCCCAATACAAATCCTGGACACCAAATCCTGGCACTGGTTGGCAGTCAGCCATATGTGTTTTCACACATCATTGCGGGGAAAATTAAGAAGACAATTTGAAGCTTGCTCTTGGTTTCTCCTGAATTCTGCCCCCTGCATTTTTTACCTTTGCTGATTTTATCTGTATCGTTTTGCTGTAATAAGCTGTAACCATGATCATTAACAGCTTTTCTGAGTTCTGTGAATCTTTCTAGCAAATCAATGAGCTTAAGTGTGGTCGTAGGGACCCCTGGCACAAAGTGAAATGTGGAATCTTGCCACCATATGCATCTCTTTATTCTTCACAATCTATGTCATAGTCATCTTATCTAATATGCTTACATACAATAAAAACCTCATCAGATATTGTTATAATTTTTGCTTTTGGTTGTCACACATATTTTAAAGAACTCAAGAGGAGAAGATTTGTCTATTCTACTTAACCAGATATTTAACATTTCTGTTGCTCTTTCTTCATTCTTAATGTTCCACATTTCTTTGTGGTATCATTTTCCTTCTGTCTAAAGAATTTCTTTTAGCAATCCTTTTAGAGTAGGTCTGTTGGCAGTAAATTCTCATGGTTTTTCTTGCCTGTGATGTCCTTTATTTATTTATTTTTTAAACAACCTGTCATTTCTGAAGGATATTTTTACTGGATATTTAGCTCTGTGTTAACAGTATTTTCTTTTAGCCCTGTAAAAAATGTCATTTTACTTTGGGCCTCCATGGTTTCCAGTGAGAAATCTGAAATTATTTGAATCATTATTCCCCTATAAGCAATGCACTGTCGTTCCTTGTCGTTAGTTTTTTTTTTTTTGTTTTTTTTTTTAGATAGAGTCTTGCTCTGTCACCCAGGCTGGAGTGCAGTGGCACAATCTCGGCTCACTGCAACCTCTGCCTCCTGGGTTCACGCCATTCTCCTGCCTCAGCCTCCCAAGTAACTGGGACTACAGGTGCCCGCCACCAAGGCCGGCTAATTTTTGTATTTTTAGTAGAGATGGGGTTTCACCATGTTGGCCAGGCTGGTCTCGATCTCCTCACCTCAGGTGATCCATCCACCTCAGCCTCGCAAAGTGCTGAGATTACAGGTGTAAGCCACCCTGCCTGGCCTAGTTTTTTGTTTTCAGCAATTTGATTATGATGTGTTTGGGTATGTATTTCTTTTGGGACTGAGGCTTACTGGTTCTCGAATTCGTAAGTTTTATGTTTTACGTCTTTCACCAAAGGTAGGAAATTTTTAGTTGCCATTTCTTTAAATATTTTTTTTAGCCCCCACACCCTTTTTCCTTTCCTGATGAGACTCCTATGACACAAATGTTAGGCTTTTTGGTATAGCACCTTAGGTCCCAGAGGCTCCACTCAATTATATTGTTAATTTTTTTCTTTCTATTGTTGAGCAATTTCTATTGATCTATCTTCCAGTTCACTGATGCATTCATCTGCCATCTTTATTTGCTATTAAGCTCTTTCAGTGAGTTTTAAAATTTTGGCTATTGTATTTATTAGCCCCCAAATTTCCATTTGGTTCTTCTTTCTATTTTCTATTTTTTTGTTGTTGTTGAGATTTTCTATCTTTCTGTTTGCTTTAAGAGTGTTTGCCATTCTTCTTGGAGCACTTTTGCATTAGTTGCATTATAATCTCTCAGATACTTGCAATATGTGGGTAATCTTGATGTTTGTGTCTGTTAATTATGTTTTCTTACTTAAATTGAGATTTTTCTGATTCTTTATATGCTTATTACTTTTGGATTATATCCTGGAAAGTTTGAATAATATGATAATATGTTATGAGATTCTAGGTCTTGTTTAAATCCTATGGATAATGTTGGTCTTCTTGCTTTAGTAGGCAATTCACTCATTTGGATACAGGCTGTAAGTTCTGACCTTTTTTCTATGGGTTGTGGTTTCAATGTCAGTTCTGCTTTCAAAGGTATTGAAATGCTAGTTGAATCTGTTTCATGTGTGCACCATCCATTGGTCAGTCTGGGACCTGAGAGTGGTCTATCCTATAGTTTAGTTCTCAGTGAGTCCATGAGCTCATAAACAACTTCATGTGGTCACTTTCCTGAGCTCCTTCCTTTCTATGATCTTTGTGGTCCTTTCCAGTTCACTGGCCCTATTTTGTCTTTTTAGGCAGAAAGCTGGAATTTTTGTTATCATAGTTTGCCACAGCAGTCTCATAATTGCACCCACATTTGGGGCCAAGCAGTAGGAGGAAAGAGAAGAAAAAAATCAATTCCTATTTGAGTTGATCCATCCTCTTGGGACCATAGGTTCTCTGAGGAGAGAAGAAAGTTTCCATTCTACAAAGTTTTAGGTGCCTGTGGACCCTGCTGCTGCTGCTGTTGCTGCCATTACCACCACCACTGCCACCAATGGAAGATTTCCTGGTGGCTGGGACATGATAGCGTGGAGATTATAAAATTAAAAAAAAAAAAAATGGGTGGATGGAGAAAACCAGCAGACCACAAGCCTACATCATTCGTACCCCCCACAGAAACTCAAATTTTAACAACTATCTGCACACAGAAAAGCACCATCATAAGAACCAAAAATCAGGTGAGCAATCATAGTACCTGTTTTTAACTTCGTTATCATTGAAAGAGGCATTGAGGAGGGCAGGAGAGAAAATCTTGTAATGATGACACCACGCCTCTCCCATCCTCCGGCAGCAGCCTTGTAATGTGGAGAGTCTGTGTACTTGGAGGAGGGAGAGCAGTGACTGGGGGACTTTACATTGAACTCAGTACTGCCTTGTCATAGCAGAGAGAAAAGCCATGCTGGGCTCAGCCAGTGCCAGTGCACAGAGGGAGAACTTGGATCAGACCTAGCCAGAGGGGAACCACTCATCCTGTTGGCTGGACCTCAAGTTTCTCGGCAAGCTTTGCCACTGGGGCCCAAAGTGCTCTGGGGTCATAGGTAAACTTGAAATGCAGTCTAGGACACAAGAACTGCAATTCCTAGGCAAATCCTAGTGCTGGCTGTATTCAGAGCCACAGGACTAAAGTGGCACGTGACCTAGGAAGACACCAGTCAGGGCAGCTAAGGGAGCGCTTGCACTGTCCCTCCCCTAACACTAGGCAGTGCAGCTTGTAGCAATGACAATGTGTCCTTCCTTCTGATTAAGGGGTGGAGAGTGAAGAGTAAAGAGGACTTTGTCTTGCCTCTTGGATAGCAGTTCAGCCATAGTAGGAGAGGGCACTGGGCAGAGCTATGGGGGCCCTGTTCCAGGCCCTAGCTCCTGGATTACATTTCTAGACACATACTTGGCCAAAAGGGAGCCTGCTGCCTTGAAGGAAGGCCCCAGTCCTAGCAGGATTTATTACCTCCTGACCAAAGAGCAGCTGAGCCCTGAATAACCAGTAATGATGCCCAGGTAGTACGCTGTGGGCCTTGGGCTCTAGATATGCTGACTTCAGGTGTGACCCGGCACATTCCTAGCTGTAGTGGCTGTGAAGAAAGACTCCTTTGGTTTGAGAAAAGCAGAGGGAAAAGTGAAGGGACTTTGTCTTACACCTTAGGTACCAGCCACAGTGAGGTAGAGCACCAAGTGGGTTCTTGGGGTCCCTGAGTCCAGGCCTAGGCTCTTGGACAGCATTTCTGGACCTGCCCTGGAGCAGAGGGGAACGCACTTCCCTGAAGGGTGAGTCCCAGGCCTGGCAGCATTCACCACAATCTGACTGTGGAGTCCTTGGATTTTAAGTGAATATCAGCGGTGGCCTGGCAGAATGAAACTTGATGGTGGTGGCTACAGGGGGAGGCTCCTCTGCTGTGGAAAAGAGGAGGAAGAGTGGGAGGACTTTATATTATGGTTTAAGTGTCAGCTTAGCTGCAGTAAAATAGAACATCAGGCAAATTTCTAAGGTTTTTTATTCCAATCAAATAATCACATCAAAATGGATTAAAAGCTTATCAAAATGGATTAAAGAGTTAAACCTGAAACTATGAAACTACTAAAAGAAAGAACTGGGGAAACTCTCTGGGACATTGGTCTGGATAAAGATGTCATGAGAAACATCCCACAAGTACAGGCAACCAAAACAGAAATGGACAAACGAGATCACACCAAGTTAAAAAGCTTCTGCACAGCAAAGGAAACAATCAACAAAATGAAGAGACAACTCACAGAATGGGAGAATCGATTTGCAAATTACCCATCTGAAGGGAATTAATAACCAGAATATATAAGAAGCTCAAACAACTCTATAGGAAAAAATCTAATATCCATTTAAAAAATGGGTAAAGGATCTCAATAGACATTTCTCAAAAGAGGACATACAAATGACAAATAGATATATGAAAAGTTGCTCAACATCATTGATCATCAGAGAAACGCAAATCAAACCACAATGAGATATCATCTTATCTCTGTTAAGATGGCTTATAGCCAAAATACAGGCAATAACAAATGCTAGAGAGGATGCGGAGAAAAGGGAACCCGCATACAGTGTTGGTGGGAATGTAAATTAGTATAGTCACTGTGGAAAAGTTGGAGGTTCCTCAAAAAACTAAAAATTGAGCTACCATATAATCTAGCAATCCCACTGCTGGGTGTATACCAGAAGTGTATACCCAGAAGAAAAGAAATCAGTATATCAAAGAGATATCTGCAATTCCATGTTTGTTGCAGCACTGTTCACAATAGCCAAGATTTGAAAGCAACCTGAGTGTCCATCAACAGATGAATGGATAAAGAAAATGTGGTACATATACACAATGGAGTACTATTCAGCCATTAAAAAAATGAGATCCTGTCATTTGCAACAACATGGGTGCAACTGGAGGTCATTATGCTTAGTGAAATAAGCCTGGCACAGAAAGACAAACATTGCATGTTCTCACTTATTTGTGGCATCTAAAAATCAAAACAATTGAACACATGGAGATAGAGAGTAGAAGGATGGTGACCAGAGGCTGGGAAGGGTAGTGAGGGGTTGGGGGCAGGTGGGGATGGCTAATGGATACAAAAGGTACTTTGAAAGAATGAATGAATAATACCTAGTGTTTTATAGCACGACAAGATGACTATAGTCGAAATAATTCAATTGCACATTTAAAAATAACGAAAAGAGGCCGGGCACGGTGGCTCACGCCTGTAATCGCAGCACTTTGGAAGGCCGAGGCGGGCGGATCACGAGGTCAGGAAATCGAGACCATCCTAGCTAACACGGTGAAACTCCATCTCTACTAAAAAATACAAAAAACTAGCCGGGCGAGGTGGCGGGCGCCTGTGGTCCCAGCTACTCGGGAGGCTGAGGCAGGAGAACGGCGTGAACCCGGGAGGCGGAGCTTGCAGTGAGCTGAGATCCAGCCACTGCACTCCAGCCTGGGCGACAGAGTGAGACTCCGTCTCAAAAAAAAAAAAAAACGAAAACAGTAAAATTGGATTGTCTTTAACACAAAGGATAAATGCTTGAGGAAATGGATACCCCATTTTCCACGATGTGATTATTATACATTGTGCCTGTAGCAAAATATCTGATGTACCCCATAAATAAATACACCTACTATGCACCAACAAAAATAAAAATTATTAAAAAAAAAAAGGGAAGGAGAAGAGGCGGCAACAATTTCTAGACTGAACAAAGCCGGCATACTACCTACGTCCTACCACCACCATGCCCAAGAGGAAGGCTGAAGGGGTTGCTAAAGGAGATAAAGCCAAGGTGAAGGACGAACCACAGAGATCTGCGAGGTTGTCTGCTAAACCTGCTCCTCCAAAGCCAGGGCCCAAGCCTAAAAAGGCCCCTGCAAAAAAGGGAGAAAAGATACCCAAAGGGAAAGAGGGAAAAGCTGATGCTGGCAAGGAGGGGAATACGCCTGCAGAAAATGGAGATGCTAAACAGAGCAGGCCCAGAAAGCTGAAGGCGCTGGAGATGCCAAGTGAAGTGTATTCATTTTTGATAACTGTACTTCTGGTGACTGTACAGTTTGAAATACTATTTTTTAAAATCAAGTTTTATAAAAATGCAGAATTTTCTTTTACTTTTTTTTTCTCCTTAAGCTATGTTGTTAGCACACAGAACACTTCATTGTTGTTTTGGGGGGACGGGGCATGTGTCACTAATAGAATATCTCCGAAGCTGGATTGATGGGGGGGGGAGGGAAACACCTTTCCCTTCTGGTTTTGAGAGGCTTCCTCTTGGCTCCTAAGGCAGGGATTCCCTGACTTTGACACACATGGCCACCTTGGCACAAAAGCCTTGTGGTATGAAAAACAAATTTGTTTTTATGTCCTCTTCTCCCTTTCCACCTTTCAGCATAGACTTAACTCCCTTAAACCCAGACATCTGTTGGGACCTGACCCCAAATAATTGGTTACCAATGTGTCAGGCAATCTGGACTTTCCAGTGATGCCACTGAGATGGCACCCCTCAAAAGAGCAGTGGTTCCATTTCTAGACTGTGGATCGTTGGATAAATTCCGCCATTTTCATTTCATTTCTTGAGTCAAGGTCGGCTCCTGAAAAGCTGTTAAACAACATGCTAAATGTGAAATGTCAATCCTCACTCTAAACCTCTAAAATTTCCCTGTTCAGAGCATCAGATGAAGACTTCATTTTTTTTTTTTTTTTTTTTTTTGAGACACGGTCTCATTCTGTCTCCCAGACTGGAGTGCAGTGGCACAATCTCGATCACAGTGCCTCCCAGGCTCAAGTGATCCTCCTGCCTCAGCCTCCTGGGCAGCTGGGATTACAGGTGCGCACCACTACCGCCAGGCTAATTCATTGGGTTTTATAGTGGGTTTCCGTCTTTTGGTAGTCCATTGAAGAAGGGAGTTTGAAAATTGTTGTATATCGTTAACGACTGTCTGCTCATGTCCTGCCTGAAACACCATGATTATTTGTGAAAAGTATCTTTAATAAAGCTGGATACAGTTTGGCTTGGAAAAAAATTTAAAAAAAAGAAAATGGGAGATTTCCCCACTTTGTCTGAGTATTAGGAGTCTCCTGTACCATTCTTATCCAAAATTTGAAGGCTTCTCCTGGAGTTGTCTGTGTTTATTTCCTGGTACTTACTTCTGGGTTTTGGCCTTCCTTGCATCACGGACAAGGCTGAGTGATACTCGTGGAAAAACAGGAACTGGTCTACCTGTCCTCCCACTGGTCTGCTACTGTTTACTTTTCTGATTCCTCAAATAGCTTCTCCAGGCATTACTTCCGGGTTGTATATTTTCATTGAGTGGGTGAAACAGAGTAGAGTGGGCTTATTCAATTTTACCTGGAGCTGGCACTCTTTTTTTCTTTCTTTTTGAGACGGAGTCTCGCTCTGTCACGGAGGCTGGAGCGCAGTCGCGAGATCTCGGCTCACTGCAAGCTCCGCCTCCCGGGTTCACGCCATTCTCCTACCTCAGGCTCCCGAGTAGCTGGGACTGCAGGCTCGCCACCAGGCCTAGATACTT
>NW_016805422.1:3239820-3248482 GCF_001698545.2 Rhinopithecus bieti
GTAGAGACGGGGTTTCACCGTGTTAGCCAGGATGGTCTCGATTTCCTGACCTTGTGATCCGCCCGCCTCAGCCTCCCAAAGTGCTGGGATTACAGGCCTGAGCCACCACGCCGGGCCGGAACTGGCACCCTTATATGTAACTCTTTAGTTTTGTCTTTGAGGTTCCAAGGTAGGTAATTCACGATCACAGCAGTCTTTGTGGTAAACATATGAATACTTGTGACCTATTGGTTTTATTCCAATGGTAATGGAAGCCTGGACTGTTACAGAAGAAACTCAGAGAGGCAACACTTACCCCTCCCCAAAAGCATTTGCAGTCTTACAATTTACCTGCCAGTGATGGCTTCTGTGGGCAGTATTGTGAATCTTGGGGTACTGATCCCAAACAAAATTGGGAATTTGGTTAAATGCATCATGGAGAACACACACTTTTCCTTCCACAGCCTTTGCCAACCTCATGACACTTTATGCACTTCCTCATGCAGAAGGATTCCTGCATCCCTTTATTCCTGGAATGGGTATATCGGGTCTAATCACTTTATCAACTATGATTAGAGTGCTGTATTGAGATGATTGTTGTGTCTAAGCTCAGAGGGAAATTGGGCTGGGTTCCATTAGTGATCTGTTATGGTCTAGATAAAAATCAATGGCAGGAGCGTGCTGTTGTATTATTTGCCAATGTTCCTCTTCTTATATCAAAATTGTATACAAAAGATTTGCTATTGTCTGGTACAGTTTTTGTGTGAATTTAAGGTAATTGGCCTCCCTTACCTCATATCCCTTCTACTGTCGTTCTCTCTAGTTGTGAACTAAAGGCTTGATCATCTGTTAAAGTAATTTCCGGGATCAGTGAGCAGCTGTAGGAAGCTTTTAGAGAGAGGTAAGTGGTGGGTGTGAGTAGGCAGACTTTCCTTGAATCCTCTCATGCTGTCTTGTACATCTAGTAAGGCCAGTCATATCCATCTGGATATAATATAATAACATGGAAACTTTTCCCGATTGGAAGAGGGGACGGACAGGCTTAAAGGGCAGGCCAGGCAAATAACGTGATGTCAGTTTTTAGGTAGAGTTTCTTAGCTGGGTCAGTTGTTGCTGTTTCTTCTTTCCTGCAAAAGTCACTCCATCGAAAAGGACCCACTACTAGCAAATACAACCCCCCGAGCTCTTGGCCTCCATGCAGGCAGGAAAGGGCATCTGACTAGGAAGAGCCTAGCTGACCTGGACATATGTGAGCTAGCTTGGAAGAGCTTGGAAGGGCTGTGGGTTTTGGAATAACATCCACTTGGCTTTGAATTGTGAACTTACAATTTACTCATTGTAAGGCTGAGGGTAAATTGGCATTCTTTTGAGCCTGTTTCCTCATCTGTAAAATAGAATAATAATGTTTACCCATTTCCCTCTCTGTAGGGTAACTGTGAAAGCTAACAGATGTAATCCGAAGAAGAAAATGATTGGCATTGCTGTAGGTCCTCAGCAAATGTTAGTTCTTTAATATTCTTAGATTGCGTTGTGGGTGGCAGGCAATCACCACTTACCTTGGCTCTTCCGTCTGGGGTGGGTGGAAGCAGGGATAAAATCATGAGAGGTCACATTGAGTTGAAAGTCTTGACCTTTCTTGGATGGGTAAAGGAGCCATCATGTTTTTCATGCTGAAAATAAATTAGTCCCTCAAGTCAAATGTTACTAGAGCTAATAATGAGCTACCTTTTATAGCAACTACCATGACATTCAGAACAGTTTTAATTGTGAGTCTCTTTCTTTAAAATAAAAGTTCACATGAGCAAATGCTAATATTTTAAGAAAATTCTTGGAGGGACTTTAATTGACACATGTAAATGCTGTAGTTCGATTTGCATTTAAATAGACATTCTAAACATTTTCTTTTAAATGGGCTTTATTTCTGTCTTGTAAAACTAAAATTGATTTTTTCTTTTAGCAAAAGGGGTGCCTGGTAAGGTTCATGGTTAAGAGATGTGGTACAGCTGTTCTTTTATCTCCTACTCAGAGTGAAAATAGCCTTACCAGAGCAAGGCATAAGTGAACAATAGAAGCAATATTTTTAAAAAATGTGCCTCTGCAAAGGATTGATCAGTGGCTTAAAAAAGGTTGACATCAGCATGACATTCTCTCCATCAATGCACAAGGCCGCACAGAAAAATCTTCCCTATTTACAAGCATAGTCAACCTTTCATCTCTCATTTCCCGTGAAGACCGCAGTGACCCTCTTAAAATCCACTGCGGGGGTGAGCTTTATTTTCTCCCTTTCCTCCTCCTATATTGGAATAGGAGACTTCTCTGAAAAAGCCTCTAATAGTGGAGTTTTGGGAGATGGAATTCTCATCTGGAATTTATTACCAAAGTATTTTTTTTTTTGTGAGACAGAGTCTTACTCTGTTGCTCAGGCTGGAGTGCAGTGGCGTGATCATGGCTCACTGCAACCTCCACCTCCCTTTTTCAAACGATTCTCGTGCCTCAGCCTCCTGAGTAGCTGGGATTACAGGCATGTGGCACCACGCCCGGCTAATTTTTTTTGTATTTTTAGTAGAGACAAGGTTTCACCATATTGACCAGGCTGGTCTCGAACTCCCAAACTCAGGTGATCCACCTGCCTCGGCCTCCCAAAGTTCTGGGATTACAGGCATGAGTCACCGTGCCCAGCCACCAAAGTAATCCTTGAACAGGTGTTTGGTACATTTCCCCAGGTTCCTGAGAAGGAGAATCACAGGATGGAGCTTAGAATTTATCGAGGTCCCTTATTTAAGTCTCACTGTAGGTCTGTGGCATGAAAGACTAGGGACTCACCCAAATCCTTGTTCTCCTCTTCATTCTGGGCTAGACTATGTACCCTTCGTACAGTTAGGTTTGGTCACATGCCCGAGTTTTATTCAAAATTGATATGTACCACCTCCAGCTTGGTTCATAAAAACCTCTTACATTTTTTCTCCTTCTGGCTGGTTGGAATGATATGATTCCCAGGGCAACCTTGGAAGCCACTTGTTGAAGATGTTATGACCCTACCAGCTTAAGTTCCCAGAATGACTATTCTGCCAACTTATTCACTTGCTCAGTACTGTTTCCATGAACAAGAAATAAACTTCTATTGAATCTGAGCCATTATACATTTTTTTTTTCATTTGCTATAGCAGGTAGCCTATCCTTATAAAATAAATAATAAAACCTCCCTTATGATAATATTTTGGTATACTATGTATTTTAACAGTGCTATGTGTTCTGCTGACATAGGACCAACACTCCTTTAAGTGCTTGGTGTAACACTTAATCCTCATACATCCCCTTCTCTGGGAATCTGAGGCCTAGGTTATTGTGCGGTGATTCTAAAGTAGATTTTACTCAGAATGTCTGGTATTCTCATCCTTCTAGATTACTTCAAGGACCTTTCTTTTTTTGAAAACAGTCACAATATATTCAACCATTCATTCATTTGACCATTTGATGAATAAATCATCCATTCATTTGATGATCTGTTCTCAAAAATGTTCCAGACGTGAAAGGCAGTTTACAAGATGAAGACTTTATCTCGTTTACCCCTGCTTTCTCTGACATCTTCTTTCTGAAGCTGCTGCTGACTGCTGCTTCTCACCTCTTCTCCATAAATCCTCATTTCTTGGAAGATTTTTTAAAACATTTAAAACATTTCCTGATGGTCCTGATTTGTCATTTGCTCCTATGGGATGCTTGGTGGCTTCTCATTCTTTTAAACTTCATTTAGGCACTTGGATAATTTGGTCTGGGAAGACTTAACCCTAGAAGTCTTTTTTCTTATCGCTCATGATACTTTTTTTTTTTTTTTACATACTACACTTATTTGCCATTTATAGTGATTCTTTTTTTCCCATTTCCCTGCCCCTTTTTGGTTATACTTATTCTCTTGTGAGTTTTTCTGTACCATTCTATTACTAATTCTCCCTCCTTCCCTCCCTTCCTTCCTTTTTTTTTTGAGATGGAGCTTCACTCTTACTGTCCAGGCTAGAGTGCAGTGGCGCGATCTCAGCTCACTGCAACCTCTGCCTCCCAGGTTCAAGCAATTCTCCTGCCTCATCCTCCTGAGTAGCTGGGATTACAGGCAGCTGCTACCATGCCCAACTGATTTTTTGCATTTTTAGTAGAGACAGGGTTTCACCATGTTGGTCAGGCTGGTCTCAAACTCCTGACCTCAGGTGTTCCACTTGCTTCAGTTTCCCAAAGTGCTGGGATTATAGGCATGAGCTACCACACCCGGCCTACTGATTCTTCTTTTTCTTTCTTTTTTTATTTTAAAAAAAATTTTTTTTGAGGGGCTTCTTTTTAAAATTGATGTACAGGTATTCTTTGTGTATGAACAGTATTAATCCCATTTTTAATTTACGTTACAGATATTTTTCCCAATCTGCCTTTTGTCTTTTGAAAATATGCATGCAAGTTATATTACTTTGCACTTCCTAAAAAATGTCAGCATATACTTTTTATTTGTACATGTAATACCTTATACATTCTTATAAAAAGTCAAAGGGTATAAATAATATAAAGAAGATATCTCCTTTTTAACCTTTCCTCCTGTGAGGTCATTTCACTTCCCTCTTTGGTTTAAAAAAAACACTATCTACCAGTTTGGTGTGTATCCTTTGAGATATTTAATTTTCTGCATAGTTACATTTGAATGCTCATGTAGAATCATATGTATATATATGCACAAATGATCATGCTGTAAATAGTATTCTGTAAGTTACTTTTTTCATTTAAGTGTACATTTGGAGAATTTTCCATGTTTAGCAGGGTCTAAATCTACCAAAAAATTGCTATTTGAGATTCTGTTATGTTGATATTTGAAGTTTATTTAACCATTCCTTTCTTTACAGANTGATGTACAGGTATTCTTTGTGTATGAACAGTATTAATCCCATTTTAATTTACGTTACAGATATTTTCCCAATCTGCCTTTTGTCTTTTGAAAATATGCATGCAAGTTATATTACTTTGCACTTCCTAAAAAATGTCAGCATATACTTTTATTTGTACATGTAATACCTTATACATTCTTATAAAAGTCAAAGGGTATAAATAATATAAAGAAGATATCTCCTTTTAACCTTTCCTCCTGTGAGGTCATTTCACTTCCCTCTTTGGTTTAAAAAAAACACTATCTACCAGTTTGGTGTGTATCCTTTGAGATATTTAATTTTCTGCATAGTTACATTTGAATGCTCATGTAGAATCATATGTATATATATGCACAAATGATCATGCTGTAAATAGTATTCTGTAAGTTACTTTTTTCATTTAAGTGTACATTTGGAGAATTTTCCATGTTTAGCAGGGTCTAAATCTACCAAAAAATTGCTATTTGAGATTCTGTTATGTTGATATTTGAAGTTTATTTAACCATTCCTTTCTTTACAGACATACATATTGTTTGACTTTTTATTATTACAAATAATACTGCAACAAAATTCCTCATTCCACTTTGAACATTTGTGGAAGCATTTCAAAATTGCCAGCTATTTTAAACCTTTAAAAATTTTTCATAATCTGATGGGTAAAGAAAGTGTTATTCATTTGTTCTCTCAATGTACATTTCATTGATTCCGAGTAAGAGTGAGCATTTTTCATATATTTACTAAGCCATTTGTATCTTTTATATTCTGGAATATTCATTTATATTTGGATTAATAATCTTTTGCTATACATGTTACCCCTCACCTGCCATAATCCCTTTATTTACCTAAACTGGAAACCTCTACTGGGGTGGAAAGAGTGGGGGAATGGGGCTTCTTCTTATGACTGTTTCGGGCACCATCTTGTGCTGATATTTGGGCCTCAGGTAGCAATTCTGACTTTTGTACAGCAATTACCTATACATGTTATTTTTAATAAACTTTTATTTTAGGTTTGGGGGTACATACGAAGGTTTGTTACATAGCTAAACGTGTCACAGGATTTTGTTGTATATACTATTTCATCACCCAGGTGATGAAATAGTTATCTTTTCTACTCCTCTTCTACCTTCCCACCCTCCCCCATCAAGTAGACCCCAGTGTCTGTTGTTTCCTTCTTTGTGTGCATGTGTTCTTATCATTTAGCTCCCACTTATAAGTGAGAATATGCAGTATTTGGTTTTCTGTTCCTGCGTTAGTTTGGGAAGGATGGTAGCCTCCAGCTCCATCCATATTACCACAAAAGACATGGTCTTATTTTTTTTATGGATGCATAATACTCCATGGTGTGTATGTACCGTATTTTCTTTATCCAATCTGTCATTGATGGATATTTAGGTTGATTCCATGTCTTTGGTCTTGTTAATAGTGCTGCAGTGAACATTCGCATGCATGTGCCTTTATGGCAGAATGCTTTATGTTCCTGGGGGATACACCCAGTAATGGGATTGCTGGATCAACTGCTTTTAGCTCTTTGAGGTATCACCATACTGCTTTCCACAATGGTTGAACTAATTTACACTCCAACCAACAGTGTATAAGCATTCCTTTTTCTCTGGAACAATTCCAGCATCTGTTGTTTTTGACTTTTTAATAATAGCAGTTCTGACTGGTGTGAGATGATATCTCATTGTTGTTTTGATTTGCATTTCTCTAGTAATTAGTGATGTTGAGCTTTTTTCATATCCTTGTTGGCTGCATGTATGTCTTCTTTTGAGAAGTGTCTGTTCATGCCCTTTGCCCACTTTTTAATGGGATTGCTTTTCTCTTGTAAATTTGTTTAAGTTCCTTATAGATGCTGGGTATTAGACCTTCATCAGATGCATACTTTGCATATATTTTCTTGCATTCTGTAGGTTGTCTGTTTACTTTGTTGCTAGTTTCTTTTGCTGTGCAGAAGCTCTTAAGTTTAATTAGATGCCACTTGAATAGAGAGTTTTTCCCCATTGCTTGTTTTTGTCAGCTTTGTTGCAGGTTAGATGGTTATAGATGTGAGGCTTATTTCTGGGCTCTCTATTCTGTTCCATTGGTCTATGTGTCTGTTTTTGTACTAGTAACATGCTGTTTTGGTTACTGTAGCCTTGTAACATAGTTTGAAGTCGGGTAATGTGATGCCTCCAGCTTTGTTCTTTTTGCTTAGGATTGCTTTGGCTATTTGGGCTCTTTTTTGGTTCCATATAAATTTTAAAATAGCTTTTTTTTTTTTTTTAAATAGTTCTGTGAAGAATGAACTTGTATGATAGCACTGAATCTATAAATTGCTTTGGGCAGTATAGCCATTTTAATAATATTGATTCTTCCTATCCATGAGCATAGAATTTTTCATTTTTTGTGTCTTCTCTGATTTCTTTGGACAGTGTTTTGTAATTCTCATGGTAGAGATCTTTCATGTCTCTGGTTAGTTGTATTCCTAGGTTGTTTTTGTTTGCTTGTTTTGCATGCATGTGTGTGTATGTGTGTGTGTGTGTGTGCATGGCAATTGTGAATGGGATTGCCTTTCTGATTTGGCTCTTGGTTTGGCTTGTTGGTGTACAGGAATGCTAGTGATATTTATACATTGATTTTATATCCTGCAACTTTGCTGAAGTTGTTTGTCAGCCGAAGGAGCTTTTGGGCAGAGACTATGGGGGTTTTCTAGGTATGGAATCATGTTGTCTGTGAACAGAGGTAGTTTGACTTCCTCTCTTCCTATTTGGATGCATTTTATTTCTTTCTCTTGCCTGATTGCTCTAGCTAGGACTTGAATAGAAGTGATGAGGGAAGCCATCATGTTATAAATGTTTTCTCCCTGTTTCTCATTTGTCCTAAAAACTTGGTTTATGGTGTCTTTTATGGTTAAGTTTTTCTGTTTTTGGAAGCAAGTCTACCAGTCTTTCATTTTTTTTTCACACTTGGCCTAAGAAAATCTTCCTTGCCACAAGCTTACAAATATATTCTCCTAGTTTCCTTCTGCATAAAAATGCATGCATGAGGCTAACAATCATTTGAGCCTTTAGTGCATTGTAATATTTTTGCTGGTGGAGGATCTTGCTTCAGTGTTGATGGCTGCTGACAGGTCAGGGTAGTGGTTGCTGAAGGTTGGGGTGGCTGTGACAACTTCTTAAAATAACAATGAAGTTTACTGCATCAATTTGCTCTTCCTTTCACGAAAGATTTCTCTGCAGCATGCAATTCTGTTTGGTAACATTTCACTCACAGTAGAAATTCTTTCAAAATTGGAGTCAATCCTCTCAAACCATGCTGCTGCCTTATCAGCTAAGTTTATGTAATATTCTCAATTATTTGTTATCATTTCAACAATGTTCACAGCACCTTTATCATTCCATCTCAAGAAAGTACTTTCTTTGCTCATCCAAAGAAGTGAGTCTTCATCCTTTCAAGTTTTATTGTAAGGTTTCAGCAATTTAGTTACATCTTCAGGCTCCTCTTCTAATTCTAGTTCTCTTTGCTATTTCTACTACATATGCAGTTCCTTCCTACATTGAGGCCTTGAATCCCTCAAGGTCATCCATGAGGGTTGGAATGAACTTTCTCCAAACTCCTGTTAATGTTCATATTTTGACCTCCTCCCTTGAATCACGAATGTTCTTAATGGCATTGAGAATGGTGAATCCTTTCCAGAAAGTTTTCAATTTACTTTGCTCAGATCCATCAGAGGAATCACTATCTAAGGCCACTAGAGCCTTATGAAATATATTTCTTAAATAATAAGACTTGAAAGTAAAATTACT
>NW_016805422.1:3251600-3272398 GCF_001698545.2 Rhinopithecus bieti
TTTTTTTTTTTTTTTTTTTTTTTTTTTCCTGAGGAGCAGGTCTCAACAGTGGGCTTTAAATATTTAGTAAACCATGATGTCAACAGATGTGCTGTCATCTGGGCTTTGTTGTTCCATTTATAGAGCACAGGCAGAACAGATTTAGCATAATTGTTTTATTTTTATTTATTTATTTATTTTTTGAGACGGAGTTTCACTTGTTGCCCAGGCTGGAATACAATGGTGCCATCTCGGCTCACTGCAACCTCCGCCTCCTGGGTTCAAGTGATTCTCCTGCCGCAGCTTCCCGAGTAGCTGGGATTACAGGCGCCTGCCACCATGCCCAGCTAATTTTTGTATTTTTAGTAGAGACAGGTTTTACCATGTTGGCCAGGCTGGTCTCGGATTCCTAACCCCAGGTGATCCACCCGCCTCAGCCTCCCAAAGTGCTGGGATTACAGGCGTTAACCACCGCGCCTGGCCAATTTAGCATAATTCTTAAGGGCCCTAGGATTTTGGGATGGTAAATGAGCATTGGCTTCAACTTAAAGTCACTGGTGGCATGATTCTCTAACAAGAGGGTCAGCCTGTCTTTTGAAGCTTTGAAGCCAGTCCTTGACTTCCCCTCTCTAGTTATGAAAGTCCTAGATCGCATCTTCCAATAGAAGACTGTTTTGTCTACTTTGAAAATCTGTTGTTTAGTGTAGCCACCTTCATCAGTGATCTTAGCTAGATCTTCTGGATAACTTGCTGCAACTTCTCCATCAGCACTTGCTGCCTCACCTTGCACTTTTTTGTTTTTTACACCCACTCCCCACCTTGTACTTTTATGTTATGGAAATGGCTTCTTTCCTTAAACCTCATGAACCCAACATCTGCTGAATTCCTACTTTTCTACTGCAGCTTCCTCACCTTTCTCAGCATTCATAGTATTGAAGAGAGTTAGGCCCTTTCTGTGCATTAGGCTTTGGCTTAAGGAAATATTGTGGCTGGTTTGATTTTCTATAGAAACCACTACAGTTTTCTCCATATCAGCAATAAGGCTGTTTTGCTTTCCTATCATTTGTGTGCTATCACTGAAACAGCACTTTTAGTTTCCTTCAATAACTTTTCTTTTGCATTCACAACTTGGGCAACTGTTTGGTACAGGAGACCTAGCTTTCAATTTCTTTTGTTTTTTGACACGCTAACCTCAGTCAGCTTAATTATTTTTAGCTTTTGATTTCAAGTGAGAGATGTGCAACTCTTCCTTTTGCTTGAACTTAGAGACAATTGCAAGATTACAAATTGGCCGAATTTCAATATTATTGTGTCTCAGGGGAAAGGGAGGCTCAAGGAGAGAGGGAGAGAGAAGAGAAGAAGGCTGGTTGGTGGAGCAGTCTGAACACACAGTTTGTAGTCTTATATGGGTGTCATTTATGGTGCCTCAAATCAATTACAATAGTAACACCAAAGATCATGGGCCACAGATCACTATAACAGATCTAATAATAAAAAAGTTTGAAATATTGTGAGAATTACCAAAATGTGACACAGAGACATGAAGTGAGCACATGCTGTTGGAAAAATGGTGCCAATAGATTTGTTTAATGACGGGTTGCTGCAAAACTATAATTTTTAAAAAAATGCAGTACCTGCAAAGTGCAATAGAGTGAAACACAATAAAATGAGGTATGAGGTGGGTGCAGGAGGATCACTCGATCCTAGGAGTTTGAGAGCAATCTTGGCAACATAGTGAGACCCCGTCTCAACAAAAAAATAAAAAATTAGCAGGGCACAGTGGCACACACCTATGGTCCCAGCTACTCAGGAGGAGGATTACTTGAACCTAGGAAGTTGAGGCTGCACTGAGCCATGATTGCAACACTGCACACCAGCCTGGGTGACAGAGTGAGACTCTGTCTCAAAAAAAAAAAAAAAAAAAAAGAGGTATACTTGTATATGTGTTTATAATACTGACATCTTTAATACAATCGATAAAATAATTTATCTTTATGTTTGATATTAGATAACAGCCTAATTTTTCTTCTATTTATTTATTTATTTATTTTTGAGACAGAGTCTTGCTCTGGAGTGCAGTGCCGTGATCCCAGCTCACTGCAACCTCTGCCTCCCAGGTTCAAGCCATTGTGCTATCTCAACCTCTCGAGTAGCTGGGACTATAGGCACGCACCACCATGCCTGGCTAATTTTTTTGTGTATTTTTTGTAGAGATGGGGTTTCAACATGTTGCCGAGGCTGGGAGGACTTTATATTCTTACCCATCAGTCTATTTGTCTCTTTATAAGTAAGTAGCATACCATTTTAATTACTGTAGTTTTATAGTATGTTTTCACACAAGGGAGAGCAAGATGAATTTTAAAATCAGTTGGTCATAGTCTACAAAAACTGTTGTTGAGATTTTGAGAATTGCCTGAATTTATATAGATTAATTTTTTTGAGAATGAACATCCTAATATGGAGGTTTCTCAATTGGGAGTATGATATAAACAGGCAAAATAAAACTTGTACACAAATAATTGCATTCTTTAGCAAAAAAAGTGCAGAAGACTATATATTATGCAACCTTTTGTGGGAAAAGAAAAATAAATAAAAAATATATATTCATATTTGTTTCTAAATGCACAAAGAAACTCCAGAAGGATTATAAGAAAGTAATAAGAATGATTACCTATTGGAGTGGTGGTGGGAACAGGGTGAGTATGCCACTTTTCACTTTATGTTTTTGTATATTGTTTGTATCTTTTAAAAATTCATACATAATGGTCATATATACTTATGGAATATATGTAATATTTTGATACATGCATACAGTGTGTAATGATCAAAGGGTAATTGAAATCTCCATCACCTCAAGCATTTATAATTTCTTTTTTTTTTTTTTTTTGAGACGGAGTCTCGCTCTGTCACCCAAGCTGGAGTGCACTGGCCAGATCTCAGCTCACTGCAAGCTCCGCCTCCTGGGTTCACACCATTCTCCTGCCTCAGCCTCCCGAGTAGCTGGGACTACAGGTGCCCGCCACCTCGCCTGGCTAGTTTTTTTTTGTATTTTGTAGTAGAGACGGGGTTTCACCGTGTTAGCCAGGATGGTCTCGATCTCCTGACCTTGTGATCCGCCCGCCTCGGCCTCCCAAAGTGCTGGGATTACAGGCTTGAGCCACCGCGCCCGGCCTATAATTTCTTTGTGTTGGGAATATTCCTAATTTTATCCTCTAGCTATTTGAAATATAGAAGAAATATATAGTAAATTATAGTCACCCTACTGTGCTCTTGAATACTAGAACTTACTCCTTTTATCTAACTATATTTTCGTACCCATTTACCAACATCTCTTCATCCTTCCTCCTCCTTCCTTTCCAGCCTCCAGTACCCACCATTGTAATCTCCACCACCATGAGATTGACTTTTTAAGCTCTCACATATGAGTGAGAACATGCAATATTTATCCTTCTATGCTGGCTTATTTCGCTTAACATAATATCCTCCAATTTCATTCATCTTGCTGCAAATGATGGCATTTCATTTCTTTTATGGCTGAATAATATTCCATTGTGTATCTATACCTAATTTTCTTTATACATTCGTTGATGGATACTTAGGTTGATTCCGTTATCTTGGCTATTGTAAATCGTGCTGTAATGAATATGGGAGTGCAGATATCTCTTTGATATACTAATTTCCTCTCTTTTGCATATATACCCAGCAGTGGGATTGCATTCTCCTTTTAGTTTTTTTGAGGAACCTCCAAACTGTTTTCATAGTTGATGTACTAATTGACATTCCCATGAACAGTGTATAGGAGTTCCTTTTCTCCACATTGTCGCCAGCATTTGTTATTTTCTGTCTTTATGGTAATAACCATTTAAACTCGGGTGAGATAATATTTCATTGTGGTTTTGATTTGCATTTCCCTGATGAATTGTGATGTTTAACATTTTTTCATCTACTTGTTGACCATTTATATGTCTTCTTTTGAGAAATATCTATTCAGATGTCTTGCCCATTATTTTATAATCAAATTTTTTTGCTGTCAAATTGAATTCCTCTTATATTCTTGTTATTAGTGCTTTGTCAGATGCATAGTTTGCGAAGATTTTCTCCCATTCTGTAGGGCATCTCTTCACTTTGTCGATTGTTTTCTTTGCTGTACAGAAGCTTTTTAGCAACAGCAGCATCAGCATTAGACATGAATTTCCCTAGTTGGTCCCACCTCATTCAGAAAGCTTTTCTGGAGTAGACAGTTAAGGTTAAAGTTCTTTTATTCTTCTTTTCAGGTGACAAAGCTCAGTGCACATCAAGTTACTTCAGTGAAGCTTCTGTTTTCATGCAAAGTGTTTCAGCCTTGTCCTCTTAGTTCAAGCTGGATCAATTAAATATCTCAATCATTACAAGGCAGCTTTCACAGCTCACTTATTTACCAAAATAATTAAATTTGTTAACAAATGTATAGAATTGCAAATACTGAACAGTCTCAACTACCTTGGTTTATTTCGTTCATTAAAATTAACCAGTCTTTCCTACGTGACTATAAGAGTCTTTGTCTTTTAAGTTTATATTGTGAACCAGGACTTTGCTTTTGGTATGTTTTTAAAAACAGCTTCATCATTTAAAAAATCATAATTATCAAAAAGTATTATTATTATGTTACATATATATGTATTATAATACACAGTGCCGAGCCTCTTTTTGTTTTTAACTTGTATTTTAGGTTCAGGGGTACAGGTGCAGGTTTGTTAACATAGGTAAACTGTATCACAGGGTTTAGTATACAGATTATTTTGTCAACCAGGTTATAAGCATAGTACCCGATAGATAGTTTTGCTGTCATAGATGGGTTATTTCTTGAATGGACCCTGACATTCCAGATTTAGGAATATTTCAGCTAGCTAAAAAAAACCCCGCAAGTGTTCAGGCTATTAAATGATTCTCACCAACCACCTGGTCATGATACTGCTAATGAGAGTGAGTGGTAAAGACTCAAGGAACTGAGTCAAATTATGAAGTTTTATTAAAATGTTTTTCCACATGTCTTCAATTATTTAGATCTGTAATAATTATTAGATCTGTAATAATTATCCAAGAAGCTGAATATCTATTGTCATTCTCTCCCACTTTGACCTAGAGTCTTTGTTTTGTCTTCTGTGTCCAACTTGCCGTGGGGTTTAGGAGAAATGAAAGGGAGCTTGGCTACAGCTGCTGAAGATGCAGTTAGCGAAGTGGAGAGGAAGGAGAGTGGGGAAGAAGGTAATTTGGAGGATTTCTAAGTGTCAGTTTTTAGGGACAGCGCTCCAGTAATGCTCTTTCCATTGCACGTTATTATAATAAGTTTAGAAAAATTGTTATGTTTCAACAACAGTGCTGTGGAAACATACCGTGCCCTTTCTCAGTGATGTTACATACGGGTAGAAAGAACACGTATTTTTCAAAGTTCACCCACATAAATTAACTTGAGCCTCAGACTTTAATTTTGAAGGAAGATTAGATTGGATCTAAATAATTGAAGACGTGGAGAAACATTTTAATAAAACTTCATAATTTGACTCACAGTTCCTTGAGTCTTTACCGTTCACTCTCATTAGCAGTATCATGACCAGGTGGTTGGTGAGAATCATTTAATAGCCTGAACACTTGTGGGGCTCTTTTACCTAGCTGAAAACTGATTATGTTCATTAGGAAAAACTAGTTTGGTCCATCTTCCCCGACCCAAACCGCCCATTCATCCTCTGTGTCACTTTCTACATTTTTTACATTGAAATGTATGTCAATAAAGAACAATACACTTGTGTGGCTACACTTCACACAGAACCTTCACAGTTATTAATTTACATTGTATAGCTTCAGTTGTAAAGTAAATCTTTTATTGTAAATCCCTAGACTATAGTGGCTGAATATATGTAAATTCTCTTGGCATAATTCATAATCAAGAATACTTTTTGACCAGGTGCGGTGGCTCACACCTGTAATCCCAGCACTTTAGGAGGCCAAAGCAGGTGGATCACCTGAGGCCAGGAATTTGAGACCAGCCTCGCCAACATGGTGAAATCCTGTCTCCACTAAAAATACAAAAATTAGCGGGACGTAGTGGCAGGCACCTATCATCTCAGCTACTGGGGAGGCTGAGGCAGGAGAATCACTTGAACCCAGGAGGTGGAGGTTGCAGTGAACTGAGATTGTGCTGCTGCACTCCAGCCTGGGTTGACAGAGCAAGACTCCGTCTCCAAAAGAAAAAAAAAAAAAGAAAGAAACAACCCTTCTGGGATCTGGACGTCTGGGACTTATTTTACTTTGATGTACAGCTCCTGGATATAACTCAGCATTGTTCAGCAGCCAGGTACAGTTAGTTGTAAAAGGATGCCTGCTACTCCTCCCACCTGAGGTGCCTTGAATTTACAGTCACCATCAGGCCTAGGCATAAGCTAGCCTTCTCTCTTTCATCTTCAACCGTTCCTTTTCTCTGTGCTTTTCATCTTTCTCTCTCTCCTTCATCTTGAATGGTTCCTTTTCTCTCCGCTTTTCATCTTCTTTCTCTGTTTTTATTTTCTTATACAAAATTTACCTTTTCTCTAAGGTTCCAGTTGCATAGCATCTTAAACTGGGAGAAGACTCCTCACAACCCCACCTTTTAATAGAAGCAACTTTTTTTTTTTTTTTTTTTTTGGAGACGGAGTCTCGCTCTGGTCGCCCAGGCTGGGAGTGCGTGGGCGCAATCTCGGCTCACTGCAAGCTCCGCCTCCCGGGATTTAACGCCATTCTCCTGCCTCAGCCTCCCCGAGTAGCTGGGACAGCAGGCGCCTGCCCATCTCGGCCCGGCTAAGTTTTTTGTATTTTTTAGTAGACGACGGAGTTTCACCCGTGTTAGCCCAGGATGGTCATCGATCTCCTGACTCCGTGAATCCACTTCCGTCTCGGCCCTCCCAAAGTGCTGGGATTACAGGCTTGAGCCACCGCGCCCGGCCAGAAGCAACTTTTTATAGGTATGTTATGTTAACTTACTAGTGGGAATGACCCGGTTTAAAGTAGTTATCAGTATTTCTGGTGATGTGAATTTGTCTTAAAGGGGTAGGTATTGTCTCATTTAAATGGATAGTACACACATTTTTATCCTGAATGTCTGTACTGCTATAGCAGTCATTTCTCAATTATCTGCAAAATAGGCATAGGCCAAATAGAATAATTTGAAAACATTTAGCTTGGAATGTGTGATATGATGTGAAGATTGTTTTACTAATTACATTTGGTTTGGACTCATATTAAAATAAATATTTCTCTAGAGTATGCAACAAACGTTTTCAAAAGAGAGGCAATCTAGAAATAATTGAGACATGGGCAGAAGCCAAAAGACAATGAAAAATTTTCAGAAACAGGTGACTGTTATTTATTTAAATCTTGCCATATTCTGAAAAAGATTTTGAGGAGGAACAATAGCTGTGGTTCCAATCTGGGAGCATTATGCCTTTTGAGGCCTAAATGTAAGATTCTAGCTCTTTGTCCCGTGCTGTCTGATAATAACAACAACAGTAATCATTCATGATATGTCTACTATGCTAAATACTTGACATGTTTTATCCCATTTAATCCTTGGATTCCCTGCTCTCCCTATTTTACAGATGAGGCTCAGAGAGGTCGTGCCCTAAGTGACACAGCTTGGGCACGACCATGGCAGAAGTATTCCTCGAACCCAGCTTGTGTGGCTCTGACGCCTGTGTTCCTAACACTTTCCTCCTATTGCCTCTGATTTTGTTGATGATGAAAAGTTATGCAGCTGTGTCTGATCTCTAGGAAAAACATCTGGGCATCTTTAAAGTAGTTTTCAGAACCTGCAGCACGAAGATGAATGTGAAAGAACCAGGCCTTGTTAATGTCAAATTATCTCATCTGAGAAAAGAGTTATATTCATCTTACCAAAGACAGTTTCCCTCCTTGTAGAAATTACTTTGCAGAAACAATCACAGTATCTAAATGTTGTCAGTTCACATCACTACTTTGTCAAGAAGAAGTTTAATGCTTATGTTCCTGATTTTAAACTTGCTTTCAACCTGAGACTGGCATACTTAATTTTAAATATACTTGTATTTAAAGGATGTTGTTGACTAGGTGGACTGCTATCCATTAAGAAGGAAGGTTAGCATTTTTCTCTCTAACCTTCAACTTGATAGTTTTAATATCCAGGCTATTAAATATACATCAGAAAGTTTTCTAGCAGATAAATCTCTTATCAAAGCAATTTAAGCAAACAACAAAATGAAGGGGTAAAACATTTAGTTTTCAGGTAACACATTCTGCAAGGACTGTGCTGTTTTTGTGGTGTTGCACAGGGTTGTTTGAAACTGAAGATGCTATACTTGAGGCTTTTTGTGGCGTCGGCTTCTGAATTCAACCCTGAAGTGAATGTGTTGCATTGGTTTCAGGTGCGGTGGTGATGAATTACTGAAGAAATTTCAATCAGAGGTAAAAATCTTAAATTCTTTTTGCTGCTTTATTTTTTTTAGAGGTCGAGAGTAACTCTTTTTTTTTGTGGGGAAGCGAAATAAAACTGACTTTGCTTCATTTAAAAATACTGTTTGGGGCCCAGCGTGTTGGCTCACACCTGTAATCTCGGCACTTTGGGAGGCTGAGATGGGCAGATCACCTGAGGTCAGAAGTTTGAGACCAACCTGGTCAACATGGTGAAATGCTTTGTCTACTAAAAATATAAAAAGTAGCTGGGCATGGCGGCGTGTTGCCTGTAATTTCAGCTACTTGGGAGGCTGAGCCAGGAGAATTGCTTGAACCTGGGAGGCAGAGGTTGCAGTGACCCGAGATCGTGCCACTGTACTCTGTCTCAAAGGAAAAAAAAAATTACTGTTTTGGTCTTCTCCCCACCCTTAAAGTGCAAGCACCCTGTAAACATGCATCCTTCATTCAGCAAACATGTTTCTTTTTTTTTTTTTTTTTAAATATATCTTCTCTTTATGAATTACCCAGCCTCAGGTATTATTTCTTTATTGCAATGCAAGAACAGACTAACACATAAAGTAATAATTTCACCTAATGTGATGAAACTAACATGAAGCAACTATCCTGCATACAACGGAAAAGGCAATAATCTTGCCCCCAGAATTTGGCTTTCCGGATTTCAATCTTTATATTTAGGGTTTTGTTTTTTGGGATTATGATAGGCATCAGGTTTCATCAGTACAGTCTCAATACACTTGAATGAGGCAAATGAATTTGATGGAAAGGGAATTATTTAGCCTGAAAGGAACCATTCCAGCTGTGCATAATGCCTCACACCTGTAATCCTAGCACTTTGGGAAGTCAAAGTCAGAGGATCACTTGAGTTCAGGAGTTAGAGACCAGCCTGGGCAATATGGCAAAACCCTGTCTCCACAAAATATACATAGGATGTGATGACACAGGCCTGTAGTCTCAGCTACTCTGGAGGCTGAGGTGGGAGGATCACCTGAACCTGGGAGGCCAAGGTTGCAGTGAGCTGAAATTGTACCACTGTACTCCAGATGGACAAGAGAGTGAGACCTTATCTAAAAACAAACAAACAAACAAAAACAACAGCACACAAAAAACCATTCACTGCCACATTGCTGAGGGGTAAATTTGACTTCTCCTAGTGGGAACTGTCACCCTGTCTTTTTCCTTTCAAGTACTATCAGACCCCGCTCCCCTCGTTCCTTATTTGAAAACAAACAGAAAAAAAAGATTAACAATGGATTTTACTTTCTACATCTTTGATTATTATTTTAACTATAATATACTACTCTGTAGCATGTTACACCACTCCTACTAAATAAACACTCTGTTTTTATTTAGAAACAAGCATTTTTTAAGGTTTTAACTTTTACCAGGCTTACCCTAATGATGCATTCAGCAAACATTTATGGGCCATCTACTCCATTCCAAGTACTGCCGTAGGAAGGATGGTGACCATACCACAGAAAAGACACATCCCTGGGAGTTTCTCTGTTTCAGTTTGATGATAATTTACCTGGGGAAACTCTGGCTGACACTGAAATGTCTCAGGAGATTTGTAAAAAATGAAAGTACAGAGTTTTTTTTCTTCTTTAATATACATTTCAATGTGGATTTTATTTAAAGAGGCTTTCCCGTTTCTTTTGGGAAAGGCATACAGCAATGGAGCCCCTGTGGTTTTCAGAAAACTCGCCTGCTTTTTGCTGTTGAAAGTCTGACAGAAAGTAAAGGAACTGTGCTGGGACTACTGGTGATGAACAGGGAGCTATTTGTGATAGAGAAAACATGGCATTTTTTCCTCCGGTAAGATGTACATTTGTTAGAGCATTTATCAAATAATTTGGCTTTTCAATACATTATCGGAAATTAGTGAGATTGGTTATGAACTTAATTATGCTTTTCTAAAAAATGTTTTTAGCCTACTCTCGAACACTTTGAAGTGGACCCTTATTAGAGTTACCAAATTGTATGAAAGCACATTGCCCTCAGCACATAAGGGTCACAGGTGGAATGTAGTGGGGTTGAAATGAAGGATAATGGAAAAATCCACTACTTGTGTTTGCTACTTAAATGTCATGGCTGGGTAAATGGATTTCTCTACTTCCTAGGACTCGGCTTCTACTACATTAGTCTGGCAGCAATTAGAGAGAAGAGGTTGCTCTGCAAATTGGCTTGGCGAACCATGTAGTTCATCTTTTTATTGTGCAAAACAGAAAAAATTGCTTCTAATCAATCCACTTCAACTTTCAGTCTAAAAATTATTTACCATCCTATCAACTGAAAGTACTAGAGAAATGTTCTATTCGAATTAACTGAAGGGAAGAATCATTTGTATCAATAACTTGATTACGATTATGGGGGAAGCAATAAAGAGATTGCATCATACTATGATGGAATATGGAAGCTATAAAGAGACTGCATCATTATTGAGGTGTCCTTGACAAATTGATTAATGCTTTTAGGATAATTAATCTATATTTCAAATATAATTGAATTCTTATTAGCAAAATCAGAAATGCACAATTTAATGACTCTAATGCTCGAAAAGAGATAGATTTTCCGCTCAGACAAAACATTATTAATTGTGAACTTTTCACAATCTTTGCCTTTGATTCATATGGTTGATCAATCCCTCTGCTTTGTAACTGCCCTAGGATGTAACATTTGAGGTACTTAGATAAGTTTATTATTCTTAATTTTCTCAAAACATAGATTAACAGAGAACCGATGTGACTACAGGGAAATTTTACTAATTTCCACTTTGCTCATCAGCATAGTCAATGACTTTAAAAAGTGAATGAATAAATCACACTTCTAGATGAAGTATAGTAATTAGTTTGAGACAGTGCAAATTACAAAAGTAGACTCCTTTAAGCTGTGCCTTAACAGAGCTGGTTTCATTAGGAAAACAACTAGGACCAGCAGCCAGGTCCGCCCAGAAGGAGAGAAAAGAAAGGATGAATAGAGGAGGGGTCTGGTGGCAAGTTTTTCTGAGATTTAGGGTGTTACAGGCTAAGAAACATTGGTCTCATTTGAGGAAAAGAAACCTCACTCACAGCTTCAAACCAGGTAAATATTGTTCTGCTTCTCAAAAACCAAAGATTTCCTGGTGCAACAGGAATCCAAATTTCTGAACAAAGAATCTTATTAGAGATGAACAAAAAGTCTTTTGAAACCAACATTTTTTTGATGAGTTCTAATTCTTCTTATTAGCTAAACCAAAATAATCTACATTAAAAATACTTAGTTCTGTCTGGGCGTGGTGGCTCACGCCTGTAATCCCAGCACTTTGCGAGGCCGAGGTGGGTGGATCACGAGGTCAGGAGATCAAGATAATCCTGGCTAACATGGTGAAAACCCGTCTCTACCAAAAAAATAAAAATTAGCTGAGTGTGGTGGCGCATGACTATAATCTCAGCTACTCAGGAGGCTGAGGCAGGAGAATTGCTTGAACCTGGGAGATGGAGGTTGCAGTGAAATGAGATTGCGCCACTGCACTCCATCCTCGTGACAGAGCTAGACTCCATCTCAAAATAAAATAAAATGAAAATACTTAGTTCTTTTGGAGAGAAAACTCACCTCTTTTAGATGAATATTGATTGCACAATGGGTTATTAGGCAATATCTTCAGATAATGTCATGTCTTTTTTGGTGTAGAGATTTAAATTCTAGGCCTCTGTTTCAGAAGAAACCCTTTTAACCTTTGTAAAAAAAAATAAATAGAACTCCACTGGAGAAACCTCCCCTTTTGTGGTCTCTCTCTCCCGCTTCCCCTTCTGTCCTGAACTGTGCTGCTCATGAGCAGGCTTATGCCTGCAAGAGAGGAAGAGACAGCTTGCTTTTGCTTTGATTCGAGTTTACTCTTCATTACCCATTCTCAGTTCTCCTCTCGTTGCTGGTGCCAAATATATTATTAACACTCCAACAAAGCTTCCTACCTCTTGCAAGTTAAGAGAGTTAAGTGGACATTGTGTATATGGTGCATATGAGACTGCCTGAACCACAGCATCCTAGTGCTTTAGTCCTCTGCTCCCACCTAGAAGGGCCTTGTTAGAAGACTGAAGGGCAAGTATTCAAGAAGAAGAGAGGAAGGATCAGGGAAGGACTCTGCAGTGTGATGCTTTATATAGACATAGGGCTCTCAGGTAGCCTCCTCCCTGTCAATGTGGAAGGAGGACTGCCGAGATGATTTTTACATGGATGTGCTGCTGCTGTCTAGTTAGACCTGAATAGTGGCTTCCAGGCTTTTCCTGTCTTTAGGGGTTGTTTATACATTATGTATTTAGTTCAAGTAACAAACTCTCAGGGTGTTGGTTCCCTGATTGCAAAGATGAGAATATTGGCTTAATGGATAATTTTCTCAGGTCCCTTCCAGTCCTAACATTTGAAATAATCTTGTAAACCTTCTCCATTCGTGTATCAGGCATATTCCAGAAAACAAAGTTTGGATAATGAGGAATGTAAAGAAAGTTCCAAATCCATCTGGAACACAATAGTACATTTTTTCTTTAAAATTCTCTTCATAAACCTGTGTATACATGGAGTTCAAATTATATTTGCACCAAGTCAGGCCTGCCCAAAGACCTGGTTAGCTCTCACTAAACGTTTCAGACACAAGCATCTCCCAGGGCAAGGATGTTCTGTGCATATGCATAAACAAAACCAGCTTCCCACATTAAGAAATGATCATTCATTCTCATATTCTTGTTCAAATGTTTGGTTTGCTGAGAAGTTTGGGGTTATAGAAGGATTCGGGGAAAATAGGCAAAATATAAAATGAAGATTTTTGTGCCATTTATCTTCTAAGAGAGACTACAGCTAACTTGTATTTGTTTTGTAGGTTTCTCCTCCTCCTCCTCCTTTCTTCTTTCTTCTATTTTTTTTTTTTTTTCCAGAAAGTACCTCTGGCAGCAAATGCTTAGGCACCTGTACAGGTCAGAACTTTAGCACAATATTAGCCTTGGGAATGAACTCTCTCCCCTGCCCCCTATTAAAGGTTTATTTTGTATTTCTCTTGGTTTAGTACAAACATTAAAATCGCTATTAAAATTATTGTCTAGCTCCTCTTTGCACACTCATCCCATCGGAATGAAGCTAGGTGGGGAGACAGGGGCAGGCAGTTGATTGGACGTTAAGGTTGACCACAGAGCACAGAAAGTGCACAGGACAAATTGAAAGTGTCTCTTGGCTGGTACAATCTGTAAACCTAAATAGGAGGCGCTTTGAACTGGAAAACTGGTGATACTCACTTTAGTTCCTCCCGCCCCGGTGCCAGGCACCAGGCAGGGGCTTTGTCAGCCACGCAGGACGAGAAGGACGTTCTGTGAGCGTCCCACTGTCCCTGGGAACCACTGGGATTGTGCTGTGCAGTTTCCAGTTCGCAGGAAAAGATGACATCTTGAGTTGCCTAGTTAGAGCTTCTGTTTTCCTGCCATTTCCAAGTCCAACTGCCTGTTCTGCCTAGGAATGAGTGCAGGTTTCTGTGGGAGACCCCCCGGGGCTGGCGTTTTCCACAGGGATGTTTACCCCTGCTCAGAAAGAGACCTGCTACCGGGACGCCATTCACGAGGGGATCCCTTGTGCTTCTCCCCCAACTCCCTTTGTTTTTGTTTTTTCTTCTTCTAATGTTATGGGCAGTGAGGAGGGGAAGAAGGAGGGAGAAGTGTCGCCTTCCCCCTGAGCTCGTGGCCGAGGGAGCGCGATCTGCGAGAGTGCAATTCCGCGGGAGCAGGTGGTGGAAGAGTCTGGCGCCTGGACAGCGGTGCCAGTTCCCTTTCATAGGTTAAGAAAAAAACAAAAACAAAACAAAAAACTTTTATATATTGAACGATGATGGAGGGTGGGGTTGGGTTTAGGGGGCTGGGAGGAAGAAGAAAGGGCTTGTTTAGGAAGCTGCCACAACCTGAGATTTATGGATAAACACTGCGCCTTTTTGGAAGGCGGATTCCGAGCTCTCCTCCCCTTTTGTTCCGTTTACACTTCCAATTTTGACTTTTTTTGTGTAGTTTTACAAGAGGGATATCTCCTTTAAAAAAAAAAAAAAAAAAAGCACAAATTCCACACACAAAATATAAGTACCAATCAGCTCTCTACATGGGTGGGTCTCCATCTCTGGCTTAACCAACAGCTGATGGAAAATATTCCGGGGGGCAGTGGGGAGAGCTGACAATGCAAAAATAATATAAATAAAAACCAATATAGTATAACAACTATTCGCATAGCATTACACTGTATTATGTATATAAGTAATCTAGAGATTTCAAGTATATGAGAGCATGTACATACTTTCTCATTTTATATAAGGAACTTGAGCATCCCTTTTTGGTATTGGGGGTAGGTCCTAGAACCTATTCCCCGCTGGTTTCCAAGGCAAGACTGTATAAATTGCGTGACATATTAAATGTAATTTAAAAAACCTGGTAACATTTTCCAAGTTCCGCAATGGCAGCATGTTCAGGATTTTAGCCTAACCTTTAACCTAACAAAACTTTGATACTTCTTGGAGGTAGTTTTATTTTAAATAATTTCCTTTTCCATTTGGTAGGAAATGGTGTTGGTGTTTATGAATAAACTTAATGCTAAGGAAAGAGAATTCTGGTGTGCTCATGTTCTCACTTATAAGTGGGAACTGAACAGTGGGTACTTATGGACATAAAGATGGCAACGATAGACACTGGAGAGAGGGAGGGAGGCAGGGGTGAAAAAGTATCAGGTGCTATGCTCAGTACCTGGGTGACGGGATCAGTTGTATCCCAAACCTCAGCATCACACAGTATACCCAGGTAGCAGACCTGCACATGTACCCCCTGAATCTAAAATAAAAGTTGAAATTATAAAAATAAAAAAATAATAATTCTGGTGTATTTAAAGTAGCATCACACCATTCTATCATACACCTGGAACCAAGTAATATTTATATATGTGCATGTGTATCTGTGTACACACATATATAAATATATATGAATAAATAATCTTCAAATTCCAGAATATTAGGGCTAACTGAATCCTTTGTACCCAATGAACACCCCACCTACTCCTCACTTGACAGAAGAGCTGATCTCACAATACAATTCTTTGTCTTCTTTCCAAGTAGTGCATTTCTGTTCTGTCTGCTTTGGAGTGTTTTCCAAGAATTATGTCACGCCAGATCACTTTTGTTGCATGCCAGAAGCATATAATGTTTAGGCAGTTTCAACTCATGCTTTTTAAGCATTTAGAATTAATTTTAACTTCTGCATTTCTGTTTTCCAAAGAAACACATACATGAATCCTGGATTCAGAATTTGCTTATGGACAGTGTTAACCAAACAGGGGCAAGTGAGTGCTCTTGTTTAAAGGTTCTTTCATTCCTGTTATTTCCCTGTGTCCATGGAAAGGAGACACTGGAGTCAGGATCTTTCTCGTGATTTATGAGGCATTTTAGAATGTATGGGTTTGTAATGGTTGTGGGAAGGGGCTATTTACTGAGGAGAAAGCCGCAGTGAGTGAAAACACTTTCTCAGAAGGTTTCTTATTTCTCTGCAGTTGATGAGCAAGTGCCAATGTCCATTTCTGCTTTAGACTCTGGGGACCATGAAGAGCTCTTTTGCGAAGAGCCTCTTAGGGCACACATTCATCATGTTTCTCAGGTCTTATAGAGACATGGTGCTGCAGAGATTTACACACATGCGAGGGATAATGGTAAACACTAAACATTCCTAAGAAGGGTTACATTTTAAAATACTGTTCACTTTCTTTACCTTTTAATATCAGTGGATAAAGCTGTTCTAATTTCAAATACAACATCTTCCCTTTCCTGTGCAACTCCTGTTAACTGGCTGTTGGTGTTTATAGGAATAACAAAGGCACAGCTCATTGAGAATCTGTTCTGTTCCAGACCCAGGGTTAGGTACTTTATATGCATTATTTCACTTAGTGTTAACTACAATCCTCTGAGGTCGGTATATTGTTTTACAAATGAGCAAACTGAGGCTCAGAGAGGTAAAATAAGTTGCCCAATATCACAAAGTAATAAGAAACAGAATTGGGGATGACATTTAAGTCTGTCTTACTCTAGAAACTGAGTTCTTAGTCTTTGTTAAATCATTTGATTCCAGAGAATTTTAGTTTTCATTTATCTGGTCAAATTAGAACAATAGCTTTTACTTCTCCACTGTTGATATGGCTTGGCTGTGTCCCCACCCAAATCTCATCTTGAATTGTAGTTCCCATAATCCCCGTGTGTCATGGGAGGGACCCAGTGGGAGGTAATTGAATCATGGGGGTGATTACCCTCATGTTGTTCTCATGATAGTGAGTGAGTTCTCATAAGACCTGATGATTTTATAAGGTGCTTTCCCTCACCTTTGCTCAGCACTTCTCTCTCCTGCTGCCATGTGAAGAAGGATGTGTTTGCTTCCCCTTCCGCCATGATTGTAAGTTTCCTAAGGCCTCCCTAGCCATGCAGAACTGCGTCAATTAAACCTCTTCCCTTTATAAATTACCCAGTCTCTGGCAGTTCTTTATAGCAGTGTGAGAACAGACTAATACAACTTCTTCCTTTTTTTTTTTTTCCTTGAAATAGAGTCTTCCTCTTGTCGCTCAGGCTGGAGGGCAGTGGTGCAATCTCGGCTCACTGCAACCTCCGCCTCCCGGGTTCAAGTGATTCTCCTGCCTCAGCCACCCAAGTAGCTGAGATTACAGGTGCCTGCCACCACTCCCTGCTAATTTTTTGTATTTTTAGTAGAGACAGAGTTTCACCATGTTGGCCAGGCTGATCTCGAACTCCTGACCTCAAGTGATCCACCTGCCTCGGCCTCCCAAAGTACTGGGATTACAGGTGTGAGCCTCTACGTCCACCCATACAACTGTATTCTAACATGATTTCTTCTTTATTTTTCTATAGCTCTAACATTTGAGGAAAATTTAATTCCATCATAATAATAGACATTTTTTTCAGTATTTAGTTTCTAAAGCCCTGTCCTACACTTGTTCTCGCTAATTCTAACATTCATCTTGCAAGGCAGGCAGTGTATGGTAAAGATCCCTAGACCACCAGCATCAGATGTAGAATTCCTTGGTGTGCCAGTTTAAAATGCCGACTTCTGCATCCCCCATGTACTAGGATTAGAATCTGGGCAGTCAGATGGGACCCAGAAAGCTGCCTTTTAAGAAGCTCTCACACATATGAATGAGTTAGAAAACAATTCCATGAATTTTGGAATCAAAACCTTGATTTCTATACCATTCTTAGCTCTTTTTAATTGTATGACCATAGGCAAGCTGTTTATAGAGTTGTGGTGAAGATTAAATTAGATAGTATGCATAAAAACAGTAATGTTTAAAAGTAAGAGTGATGCTGAAAGCTAATTCTTTTTTAGCACTATGTGCCAGACATTGTATAAACTTTGCATGTATAAACTTATTGAAGCTTCACAGCAACCATGTAAGGGAAGGTTATCATGAGTCCCAGTTTACAGAAGAGAAGGCTGGAGCACAGAGATTAAGTTGAGCCAGGATTTGGTAGCAGGGAGTCTGACCTCAGGGTTGCATTCTTCAACTCTGTACCCAGCTCTCTTTCATAGTAGGTGCCAGTTGATTGTTAATTCCCTTCGGACCATGTGATAAAAACAACAGCAACAAAAACTGATAAGCATACTGGGTGGAAAACAATGAGAGTATTTTCCTTCCGACCTAGAATATGTAGTTACTATATGGTAAGTTTCTCTTTGAGATTATTCATTCAGTCCAGTATCAGATGTATGCATTTGATAAGACACAGCAGAGATCTGTTTGCATTATTCAATGGCTTGCTATGTGCAGGGCTACTCAAAATGTAATTCTTGGACTTGCAACATCGGGATCATCTGGAAGCTTGTTAGAAAGGCAAATTCCTGGACCCCACCTCAGATCAATAAATCAGAATCTCTGCGCATGGGGCCTAGCAACCTGTTTAAACAAGCTCTGCAGTTGACACTGATGCACTCTATGGTTGAGAACCACTGGTTTAGAGCATGGAGTGAGAAATTTGTTTTAAGGGTTTATAAAAGCAGCAAAATGTTGACATGTCTTTACCTCCTGGTGATTTATCTAGAATTATGGTTGATCTTCTTGGGAAAGAGAGTGTTCATTTAGAGGCGTCTGTATTCCAGGTACTGCTAAGTGTTGGATAGTAAACTATAAACAAGACATGGTGCTGGTGCCAACGAGGCTGCAGTCTAATGAGAAGGAAAGATGGGCACATCAAACTAGAACACAGTGCATGCAGTGCCATGTTGTAGCATGCACAAAGCACCACAGCTTGGCTCTCATTGGAGCTGAGATCAAGCAGAAAGGCTGTCAGTCAGCAAGGTGAGACCTGAGTGGCGCCTTGAAGTATAGAGGCTTGCCCTAGATGGAGAAGATGGTCAACAGAGGCTTACTGAAAAACTCAGCCTCACTTCCTTTAAGAGTAGAGTAGCCACAGTTATGACGACTTTGTCCTCAAAACAATATCCAGTAGGGGAATTACTTATTAGGGCTACAGATAATATTACACATGTATGTGGAATCTAGGCGTAGGAGGTAGGGGGTATTTCAAAGCAAAGAGGAGACGTACCAGATAGTGAGTTAGGTCAAATCAGGGAAGAGTTCCTAGAGGAGGAAATCAGATGGGTATAAATTACAGAGATAAAAAGGTTTTCCAGACAGAAGGGGCAGCTGAGCCCAAAAACAGTATGTAAAGGGCAGTGCTTATCAACTTTTGGAAAGTGATGGTGCTTGAGAAAAAGGTAGGATTTATGAGGTACCCTGGGATAAGTGGACAGTTGTTGAAAGTTGGAGGCAGCCCAGGCCATTGAGGTGGAGGTGGCTCAATAGTTTTTGAGGCTTCAATCCATTTGGTGGGACACAGGTTGGTGTACTCTGGTTTAGGGCAGCATTAGTTGCTCTCAATAACTGGAGTATACAGGAAGAGGCTAAAAATGTGGTTTGAAGAGTGGGATAGGTGGCAGACATCATCTCCTGAGGCATTATTTTAATGTATAAAATGAGATCAACGGCCATTTCAAATGAAATGAAAAAAGTTTTTGTAGCCAGTATTTCCTACAAAGTATTGTAAAACAGCTGGCCTCTTCTCTAGAGGGTAAAGTGCAGGAAGAACTTTTCTCTTGCCCCTTTGGATGTGTCAGGGAAAGAGGTCTTCCTGCCACCTTGGGTGCAGAAAGGAGGTTGTGTGTTGTTGCAATCAGAAGGTGAGAATCTGATTGAACAAGTGCCAGAAATCGTTGTTTTTGAATGGTGACAGCGCCACTATTCATTTTCTTCTGTGTGGGATGAGAGATGTCAAGCTCCACTCCATTGAAAACACCTTTAATTACGCTCATTTGGGCTTTTATCTTAACAACCACACTTTCTGGGAAATAGAATTGGTACAGTTTAAATGTAAATCTTATCTAAAATTATTTCACACGAACCATGAAACTTAAATTGTCTATCCATTTTCCTCTATGTGTCTACTTTCTTAGAATCAAACCTTTTAGCCAGGTCATACAGGGACTCAAGTTATTTGTGCACATGGAAGCGCAGCCTCCATTTCCTCAAAAAAGAAAACTGGAGCTTTGACCCTTGGACAATTTCCTCTGCCTCTCTTTTCCTCCTGGGCATTATTTTACAATCTGAGCAGAAAGAGCAGAAGCAACAGGTAAGACTATAAGATTCATATTGGAAAAGGTAAAAGGAAACATACAAAAGCCCCAACTACTGGAAAAAGAAAAAAGAACATATCTGGAAATGGATAGACTTGGAGATGAAATGCTGCTTGAGAATATCCAAGAAGTTTTTGTTTGGGATTTGAGAACTGCCATTTATGGGGAAGACAAGACAAAAATGGAGAGAACAGATTTTAAAGATGTTTTGCTGCCTGAGGTCAGGAGATTGAGAACATCCTGGCTAACACAGTGAAACCCCGTCTCTACTAAAACTACAAAAAATTAGCCGGGCGAGGTGGCGGGCGCCTGTGGTCCCAGCTACTCGGGAGGCTGAGGCAGGAGAGTGGCGTGAACCCGGGAGGCGGAGCTTGCAGTGAGCCGAGATCACACCACTGCACTCCAGCCTGGGTGACAGAGAAAGACACTGTCTCAAAAAAAAAAAAAAAAAAAAAGAAGAAGAAGAAGAATTTACTCTCCTCCTCCTAGGACCTTTAGTCTTTATACATATATGTAAACACACATATGCACACGTGTATGTATATATATGTGCATCTATATACACATATATATGTGTGTGTATATATGTGTGTGTGTGTATATCCCTGGAACCTGTGAATCCTTTAGCCTTTGGGTTTAAAAACTCATGAAGATTTTAGTGCTTTTCAAAATTTGCTTTCTTTTTTTAAA
>NW_016805422.1:3272917-3317248 GCF_001698545.2 Rhinopithecus bieti
AAAAAAAAAAAAAAAATATGGTCGGTGTTTCTGGGAATGTGACTCTATGACACACTCCACTACACGGAGCTGGAGTGTTGGCGGGTTGTACAAACATACTTTTATTTGAGCTTTAGTAAGGGTTGCATTTAATCAGTCTTTTAGAATTCAATACGATTTTTGGCTTTCCACCGTGAGATCACTGATGAGATTAAAGGAGGTGGTTGTGCAAAAGAGGAGAGAGAAAAGACATTATCTAGGAGTTTGTAGTAAAGAGGTTTCTGTCGGGGCATGATTTCCTGAGAGTGGTGAAATAAATGAGGGGGATGCTTCCAGAACAACTTTAATTTCTCGAGATCAAGTTAGTGTATACAGTGGTAGAGGAAACTTTTATGTATTCCTTTTTTTTTCTATTTTAAACCAGAAGCTGGTATCAGCAGAAATTTCTTCTGAGAATTCAGGGCAAAATCTTCCTGTTGTGAAGTTAAGTTTGGGTAAGAAAGGGTGAGAGTGCTGAACAGAGAGTATGTATCAGTAAGCCTTGTTTTTCTTTCTAAACTGGTCATAAAATGTGCATAACATAAAATGTACCACTCTGGGAGGCTAAGGCAGGAGAATCGCTCGAACTCAGGAGGTGGAGGTTGCAGTGAGTTGAGATTGCGCCACTGCACTCCAGCCTGGATAACAGAGTGAGACTCTGTCTCAAAAAAAAAAGTACCACCCTAGCCTTTTCTAAGTGTACAATCCATTAGTGTTAAGCACATTGACATCCTTGTGCAACCAATCTCTATAATTTCTAAGTCAACATTGCAAAGGGTGTGGCTATAGGGTGGGGTGAAGAATTATGGCCATTTTCGCAGTCTACCACAGGATGCTAGAATTTTAGTCGTAGTAATAGAGGTGAGAAGTTTACAAGAAAACTATTTGAGTTTTTATAATAAGATAACTGGTTTTGTATGCCAGCACAAATATTTCAGAACCCTTTGACTTGTTGAAAGTAACACTTAAGAGGCGATGAATAAATTTTTCTTAGAATGTTTATCAGATAACTTTGGTGTTTAACGATTAAAATGCCAAAGATTAATTTTAAAATAACTTAATTTCGGAATAGTTTTAGATTTACAGAAAAGTTGCAAGTGTAGTATAGAGTCCCCAATATCTTTTACCCAGCTTCCTCCAATGTTAACATCTTATTACCTTAGTACATATGTCCAAACTAAGAAGCTAACATTGGCACCTTACTATTAACTAAATGCCAGACTTTATTTGGATTTCACCAGGTTTTCCATTAATGTTCTTTTTCTGCTCCAGGATATAGTAGGATACCATGTTGCATTCTGCCAACTCTTAATTTTAACTGTGAAGAAATTCTCAAACAGAAAACTGTTAAAAAAAAAATTCTGGCCTCCAGAATTATGAGAGAATAAATTTCTGTTGTTTAAAAAAAATTCTCGTTAGACTGAAGTGGGCTGAAGAAAAAAATGAAATTATTTTAAAAAATTCTCAAACATCATGATGAAACTGTTCCTGGCCCTTCTTGGGGAGCCCTCCACTCGAAGCAGTTCATTTTCTCAGTTCCTGACTAACTCTGACCATGTCCTCATTAGTCTCTTCTACTTGGTCCCCCTGGCTTTCTAATGTGTTGTGGTGATGAGGAGTTTATTCCAGCCTCTCCGAGCTTTGGAAAGCCTCCTTCTCTCTTGGCCCTCTTTCAAACTCGGAGCTTCCTCCATATCCCTCTCTCAGGGATCCCCAGGAGGTTTTCTCACATCTCCAGAGCTCCTCTCTTCAGACCACGTCAAGCCTCTCTTAAATGCATACAATTAAATGTGTATAACTGCTAGAGTCTGACTCCATTGGGTAGACATGCTCCTTCTGAAAGGTTCCGTGCTGTTTGTTTTGCAGCTGTGAGTCTCAGTGGTGGTGAGGGGCATAGTGGGCAGGCTTGAGGGGAGGGCAGGACTCTTTCACATTCTGTTTGTCTGTCTTCCCTACCCATTTGTCATATTCACTGTTATTGATGTGAATATGACATATCCTTTGTTAGGTCCAAAGAAGTAAAAACCAAACCCAAACCAACCAACCAACCAACCAACCACAAACATGTTATAGGGGGAGTTGATTAAATAATAATAATAATATATATATATTTTTTACAAATATGTAAACTTGTTCTTCTATAGACAGATATATTAGACTCCTATTGTACCCTTTGTTCATCCATTGTTTTCTGCAAGACAATCCAAATTCTTCCCACAATTTCAACCTCGGGGCCTTCTCCAGAGCTTAACTTGGTTTCGAGCTGTGCTGTGCATGCCAGACATGAGCTTTGGGGAATGAAGACAATGGAGTGCTGGTCCCAGAGGCCCCAGAACTTGTTTTCTTGACCAGTCCCTGATGTCAGCCAGCCTTGTGGTCATTACCGCTCGCTCAGAAGGTAGAGTGAGACATGCACAGCTGTTGGACTCCTGGGCGGGATAATGTGCCTGCCCTTCTAGCAAACTAATTAGCCAGGCTAAAGCAGAAGCAGTTTTCTCTTCCCAAGTGCTTTCTTGCCTCCAGAAACTTATTATCTTCCTGCGTGTACCCAGTGACTCATGACTTGTCAGCATCATACAAAACATGACTTTTTCTGTCCACAGCAATACAACCCATGTGTTCCTGCTTTTCATTCATAGTCTCTCTTTAATTTTTGTGGGTGCATAGTAGGCATGTATGTTTATAGGGTACATGAGATATTTGGATACAGGCATATAATGCATTATAATCACATAAGGGTAAATGGGGGTATTCATTACCTCAAGCATGTATTCCTTCTTTGTGTTACAAACAATCCAATTATACTCTCTTAGTTATTTTTCAAGGTACAATAAATTATTGTTGACTGTAGTCATCCTGTTGTGCTATCAAATACTAGATAGTGTCATTCTATCTACCTGTATTTTCATACCAATTAACCATCCCCACTGGTTCCCCTCCCCCTGCCCACTACCCTTCCCAGCCTCTGGTAAACATCTTTCTACTCTCCATCTCCATGACTTCAATTGTTTTAATTATTTTAGCTCCCACAAATAAGTTTGTCTTTCTGTGCCTGGCTTATTTCTCTCAACATAATGACCTCTAGATCCATCCATGTCATTGCAAATGAACAGGATCTCATTCTTTTTTATGGCTGAATAGTACTCCATTGTGTATATGTACTACATTTTCTTTACCCATTCATCTGTTGATGGACCCTTAGGCTGCTTCCAAATCTTAGCTATTGTGACTATAACAAACATAAGTGCTATAATAAACATGAGAATGCAGATATCCCTTTGATACACTGATTTACTTTCTTTTGGGTATATAACTAGCAGTGGGATTGCTGGATCATATTGCAGCTCTATTTTTAGTTTTTTTGAGGAAACTCCAGGCCGTTTTCCATAGTGATCGTACTAATTTACATTCTCACCAACAGCATATGGGGGTTCCCTTTACTCCACATCCTCTCCAGCATGTGTTATTGCCTGTCTTGGATAAAAGCCATTTAACTGGAGTGAGATGATATCTCATTATGGTTTTGATTTGCATTTCTCTGATGATCAATGTTGTTGAGCACCTTTTCATATACACTTTACCATTTTATGTCTTCTTTAGAGAAAAGTCTATTCAGATCTTTTGCTCATTTTTAATTGGATTATTAGATTTTTTTTCTATAGAGTTGTTTGAGCTCCTGGTTATTACTCCCTTGTCAAATGGATAGTCTGGTTATTAATCCCTAGTCAAATGAATAGTCTTCAAATATTTTCTTCCATTCTGTAGGTTATCTCTTCACATTGTTGACTGTTTCCATTGTTGTGCAGAAGCTTTTTAACTTGATGTGATCTCATTTGTCAATTTTTGGTTTGGTTGCCTGTGCTTGTGGGTATTATTCAATAAATCTTTGCCCAGTCTGATGTCTTAAAGAGTTTCCCCAATGTTTTCTTTTAGTAGTTTCATAGTTTCAGGTCTTAGATTTAAGTCTTTAATCCATTTTAATTTTTGTATATGGAGAGAGATAGAGGCCTAGATAGAGGTCCTCCTTCTGCCTATGGATATCCAGTTTTTTCAGCATCATTTATTGAAGAGGCTGTCCTTTCTCTTAACATTCTTGCCACCTTTGTTGAAATTGAGTTCACTGTAGAAGTATGGATTTGTTTCTAGGTTCTTTATTCTGTTCCATGAGTCTATGTGTCTGTTTTTATGTAGTATCATGCTGTTTTGGTTACCGTAGCTTTGTAGTATAATTTGAAGTCAGGTAATGTGAGTACAGGTCTTTTATGGTACCATATACATTTTATGATTTTTTTTTCCATTTCTGTGAAGAATGTGATTGGTATTTTTGATAGGGATTGCATTGAATCTGTAGATTGCTTTAGGTAGTATGAACATTTTAACAATATTGATTCTTCTGATCCATGAACAGAGAATATCTTTACATTTTTTGGTGTCCTCTTCAATTTCTTTCATCAATGTTTTCTAGTTTTCATTGTAGAGCTCTTTTATTTATTTGGTTAAGTATACTCCTAGGTATTTTATTTGTACCTGTTGTAAATAAGGTTATTTTCTTGATTTCTTTTCCAGATTGTTCACTGTTGACATATAGAAGTGCTACTGATTTTTGTATTTGATTTTGTACCCTGCAACTTTACTTTGTTTATCAGTTCTAATATTTTTTTGGTGAAGTCTTTAGGTTTTTCCAAATATAAGATTTATATCATCTGCAAACAAAGGTAATTTGACTTCTTCCTTTCCATTTTGGATCACCTTTATTTCTTTCTCTTGTCTGATTGCTCCAGCTAAGACCTCCAGTACTATGTAGAATTAACAGTGGTGAAAGTGGGCATCCTTGTCTTGCTCCAGACCTTAGAGGAAAGGCTTTCAGTTTTTCCCATCCAGTACAATAAAGCTAGGGTTTATTGTGTATGGCTTTTATTTTATTAAGGTGTGTTACTTCTATACCCAGTGTTTTGAGGGATTTTATCATGAAGGGATGTTGGATTTTATCAAATGTTTTCTCAGCATCAATTGAAATGATCATATGGTTTTTGTCTTTCATTCTGTTGATATAATGTATCACATTTATTAATTTGCATGTGTGGAATCATCCTTGCATCCCTGGGATAAATCCCACATGATCATGATGAATGATTTTTTTTAATATGTTGGTGAATTCAGTTTGGTAATACTTTGTTGAGGGTTTTTTCATGAATGTTCATCCGGGATATTGACTTGTAGCTTTCTTTTTTTGATGTGTCATCGTCTAGGGTAATACTGGCCTCATAGAATAGTTTAGAAATATTCCTCTCTCTTCTATTTTTTAGGATAGATTGAGTAGAATTGGTGTTAGTTTTTTAAATGTTTGGTAAAATTCAGCAATGAAGTCATTGAGTCCTGGGCTTTTCTTTGCTGAAAGACTTAGTATTATGGCTTATATTGTTTTAAATTCTGCTTGATTGTTTTAAATCATTACTTGTTATAACTCTGTTCAGGTTTTGGTTTTCTTCATAGTTCAATCTTGGTAGGTTGTATGTGTCTAGGAATTTATCGATTTCTTCTATGTAGGTTTTCTAACTTACCGGCATATATTTTCTCATAATATTCTCTAATGATCCTTTGAATTTCTGCAGTATTGGTTGTAATGTCTCCTTTTTCATCTCTGATTTTATTTGGCTCTTCTCTTTTTTTCTTAGTTTGGCTAAAGGTTTGTTGGTTTTGTTTATCTTTTCACAAAACCAACTGTTTGTTTCATTGATCTTATGTATTTTAGTTTCAACTTCATTTATTTCTATTCTGATCTTTATTATTTCTTTTCTTCTAATTTTGGATTTGATTTGCTCTTGCTTTTAGTTTTAAAGATACATTGTTAGGTTGTTTATTTTAAGTTTTTACTTTTTTGATGTAGGTGCTTATTAGTATAAACTTTCCTCTTAGTACTGCATTTACTACATCTCATGGATTTTGATATGTTTCCCTATTCATTTGTTTCAAGAAAATTTTCAATTTCCTTCTTAATTTCTTTCTTTTTTTTTTTTTCTTTCCTTTTAATTTTAATGACCAAAACAAAGCATCTAAAACCGCAGCTTCTGGAAGAACCACTTGTTCTTGCCTGTCTTATATCTCTCTTCAAACTTGACCTTGGCCTCTCGTCGGGCCTTGCGTTTAAGAGCAGGATCTCTGAAGACATCCTTATTGACGACAGTTTTGTCCAAGGGGATATCCACAGAGTACCTTGTGGGCATTAGGTGATTGTAGTTATAAACTTTCACAAAAGACTTGATCTTTGACCTCTTGGCGATCTTCTTCTTGCCCATGGCAGCTGTCACTTTGCGGGGGTAGCGGTCAATTCCAGCCACCAGAGCATGGCTGTAGGGGCGATCTGAGGTGCCATCATCAATGTTCTTCACGATGACGGCTTTGCGTCCAGAGTAGCGTCCAGCCAGGACAAGCACCACCTTCCCAGGTTTCATGAACTTGCCCATGTCGGCAGCAACCACTCAGGCCTACAGCAAAAAGGAAAAACTCCTTCTTAATTTCTTAATTGACCCACTGGTCATTCAGGAGCATAGTATTTAATTTCCATGTGTTGGCCGGGCGTGGTGGCTCAAGCCTGTAATTCCAGCACTTTGGGAGGCCGAGACGGGCGGATCACGAGGTCAGGAGATCGAGACCATCCTGGCTAACATGGTGAAACCCCGTCTCTACCAAAAAATGCAAAAAACTAGCCGGGCGAGGTGGCGGGCGCCTGTAATCCCAGCTACTCCGGAGGCTGAGGCAGAGCTTGCAGTGAGCCGAGATCCGGCCACTGCACTCCAGCCTGGGCGACAGAGCAAGACTCTGTCTCAAAAAAAAAAAAAAAAAATTTCCATGTGTTTATACATTTTCCACAGTTCCTCTTATTATTGATTTCTAGTTTTATTGTGGTCAGATAAGATACTTGATATGATTTCAATTTTTTTTTGAAATTTTAAAGACTTGTTTTATGGCCTAATGTATGGTCTATCCTTGAGAATGATCCATGTGCTGAAAATATGTATTCTGCAGCCATTGGATAAAATGTTCTGTAAATATGTATTAGCTCCATTTGGTCAGATTAAATGCAGATTAAGCCTGATGTTTCTTTGTTAATTTTCTGTTTGGATGATCTCTCCAGTGCTGCAAGTGGAGTGTTGAAGTCTCCAGCTGTTATTGTGTAGGAGTCTGTCTCTCTCTTTAGCTCTAATAATATTCGGTTTATATATCTGGGTGCTCCAGTGTTGGGTGCATATATATTTATAATTGTTATAGCCTCTTACTGAATTGACCTCTTTGTCATTAAATAATGACCTTCTTTGTTTCTTCTTGCAGATTTTGTCTTGAAATCTATTTTGTTAGGTATAAGAATAGCTACTCCTCACTTTGGGAGGCCAAGGCGGGCAGATCACAAGGTCAGGAGATCGAGACCATCCTGGCCAACATGGTGAAACCCCGTCTCAACTAAAAACACAAAGAATTAGCTGGGCGTGGAGGCGGGCGCCTGTAGTCCCAGCTACTTGGGAGGCTGAGGCAGGAGAATGAATGGCATGAACCCGGGAGGCGGAGGTTGCAGTGAACCGAGATCGCGCCACTGCACTCCATTCTGGGCAACAGAGCGAGACTCCGTTTCAAAAAAAAAAAAAAAGAGTAGCTACTCCTGCTCATTGTTGGTTTCCATTTACATAGAGTATCTTTTTTCATCCTGTAGAATATCTTTTTCATCCCATTTTAGTCTGTGTGTATCTTTATAGGTAAAGTGTGTTTTTTGTAGGCAACAGATTGTTGAGTCTTGGTATTTTTTATCCATTTAGCCACTCTACATTTTTGATTGGAGAATTTAGTTCATTTACATTCAATGTAATTATTGATATGTAAGGACTTACTGTTGCCATTTTGTTATTTATATTCTGGTTGTTTTTTCTCCCTCCCCCTTTTCCTCCCTCCCTCCCTTCCTCCCTTCCTCCTTTCCTCCCTTGCTTCCTTCCTTTCTTTGTTTCAGGTTAAACATACCACCTGAGAAAAGTGATTTTCTCAGGTGGTATGTTTAAATTTCTTCTTCTTTTTTTTTTAATCTTTGTGTATCTTGTGTGTGTGTTTTGATTCAAGGTTACCATGAGACTTGCTCCATTTGTAGCCCATTATTTTAAACTGATGACAGCTTAACACTGGTTATATAAACAAACAAGCAAAGAGAAAACGAATAAAACTCTACACTTTAACTTCATTTTAACTTTTGTTAAAAGTTAAAATGCTTTTAACTTTTGTTGTTTCTATTTATATCTTGTTATACTGTCTATGTCTTGAAAAGTCATTACAGTTATTATTTATGATAGGTTCACTTTTCAGTCTTTCTACTTAAGGTAGTTTACATACCACAATTACAGTGTTATAATAGTCTGTGTTTTTCTGTGTGCTTATTATTACCAGTGAGTTTTGTACTTTCAGATGATTTCTTCTTGGTCATTAACATCCTTTTCTTTAAGACTGAAGAACTTCCTTTAGCATTTCTTGCAGGACAAGTCTGGTGTTGATGAAATCCCTCAGTTTTTGTTCGTCTGGGAGGATCTTCATATCTCCTTCATGTTTGAAGGATTATTTTGCTGAATATACTATTTTAGGATCAAAGTTTTTTCCCTTCAGCACTTTAAATATGTCATGCCAGTATCTCTTGGCCTGTAAAGTTTCCACAGAGAAGGCTGCTGCCAGACGTATTTGAGCTCCTTTGTATGTTATTTGTTTCTTTTCTCTTGCCACTTTTAGGATCCTTCTTTATCTTTGACATTTGGAAGTATTAAATGTCTTGAGGCGGTCTTATTTGGATTAAACCTACTTGGTGTTCTATCACCTCCTTATACTTGGATATTCATATCTTTCTCTAGGTTTAGGAAGTTCTCTGTTATTATCTCTTTCAATAAACCTTTTACCCAGATCTCTCTTTTTACCTCCTCCTCAAGGAGGCTATTGAGGCTATTTTTTAGATCTTGTAGGCATGCTTTATTCTTGTGTCTCCTCTGACTGTGTATTTTCAAATAGCCTGTCTTCAAACTCACTAATTCTTCTGCTTGATCAATTCTGCTGTTTAGAGACACTGATGCATTTTTCAGTATGTCAATTGCATTTCTCAACTCCAGAATTTCTGCTTGATTGTTTTAAATTATTTTAATCTCTTTGTTAAGTTTATCTGATAGAATTCTGACTCCCTTCTCTGTGTCATCTTAGATTTAATTGAGCTTCCTCAAAACAGCTATTTTGAATTTTCTATCTGAAAGGTATCAGATCTCTCTCTCTCTGGAATTGGTCGCGTATGCCTTATTTAGTTCATTTGGTAAGGTCATGCTTTCCTCAATGGTCTTGATGCTTGTGAATATTTGTTGGTGTCTGGGCATTGATGAGTTAGGTGCTTATTGTAAATTTTACAGTCTGGGCTTGTTAGTACCCATTCTTTTTTGGGAAGGCTTTCCAGATATTTAAGGGAATGTGTAGGTTGTGATCTAAGTCTTTGGTCACTGCAGCTATATTTGTTTAATGGGGCACTCCAAGCCCAGTAATGCTGTGGTTCTTGCAGGCTCGTAGAGGTACCACCTTGGTGGTCTTGGTTAAGATCTAGGAGAATTCTTTCGATTACGAGGCAGAGAGACTTATTCTCTCCTCTTATTTTCCCCCAAACAAATGGAGTCTCTCTCTGTGCTGAGCTATTCTCTCTGTGTGAATATTGGCTTTACAATTGACTTTACATACTGAATATGCATTCAATAGAAATAGTGCTTCACATTTTGATTGTTGATCTTTTCTTGGACTAGCAATATGTAGTATGATACTATCTTGTGATGGCAGGCAGTGGCAATGAGCCACAGCCCCCGGCCAGACACATCATCACCGCTGTAAATCACCAACAATCTACAGTATTCTGTGTTTCCAAATGATTTTGCTCAACTGTAGGCTAATGTAAGTGTTCTGAGCTTGTTTGAGATAGGCTAGGCTAAGCTATGGTGTTCAGTAGGTTGAGTGTATCAAGTGCATTTTTGACTTACAATATTTTCAATTTACTTATGCTGGGTAAAACACCATCATAAGTACAATAGCATTTATATGGATTTAACAAAGCAGCCTAAAGAAACCTGTAGAACTCATCACAAATATCTGTAGGTAATTAACTCAATTGTGGACAAAAAAGTAGATATGTAAATTATTTTTTGCCTGTAATTTGGTAAAGTTGTCAAGCATGGAATGTTAGGTGTGTCCCAGCCCACTTTTCTCTTTTTGTCTGGGCTGATTTTCTTCCTGAGCATTTCATGTTGTCCTCTGTGTTCTGCAACCCAGCTGTGTGCTCTTTCTTCTTCTTCTTCTTCTTTTTCTTTTTTTTCTTTTGAGATGGAGTGTCGCTCTGTCACCCAGGCTGGAGTGCAGTGACATAATCTTGGCTCACTGCAACCTCTGCCTCCAAGGTTCAAGTGATTCTTCTGCCTCAGCCTCCTGAGTCACTGGGATTACAGGCGCATGCCACCATGCCTGGCTAATTCTTGTATTTTTAATAGAGACGGAGTTTCACCATATTGGTCAGCCTGGTCTTGAACTCCTGACCTCAGGTGATCCGTCCGCATCGGCCTCCCAAAGTGCTGGGATTACAGGCGTGAGGCACCGCACCCGGCCCTGCTCTCTCTCTTAAAATTTCTCTGTGCTGTTACCCAGTTTGCAAAGGTATCCTTTTCAAGTAAGTCATGTCAAGTTACTTCTGTTTCTTCTAGGACTTGCTGCTTTTGCTGTCATGTCTTAGGAGCTCACTTTCTTTCTGCTTGGTTTTTCTTATGACTTGTTCAACTCAGTCTGGCTGTACCCAGCACAGAGGCACATAACGGGCTGTTAAGCTTGGTGATTAAATGCATTGAATAAATGCATGAACACTCTTACTTAAGGCTACAGTCTTTCTCCTTGGTCTACACTGGGTCTTTCTCTGGTTTATTTATCTTTTCAATGGAAATCAGGTTACTAGACTGTTTAAACAACAATATAAGATACCATTGATAACATTTGTCAAGAAATGCAAGATATCAGAATTTTATAGATAACAGCATATATCCCATTGTTATATTGCAGCAGGTTTACAACTTTGTGTGAAGTTTTTGTTTTTCAAACATTTGTCATTTGTGAGGCCTGTTGCTTAAAATACAAACACAGTTCAATTCCACAGGGTGTCAGGTGGGTTCATATTTGTCAGAAGAAAGTACACACCCACAAACATTTTAAGTTTTAAAGTAAATACCCAACTTAATCAGCAAAGAATTATACATCTTATTGGAAGTGAGGTCATTTTATTGGGTGAGATCAGATGCAGTTTATCTCTGCACAGCTTCCTGTGAGCTCCAACATTCCTAATGGGATAGGTCTACTGAGGAACATCCTGGGAGGCAGGGGTATGGTTCCTGTGAGTTAGGGTTTTAACAAGCTGAAAAGTTCCATTCTTGTTTTGCCACTTCCTTTTTATTCGCAGAAACTAGACTCTTAACTTACGGACTTCTTCTTTCATTAAATTTACAAACATTAGGTTCTCCTAATTTTTTTTTTTTTGGGACGGAGTTTCACTCTTGTTGCCCAGGGTGGAGTGCAATGGTGCAATCTTGGCTCACTGCAATCTCTACCTCCTGGGTTCAAGTGATTCTTCTGCCTCAGCCTCCCAAGTAGCTGGGATTACAGGTACCCGTCACCACGCCCAGCTGATTTTTGTATTTAGTAGAGATGGGTGTCCACCATGTTGGTCAGGCTGGCCTCAAACTCCTGACCTCAGGTGATCCACCCACCACAGCCTCCCAAAGTGAGGCTGTGCCCTACACAGTAGAGCCACTGTGCCCTACCAGGTTCTCCTAACTCTTAATCCAAATGCAGAATCTAGAAGCTGATATCCTTACTTGGGCATGGAAAGCAGGGCTTAAAGGTTTCTATAAAACGTTTCAAACTCCAGGGTCCAGAGTCCCAAGAAACCCCTTTCTTCAAGAATTTTTACTGACTTGACAATCTCCTGTGATCAGACTCTTAAAGGTTATCTGTGATCATCAGAGACCCTTACCACACTAGCTCTTGACAAAGGGATTAAGGCAGTGTATGCGTCAGCTCAGGCTGCCATAACACAATATCACAGGTGGCTTAAACAACATAAATTTATTTTCTCAGGGTTCTGGGGGCTGAAGTCCAAGATCAAGGTGTCGGCAGGTTTAGTTTCTCCTGAGGCCGCTCTACTTGCCTTGCAGGTGTCTGACTTCTCCCTGGGGCCTCAAATAGCCTTTCTTCTGTGGTATCTCTTCCCTTCTTATAAGAACACCAGTTCTGTTGGATTATGGCCACATTTTCATGACCGCATTTAACCTTAACTATCTTTTTACAGGCCCTGTTTCCAAATACAGTCACATTGTGGGCGTTAGGGTTTTAACACATAGATTTTGGGGGATACAATTTAATCCATAACAGACAGAATACCGCACCATTGGTAACCATTTCAGAGTAGCAGATTCTCTGCTGATAAAAACGTTTTTATCTGTTATACATTGGTTAAGTGCTTGGTTTTGGGAGCTAAGCTGTCTGCATTCATGCCCTTGCTCTGCCACTTGCTAGCAGCTATGAGACCTTGGGCAGGTTACTTATCTTCTTTCTGCCTCAATCTTTGCATCTGCAGAATGAGAATTATCAAAGATCTAGCTCATGGAGGTGTTGTGAGAATGAAATGAGTTAAAACATGTAAAGGGTTGATTACGGTTGGTAGCACGTAAGAAATGCTCGATGAACGTTAGCTATTCTCATTGTCAAGAAAGGTTACTTTTGGTTATGGACTGAATTGTGACCTTCAATATTCATGTGTTGAAGCCCCAACCCCCAGACCATCAGAATGGAACCAGATCTGGAGATTAGGCCTTTAAAGAGGTAATTAAGTTAAAATGAGGCTGTTAGGGTGGGGACCTAATCCGATGTGACTGGCGTCCTCACGAGAAGAGGGAGAGACTCCCGGGCCATGCATGCACAGATGGACGCCCTTGTGAAGAGGCAGCAGGAGGGGCTGTCTGTGAGCCAAAGGGAGAGACCTCAGAAGAACCCAGCCCTGCCGGCACCTTGTTCTTGGACTTCCAGGCCCCCAAACATTGAGAATATACATTTCTGTTATTTAAACCACACAGTCTGTGGTATTTTGTTATGGCAGCCCTAGCAGAGTAATACATGCCCTAAAAAGAATGAGCCTAACAAGGTCCAAAGTATTCCCTTCTAATTAAAATTAGGTGGCTCCTCTTTCTGCCACGATGACAATGTCCTGATTAGAAGTCACTTTGTCAAAAGAGACTACATCGTGAACACCCAAAGAATGGTATGTTTTTAAAAGGGTACTTTCTCTTTTTGAGGATGCTCTGTTGTACATCTATGCACTTAGGAGAAGCGTGTTTTCATTACCTGCTTGGTAATCCCTCTGAGATGCAAATATAATTATTCTAATGCAAATCTTATCACATATTCTCAAGAAATTTCAGAAATAAAACCAATTTTTTTTTGTTTTAAGACAGATGGCTTGTTTGTGTGTATATGAAATATTCTTTATCTTTGAAAGAGATTGTCTAGTTAGAGAAAGATGGATGGTAGGCAAAGGACCCCTAACCTTGAAGGACACAGCTCCACAGTTGAGAGCTGCCTGGTTGGTCAGCAGGGACAGTATAGCAGTGACCAGCACTCAAACTGCTCTTGGTTTCACAGCAGTGACCAAGTCAGGCTCATGTTCTTCAAGTGGCTTCATAACACTCCAGTGGAGGATTTATGTCTGCGAGTTTTCCTGTTTCTTGGACATCCCAAAGACTGAACTTCTAACAGAAAACTCTAAGTGGGAGGCATATTTATACCACAGAAACCACTATTAGTGGGAGGAGAAAATGTTGTTTTTGGCAGTGTAACCAGGGAGACAGACCTACCCCTTCAGGGAATAAAACAAGCCCTTTCTTTGTGATGCTCACTTTTTTCATCCCGTTGAATGAGGAGTTGCAAACTGATATCTCACAGGCCAAATCTGGCTCGCAGATGTTTTGTTTGACACGATGGTATTTACGCAGGTTTTCAATTTGAGCATGTTTAGACAAAGCAAGTATTTTCTAATTTGGCACAGTTCCCACCACTCTCTGTTGTCTTACATACAACACACTGGTTCCCACTCATTTATGTGACTTGACTGGATCCTGAATGCATCTAGCTTGCAACCTTGGTTAAATTGTTCCCTGGCCACAGTTAGAGACTTTGCTTCAACACAGAATTTTTTTTTTTTTTTTTTTTTTAAAGCTTTTGAGGTTTGTTCACTATATATAGATCATGGCATGCTTTCATTTGCATTCAATGCATTCTGATATTTGAGGGATTTGGAACACTTGTTACGGATACAAATTTTACTGTAGTCAGTAGGAATCAGATTTTCAAATCGCCAGTTTCTTCTTTTACCTGGAAAATGAGTTTTCATATTATAGTTCACACATGGGTTATTCTTAACTTTAAGTCTCGACTGGTGCTGTCCAAAATGGTAGCTGCTCGCCACATGTGGCTACCGAGCACTTGAAATGTGGCTAGTCTTAACTGAAATGTGTTGTGAGGGTAAAACACACAGTGGATTTAAAGCAGTACAAAAATAATGCAAGATATCTTTTTAATACTTTCTTGTATTGAAATAATATTTTGAGATAGTAGGTTACATAAAATATTGTATTAAAGTTAATTTCTTCTGTTTCTTTTTACTTTTGAAAATGTGGCTACTAGAAAATAAACCATTGCATAGGCGGATTGCACTGTATTTCTATTGAATGGGGCTGGGCTAGAAGTTAAACAAAATGAATATCTAACGACATTAAGTTTACTGAGTTCATGGCACCATATGTTGAGTTTATTTATAATCCTTCTATAAAATCAATAATGAATGATGGCTTCAGTTTCCTGAAAGAGGCCCCTCTCTGGGGTGTGGTGTTAAACATGAGTGCTAACAGGCAAGAAATGTGCTGGAAAGATATGCAGGCACTAGGTAAACAAAACAGTCCAGAGAGTTTGGGTTGGAAATTAGTTGTTGCTTTGACATGTGGCATGATTCATCCCTTTGCTACTCATATTTCTCTATCAGGCAGCTGCTAGGCTTCTTCTAATATACTTGCCTGTGTATGTCTGCACACACACACACCCCACACACAACTGTGGCTGGAAGCCTCTTTTAGGAGTTCTCTTGGCATCTAATGTGAAAATTCCTTTCCAGTAGGAAGTGACCTTGGTATTATTTTAAAACCCTAACTATTAGAGATCATTCTTGGACTCTTTTTTTCTTGGTATGGAAATGAGAGACAAGGAAGTTATGAAATTGATATTGAAGAATGTGTGAGAAGGTAGGAAGCAGATGGGAGACTGGAAAGAGAATGGAAGTTGGAGGGAGACAGGAGTTTGCATGTTGGTTCTGAACTCACCAACTGTGACTTAGGCAAATCTCACACTCTCTGTGCGTCAGCTTTGTTTATAAAAGGTGGTGCTACTGATAAGCACTTTACAAAATTCATATGCAGTTCAAAGGAGTGCTTTTAAAACTTTAAGATTCACAAACTTACATTTTATTAGGGAATATAAGCTTTCATTTAATAATCATTATTATCAATAAACATTTGATTGCTAACTAGATGCAAGTTACTACCCCTAGAGCAGTGTCCTGGTTTAGAACACTCAAAACCGAAAGCTTTACTCATTGCTGAATTTGGCCTCGTATCTCCTGTGACCTTCACTGTCACAGAGAAGGAATTGCGTTAAGTATGTTTCATCGTGCTCTACGGTTAACTCATACCTCACAGATTAGAAATATAATTCTGAGATTGGTGAATTCAATCATGATCCTGTTTGTTGTGGCCAACAAATAGATTATTTAAACATTGCTTTGCTGTCCTTTTAAATCAAGATAAGAACAATTTAATTCATTACTGATGGCTTTAGAATGGATATTTCTCAAGGAGCTGATTAATTTGGTTAGGGCTTCAAGTACTTTGGTTTGCTTCCCTCTATTCTTTTTCATAAATTCTTCTTTATTTTCTTTTTAAGTAAACAAGTTTTCACTCTTATGATACCCTGTGCCATCAAAGTAACTTTTCATTATTTTAAAAATCACATTAAAAAAATTAAAGAAAAAATGCAGAATATAAACTGTCCTCTGTGTTTATTGTTGTGGGTTGTTTTTTTCCTTTACCTTTTTTCTTTCTCTTTTTTTTTCAGACGGAGTCTCACTCTGTCGCCCAGGCTGGAGTGCAGTGGTGCGATCTCGGCTCACTGCAAGCTCTGCCTCCCGGGTTTATGCCATTCTCCTGCCTCAGCCTCCCAAGTAGCTGGAACTACAGGCACCCGCCACCATGCCTGGCTAATTTTTTGTATTTTTAGTAGAGATGGGGTTTCACCGTGTTAGCCAGGATGGTCTCAATCTCCTGACCTCGTGATCCGCCCGTCTCGGCCTCCCAAAGTGCTGGGATTACAGGCTTGAGCCACTGTGCCCAGCCTACCTTTTTTCTTTACCTTTTGTTTTAATGGTCAGCTTTTTATTTGTTTCATTTTTTTATTCTGAGCCAAAACATAAATCTTGGTGGATGGAAAGAAGATGGGTAAAAGAGAGAAGGTAGAAAATAAGCCCCACTAAGAAAGAGAAAGGAAATAGACCCACCACCAATAAGGAGATTAAAAGGTAACGTGAAAAATAGTGTGTTCAACTGATAAACAATCTCTCCTTACTAAACTCTAGCCAGAGTCCTCTGAATCCCCTTCTTGACTAGGCCTCTACCTTGGCCTATAAAAATTACAGACACTCAATACAAATGATGTCGTCCAGCCCCCCACTCACATTAAAAGACTTAAGCAAGCATTAACTTAGTTTCTTGCCAATCAAGGCCACATCTTTAGGTGACTTTAGCTTCCCTTAAAGTGCCTGCTTGGGGAAAGCTCAAGGCTACCAAAAGAATTGACTGTTTGTTCCAGCTGATACCTGACCATAGGCCCTTGACCATCCTTTCTTAGAGCATTCACTAAAAAGGGCTTATTGTGAATCTTTCCTCTGTCCCTTGGGATATACGTGTACCTCCTACAACTCAGGAGTGTCTTTCTCAAGGACCTGAAAGCCATTTCTCTGAGATACTATCATAAGGAAGTACAGGGCGTCTGTCTCCCAGTGACCATGGGAGGATGCAGTCCTGACTTTGATAACTGTCAGCTGGCAGATGCAGCTGGTCCAATCAGCATTTACACTGACCAACCCTTTGCAATTTTTTTGCTTCCCTGACTACTGAGCCCCCATTGTCTCCACTCCCTACTCCATTGCTCTCCCTTTAAAATGCCATCATCTCTGTACAAACTGAAGTTGAGTTCTGTTCATGTGGGACCCTCTTCTAGTGCAATTGTATATTGGTGATTACAATCTATCCTTACCATTTTTACTTCTGTCCAGCTTTGTTTATCTTTGATAGAATGCACCCCAAGATTACCCCCTATGAGTCACATTCTTGTATAACGCCTTCCCCTTGAGTGTGTGGAATCTACAACTTGCTTCTAACCAACAGAATGTGAGAAAAGTGATTGATTATCACTCTTTGATTTGGTTACATTATCTTAGACTCCATCTTAGCATACTAGTGTATTAGTCTGTTTATGTTACTATAAAGGAATACCTGAGACTGGATAATTTATAAAGAAAAGAGGTTTAATTGGGTCACAGTTCTGCAGGGTGTACAGGAGGTATGGTGCCAACATCTGCTTCTGGTAAGGCTTCAGGAAGCTTCCACTCATGGCAGGAGATGAAAGGGAAGCAGGCGCATCACATGGTGAGAACAGGAGCAGGAGAGCGAGGGGTGAGAGAGTGGGGAGGGGAGTTTCCAGACTTTTAAACAACTGGATCTCAAGTGAACTAACTGAACAAGAATTCACTTATTACCAAGGGGATGGTGCCAAACCCTTTATGAGGGATCTGTCTCCATGCTCCTGTCACCTCCTACCTGTTTCCACCTACAACATTAGGGATCACATTTCAACATGAGATTTGGAGGGGACAGACATCCAAACTATATCAGCTAGCGAGAAATCCTCCTGCTGTTTTTGAAGAAGCAAATGGTCATGTTGTGGACTGCTTTTGGAGAAGACCTCAAGTCAGGGAACGGTGGGTGGCCTCTAGTAGCTAAGGATGGCCTCCACCAATAGGCAGTGGGAAGCAAGGGGGCTCAGTCATACAGCTGCAAGAAAATGAATTCTGTCAACAGCCTGAATGAGCTTGGAAGCAGACTCTTCCTAAGTTGAGCCTGCAGATGAGAATGTCACCCGGCCAACACCTGGACTGTAGCCTTATGTGATGCTGAGTGGAGGACCCAGCCACTCTGTGTCTGGACTCCTGATCATGGAAACTGTGAGATTTAAAAATGCATGTTCATGTGGGGCTTAACACCTAGGTGAGGGGTTGATAGGTGCAGCAAACCACCATGAAACACATTTACCTGAATAACAAACCTGCACATCCTGCACATGTATCCTGGAACTCAAAACAAAATATAATTAAAGAAATATTTTAAAATGCATGTTGTTTTAAGATGCTAAATTTGTGTTCATTTGTTACATAGCAATAGAAAACTAATACAGTTACTACATATATTTCTATGCGAAGTTTTTTTTTTTTTTGAGACGGAGTCTCGCTCTGTCGCCCGGGCTGGAGTGCAGTGGCCGGATCTCAGCTCACTGCAAGCTCCGCCTCCTGGGTTTACGCCATTCTCCTGCCTCAGCCTCCCGAGTAGCTGGGACTACAGGCGCCCACCACCTCGCCCGGCTAGTTTTTTTGTATTTTTTTAGTAGAGACGGGGTTTCACCGTGTTAGCCAGGATGGTCTCGATCTCCTGACCTCGTGATCCGCCCGTCTCGGCCTCCCAAAGTGCTGGGATTACAGGCTTGAGCCACCGCGCCTGGCCGGAGCTAAGTTTTTTTTTTACTTTAAATTTTTAAAAAATTTTTTGCTATAAAATTTCTCAAACATAGAGCAAAGTCAAACAATGTTTATGGTGAGCACCTATGTATCTACCACTTAGATTCTACCATTAAGATTTTACTATCCCAGCACTTCGGGAGGCCGAGGCAGGCAGATCACGAGGTCAAAAGATCAAGACCATCCTGGCCAACGTGGTGAAACCCTGTCTCTACTAAAAATACAAAAATTAGCTGGGCATGGTGGCTTGCGCCTGTAGTCCCAGCTACTCGGGAGGCTGAGGCAGGAGAATCACTTGAACCTGGGAGGCGGAGATTGCAGTGAGCTGAGATCATGCCACTGCAGTCCAGCCTGGCAACAGAGAAAGTCTCAAAAAAAAGAAAAAAAAGATTTTACTGTACTTGTTTTATTACATTATCTGTTCATTCATCCATTCGTCTATCCACCTATCAATCCATCTTACTTCGCGGTGCATTTCAAGGTAAATTGGGACACCTCTACACTTCCCCCTAAATATTTCAGTACTCGTATCATTAACTAGAGTTCAGTATTTCTTAATAGTTTTCTCTTTTAATGTAAAATACAATGATGTATACAAACGTTAGGGTACATTCACTCAGTCTGACAAATGCATACACATGTGTAACCCAAGCCTCTATCACAGTAATTATTGAGCATTGCCATGACCCCACTAACTTACCTCATGTCCCTTCCCAGTCCTTTTCTGATCCTACCCACCCCGCTCCTTCCAGGAAACAATTCTTCTATTTTTTTCCCCCATATTAGTTATGCCTGTCCTAGAACTAAATATAAATGGAATCATATAATATGTGCTGTCTTGAGTAAAGCTTCTTTCATTCAACATAATTTTAAAATATTTTTCTGAAAAGTTGAGTGAACAGTTTCTTAGGAAAATGTATAATCAAAATTTTAAAATTTCAAATATTTACCTGAAAAAAAGACATGGGGTCTAGAAGTCTAGAGGCAAGTATTTTTAAACTGTCAATGAAGAGATAATTTCTATGCAGTGTAAATTTATTTCCTAGCATAGATGTAGATTAAAAAACTGTCCAAATTGTTTCACTAAGCTGCCAGAATTCCAATACCAAAATAAATCAATATAACACTCAAAAAAGAAAATAAAATGAATTTAAATAGAAAATAATACGTTATAACCAAATAGAGGTTATCCCAGAACTGCAAGGATAGCTGAATATTATTTTAAGGATCAATATAATTATCTCTACAGGTAAAAAGAAATCCCTTGATTATCTTGATATATGTCGTAGGATAGGCATTGAGGACTTCTGGTTAAATATGAAAATGGATTATGTGCATTAGTTCAAAAGAGTCCAAAACACCAGTAAGATAATGGTAAGGAAATACAAAAGTGTAGAAACTTTAATGGAGAAAGAAAACTAGAGAGAAGACCATAATGGACTAAAGAAATCAATGCAATTCTGAAAGAAAGAAAGTAGATGGAAGAGCAGTGGGGATGCCAACCAGAAACAAATTAATGTGCACCACTTAAGCCCAGAAAAGCTCAGCAATGACAATAGCAGGTACCCATAAAAGTCAGGATATGGGTGTGCGGAAAACAAGGTGTACTGCTGAAGTTTGTATCTAGAGCAGTTAGACCCTGAGATTCTCTCCTCACCTCCCACAGTCAAACAGCTCTCCATCTCTGACTTGGAGGAAGGGCTCAGAGTTTTATTCCCTGGAGACCTTAAGACAGAGAGATGTGGACTGGACACTAGGGGTAGTTGAGGGTCGGGGTTGGGGGGGTCCTACTGAAAACAGTCATTAAGTTGAGAATGATGAGACCAAGATCCTTTCTCCAGTTCAGTGTCCAGGAGGCAGGCAGCCAGGCCTATGCTCCTCAGAGTAGAATATTTCTCTCTGGAAATAGTGATCAAGCTAAGAGAAAAGACCTGCAGAAATAGACATTTTTATTCCTTAATGACATGGCTGGGTCTATGCCAATTACTTCATGGTGAAGGCCACCATTCTATAAGCCTTTCACAAACACAAACCTTCCAATCAGCTTTTTAAAAGCAAAAACATTAATGAGTGATTAAGAATCATTATATATTTAAGGAAATATCTTAATGTGAAACTATTCAATACAAAAGAGTTGAAATAGATCAAAAAGAAACTCAGGTAACCGAGACAAGGCAGAAAACAGAATAAAATTTTAAAGAGACTATCAATATCTTCAGAGAGATAAGAAAAGATATTGCATTAGTGAAATAAAGGCAGAATGCTATAAGAAAAGGACACTTTTGAGACTAAAAAAGGGTCTTTAAAAAATGTTAACATGAATTTTAAAAATTCAGTGGAAAGCTTGGAAAAGAAAGCTGAATAACATTCTAGGAAGAAGGTCAAAGAGGAGGAGGCAGAGCGGGAGAAGCAGTGGGAGGCTCTCCTAGTAAACAAGGCCCAAGGCAAGACGGAAAGGTTTGGTGACATTTGAGAGCCATACGATTTGGGAACCAAGAATGAGCACAAAAGGAATGTGAAGCAAGGGAAGAGATCAAGAGAGATAGACTGACATACTCCCAGAGATGAAGCAGGCTGATGGCCAGGTAGATCCACACAGCATGCAAGACTTTTTTTAGATGGGTTGCAAGGAGTGACCATATTTCCCAGCAATCTATGTGGAGGAAGTTGAGGGAGTTTATGTGCCCAGATCCCTCCCATCTCTTGCTTTCCATTGGTCAAAGTTCACTCCATGGGACTTCACTCTTCTGCACATCCAGATGGTATCATTTGGCCTCTTTGGAAGCTGCCAGGGATGGCAGGAACCATGCTGTACAGTGTGGTGCTTCATCTAAGTCCTGAAATACAGGGAGGGGCCAGAAACTCTGACCTGGCTGTGCAGCTGTACCCACAAGGAAGGTTTTGACATTCCCAGGCAATTGACCAGTTAGCTCCAAGTGGCAGAACTGGCCAGTGGTAGTAGGTAAGGCAAAGAGGTGGCCAAGGGACTGAGGAGGTACATAAAATTTGTGCCCGATATATCTAAAATTGAAGAATCAAGAAAATCAGGATATATATGTTATTTAGAAATAAAGATTTACGGCTGGGCACAGTGGCTTATGCCTGTAATCTCAGCACTTTGGAAGGCCGAGGTGGGTGGATCACTTGAGGTAAGGAGTTCGAGACCAGCCTAGCCAACATGGTGAAACCCCGTCTCTACAAAAAATACAAAAGTTGGTTGTCCCAGCTCCTTGGGAAGCTGAGGCAGGAAAATCGCTTGAACCTGGGAGGCGGAGGTTGCAGTGAGACAAGATCATGCCATGACACTCCAACCTGGGTGACACAGCAAGACTGTGTCAAAAAAAAAAAAAAGAATTTACAAGTTTGCAAATTAAATATTAAAACTTACAGAGTTGTAAGTGAAAACTCATGTACCTTAGAGACATTAAAAAAACTTTTCCAAATATAACACCAATGGCAGAAAGCCATAAAGGAAACAATAGCTGGATTTAAAACTTCTTTTTAATTACAATGCAGTATAAATGAAATTTTGAAAAAAGAAATTTCAAAGAACTGGATAACAATATATGACAAATAATAACTTTAAACTATAAAAGACACTTATAAATACATGAGAATAAGATGAATATCTCAATATAAAGGTGGGAGAAGTTATAAACATTCAATTCACAAAATAAAATACAAATAGAAGATGATGAAATAGTTCATATTTCTAATAAGTACATATGTAAATAAAGTACCATTTAAGCTTAGCTTATTGAACAATAACAAAACATGCACTAATACCTAGTGTTGAGAAGGTCATTGGGTAAATGTTGATGCACTGCTGGGAAAATTGTAAATGTATCTTTCTGGAGGATAATTTTGCAGTATATATTGAAAACCTTAAAATACATATACCCTTACAGTTAGACATCTGATTCAAGGAGTTTATCCTAAAGACAAAAAATGTGTGGATGTCTGTTTATTCTGGATTTTATTATAATGCCAACAACATAAAACAACATAATCCAACAGTAGCGTCTTTGTTACATATAATGTCCAATATCCAAATATTGGAATACCATTCAGTCATTAAAAAGGCACTTTTATATTTCTAGACATAAAAGATAGCCAGGATATATTTTAATTGGAAAAGTTCTCATATGTCTCTTTTTTCTAAATACATATATTTGTTAGGTATACATGAAAGGAAAACTAGGAAAAAAAAAGCATAAAGAAAGGTAACTTTTATTTGAAAAGTTTTTGCAAAGGAGTTTAGACTTTAGAAGAATTTGCCTGCTGAATAAAAGATTGAATGTTGTTTTTAAGGAAAATTCCCCACAAGGTTACCAAGGTTGCAGATAGTCTATTCATGGTGGGAAAATAGTTTTCTCACACAACTATCACATCTGCAAGGAGCATCATATATTTGTAGATGTCTGCAATGAAAAAGGCAGGGATAAAGTTATCACTGTTTATGGCCAGGTGCAGTGGCTTACACCTGTAATCCCAGCACTTTGGGAAGCCAAAGCGGGTGGATCACTTGTGGGCAGGAGTTCAAGACCAGCCTGGTCAACATGGTGAAACTCCATCTCTACTAAAATACAAAAATTTTAGCCAGGTGTGGTGGCGGGCACCTGTAATCCCAGCTACTCGGGAGGCTGAGGCACGAGAATTGCTTGAATCCAGGAGGTGAAGGTTGCAGTGAGCCAAGCTCTGCTACTGCACTCCAGCCTGAGCGATAGAGCGAGACTCAATCTCAAAAATAAAATAATAAAAAAAATTATCACTGTTAGAGAAGTCAGTATACAGGAAAGCGACGAGGTTTCATTTGTTTTGGGGACTGCTGCTAGATAGAGTGATTCTGTAGTTTTATTTATTGATCTTGGGGGCAAAGTGCTTTTTTCGCCCCTCCATACTAACTCATAATAGCAAAGTCCCACTTTTTCAAACACATAGAAACATATCTAGAGGAATGTACGTCACAAGGTTCAGTACAGTTACGTCTTGGTGTAAAATTACAGATAATTTTTGTTTTTAAAAAATTTTGTGCTTGCTTATATTTTGTTTTTCTATCATAATATTGTTTACATACAAATTCTGATTGTAAAAGTAATGCATTCTCAGTTAAATGATATATAAAACACTGAAAAGTGAAAGGAAGGACATTGAAACTGTCAATAAACTACCCAGCAGTATCATTTTGATGTACTATATTTGGTAAGTTTGGTATGTATTTCTAGCAGGTTTTTTGTTTGTTTGTTTATTTGAGCCTATAATCTGCTTTTGTTCTTAACAAATATAGTACAGGCATATTCCATTGTTTTTATATATTTTAGTATATTTTTAGTATATTATATTTTAATATATTTAGTGTGTGTGTGTATATATATATATATATATGTATGTATATATATTTTGAGACAGAGTCTTGCTCCGTCACCCAGGCTAGAGTGCAGTGGTGCGATTTTGGCTCACTGCAACCTCCGCTTCCCGGGTTCAAGCAATTCTCCTGCCTCAGCCTCCCAAGTAGCTAGGATTACAGGCATGCACCACCATGCTCAGCTAGTTTTTTTTTGTATTTTTAGTAGAGATGGGGTTTCACCATGTTGGTTAGGCTGGTCTCTTAATTCCTAACCTCAAGTGAGCCACCTGCCTCGGCCTCCCAAAGTGCAGGGATGACAAGTGTGAGCCACCGTGTCTGGCCTATTTTAGTAAACTTTTAATGGCTTCAAAAATTCTACCACATGTATATACCACAACTTACCTACTATCGGTCATTTGGGTTACTTCCAATTTGGGGCTATTATTAATAAATAATTGTACTCCATAGTGGACATCTTCATTACGTAAATTTTTGTACATGCTTCAGATTATTTCCTTAGATTCTTGGGAATAGAATTACAATGTAAAAAAGTGGGAATGCTTTTAAGACCCTTTACACGTGTTGCCAAGTTGGCCTCTAGAAAGGCTGAGAACCAAAATCATCCACCCCTGGCCCCCTACATACAGTTTGGACACTGAGGACTCAAACTATTCCCCTTATAACTTACTGTCTACCTTAACATGACTCTGCTAGCCCAGTATCTTCATTATCATAATTTTAAAAATCGGAGAGACTCTTACCCAGGCAGAGTTCCTTGTTCATTACTGAAATTTCCCAAAAGGCCCATACACTCTTCAATTGACTAAAGATTCTTTGAACCACTTGCTTTAAAACTCCTCACCTTGCTGTTTCCACCAATCCTGGGCTATTGTATCATCCTTACCCAATCCTAATCATGCCCTCTTCATCTCCCCAATTGAAAGACCCACCTTAAAGCAAACTTTAAATGTCCAATTTTCAGTAAACTCTAACCTTGACATCCTGTATCCTAAACACAAAGTAGTATAGAGCTGGTGTTCTCCTTACCTTGGTAAGCAGTAAACTCAGCTTTGTCTGAACACCTTTGTTAGTGCCAGTCTATACATTTTGCAGAGTATAAAAGCCCATGCCAGGATATTTGTATCACCATATCCAAAGAGATGATACAATCAGCTGTTAACCTAATCAAACAGCCAGCCCTATCCATGGAAACGGGTATGTTAACTGTAAAGAAGGATTTGTGGTAGGAACATCACACATCCCTTTTGCCAAGGAATACATGCAATACAACACAAAGTATTGTTCCTGGGTGTGTCTATGAGGGTGTCGCCTAAGGAGATTAACATTTGAGTCAGTGGATTGTGAGAGGCAGACCTACCCTCAGTCTGGGTGGGCACCATCTAGTCAGCTGCCAGTGGGGCCAGAATAAAAGCAGGCAAAAAAACGTAGAAAGAGCAGACTGCTTTAGTCTTCTGGCCTCCATCTTTCTCCCATGCTGGATGCTTTTGCCCTCAAACATCGAACTCCAAGTTCTTCAGTTTTGGGACTCGGACTGGATTTCCTTGCTCCTCAGCTTGCAGACGGCCTATTGTGGGATGTCACCTTGTGATCATGTGAGTCAATACTCCTTAATAAAATCGCCTTTATATATACATCTATCCTATTAGTTCTGTCCCTCTAGAGAACACTAATACATTCCTACAAGTACTTTACTATCAAACAGGGGTCCTTCATCACACTTCATTATGATCCTACCCATGTAGTCCTTCATTATTAACATTAATGTTTTACTGTCAGTAAATACAGTTGTCAGGTATTAATTGCCTATAATGCCAAGCCTGGGGCTACAGGCTTTATGTGTATCTTTTTTTTTTTTTTGATACAGAGTCTTGCTCTGTCACCAGACTGAAGTGCAGTAGTGTGATCTCGGCTCACTGCAACCTCTGCCTCCCGGGTTCAAGCGATTCTCCTACCTCAGCCTCCCGAGTAGCTGGGATTACAGGCACGTGCCACCACGCCCAACTAAGTTTTTTGTATTTTTGGTAGAAATGGGGTTTAACTGTGTTGGCCAGGATGGTCTTGATCTCTTGACCTCTTGATCCGACCGCCTTGGCCTCCCAAAGTGCTGGGATTATAGGCGTGAGCCACAGCGCCCAGCCTTATGTGCATTTTTGATCTCATGTAATTCTCACAACAGTCCTCTGAGTTAAGACAATTTTTATGGCTGTTTTATAGACCTACTCAGAACGTAGTTCCCAGGTATGACACCCAGGGATCTACTTTTGAAAGCTCCCAAGTGATTCCAATGCATCTATCCATGGAACCATTGCATTGGTTGATATGGGAGAGGTGAAGATGAGATACAGATCTGTATCTAAGCACATCTCAAGATATGATATAGACATCCTGCCCATTTGGGGCTTAGAGCTCATATGGCTATAAGTACACAAATGCCCGATAAGCATGTACACTACTAGGATGTCAACTCTCAAAGTCCACCGCTGGTGTCTGGGTGTTGCAATTTGCATGGAGATGGGAGGCAGAAATGTCTGCTCTTTGGGTTGGAGAGAACTTTGGACATTAACTTCTTGGTTTGATATTTAAAACTTCTATTGTGTTGATAGCCCCTCCAGAATAATTGTGGAAAAAGAAAAACATTTTAAAATATTCAAACCCAAATCGTCTTTGATTTGGACTTTTTCGGATGGAGCAAAGCTTTCACATATCCTTGGGAGGAAAGAATTCAAAAATTGGATGTAAAGAGAGCTGCGTTTATTGAGATAGGAGAGAGTGGATGCAAAGAATGAAATGTGTGTGCAGATAGTAAAGAAGTATTTACCTATAGGAGTGTGCTGTTTGTATGTTCTCTTCCACAATTTACTTGATACTGAAAAATGTTGTCATGGCAACAGTATAACAAACAAGGTGGAATTGCATACAGATGAATCACGACTTTATATGCCAGACAAAGAAGCGAATGTTCTATTAGGGCTGGGCTTATTAAGCTTAAAAGTTACAGCATACATTTTAATGAGGTTTTCTTATTGTTTCTCATTTTGAAAAATGAGGGAGGTGCATAGACCGGTAGAAGGTGTGGGATTATATTTACAGGCTTTCCATAATATTACCATGGCAGAACACAGGTCTGCTGCGTCAGCTTCACCTGCTGGTGTCCCAGCTTGTTTGACAGGATGGAGCTTGAGATGGTGTCTGTTCCAAGAACATGTAGTTGAGGAGTTTACACACACGGGCACATGTGCACACACACACGATGAACATGGCAAGAAGCTGTCATGTCATCTTATCTGGTGGAGAGAGCCATGTATATAAAGCATTCCACCCAGGGGTGTGAGGCAGAGAGGGCTATGACCACACACGTGGTTCCAAGGACACTATGGCTGTCCTTCCTGAAGGATAGGAACCCTTGAGGGAGCAAAATTTGTCTTTTTTGATGTTTCGGGAATCTTCTCTTTGAGTTCCATGAAGAGAGACAGCATGGGTGGGCCACATAATCATGCAGAGTCATTGGTTTGGGTTATGATTACATAAAATTCCTTGCTCCAACAAGTGGTCCATGTCCTGGAGCTGGAGGATGATGGTTTTGCAAGCACTTTTTGGATACAATCCCCTTCCTTGATACAGAACTGCAAGCACTGATTGGCTGCTCTTGGCTGTGAGTCTTACCTCCCTGATTCTTGGACTTGAGACTGTATCTGTATCACCTGGAGAGGTTTGTTAAAACACATCTTTCTGGGACTCACTCCTAGAGTTTTAAAACTTGCATTTCTAACAAGAGCCTGGGTGATGCTGTTGGTCTGTGGATGACACTTGGAGAGCTGCTGCTTTAGATGGAAACTCACCTGACAGAAAGGATGGGAATATTGGTCTTACAGTTTCCTTTCCCTTCCCACTAAGTGGCTAGGCAGAAATTCAGGGACTTCTCCAGTGGAGAAGAAGACTGGGACTTAATTGTTTGAAGTAAATTTGATTAAAAAAAAGAGAAGAGATTAACAAAAGGGCTGTCTTTCTTCAGATCCCAGGCAGTGCAGGAGGGACTATTTTCTGGATTTTTCTGTGATTGAGAAATGTTAAGAGTGGAGATGTAATAATGTGCTTCTCAGAGAATTAGTCCTCCACTAGCAACACTGGCATCACAGGAAGCTTATTCGAAATGCAAAATTTCACACCCTACCCTCGATCTGAAGCAGAGTTACATTTAATAAGCTCCCTGGGTGATTCGTATACATGTTAAAGTTGGAAAAGCACTGCTGTAAGACACAGGCTGCCAATTTGGCAGTCAAGATACTTGAGTTTAGCTGGGTGTGGTGGTGTGTGCCTGTAGTCCCAGCTACTCAGGAGGCCCAGTTGGGAGGATTGCTTGAGCTTAGGAATTTGAGGCTGCAGTGAGCCCTGATTGTAAGTGAGAATAGCCGTTGCACTCCAGCCTGCCAGCATAGCAGATCCTCTTAAAAAAAGAAGATATCTGAGTTTTAGCCCAGGTCCTTCTTTTACCCAACTGTATAGCCCTTACTGGGCTTCGGGGGATGGGCTGGGGTGAGTTAGTGACCTACAAGTTTCTTGCTAGCTTTGGGGTGCTGCAATTCTGAATCATACCTTGGCAGGTCCCGACTTGCTCTGCCATTTCAGAAGGCTTCTGAAAAGTGTGAGCCCAAACGTCTCTGAGTTCTTTCCCTCTGCTGCCCGTCCTTTACCCCACTGCAAGCTGGTGTGAACTCTTGCAGGAGGACAGTGCTATCTTGTGCCAAGGACATGACATCATTCCATGTACCTAAACTCAAAGAAGCCCAGTGTATAATCACTTACTATGGATGAAAGCTTGAGCAATCTGGGGAAAGTACATCCAGTCTGATAGCACTAATAACAAAGCCTTTGTCCTGAGTAGCCTTTAGGAAAGCAGCTGCGTCAGTCTCTGAGCCTTGACTACCCACTTAGTAAGACACATAATTGCAATACTGTCATACACCACATAATGACATTTTGGTCAATGATAGACTACATATATGATGGTCCCATAAGATTATATAGTCCCATAAGATTGTAATACCATATGTTTACTGTACCTTTTCTGTGTTTAGATACACAAATACTTACCATTGTGTTACAGTTGCCTCCAGTATGCAGTACAGTCCCATGATGTACAGATCTGTAGCCTAGGAGCAATAGGCTAAACCAGCTAGCCTACATGTGTAGTTGGCTATAAAATTAGGTTTGGAAAAGTGCACTCTATGATGTTGGCACATGACAAAATTCCATAACAATGCATTTCTCAGAATACATGCCTTTCATTAAGTGATGCATGACTGTGCTTACTTTTCATGCACAAACATCCCCCAAACTAGTAAAAGGCTGTCTTCAGGGTGTTTGAAGTATTTGTATTTCTGCTGCATTGAAGCATTAAAATAGAACCATATGCATTTTCAGATTTGGAACCTGAATTAGTTAATATAAAATGGGCAGGAAAGATGTCTGGTGACTCAAATTAAGAAGAACCTCATATGGAAATATTCAATCTGCTCTATAGGATAAACTATTTTTAAAGACTTCAGACACGTCAGTTTTCATGTAAAGCATATTTTCTTAAGGTCAGCTCTGTGGATGGTGCACTTGCCCTAGTTCAGTGCTCACAGGATTGCATTTTGTATTCCTTAAGCAGTCCATCATCCTGACTTTTTATTAATCTAAGCTTATTTTCTCCCAAATCTGCCCAAATGAATTAAACATCGTGTGTGTGTGTGTGTGTGACCATGAGATAGTCTTTCTCGCTGCTGGAGGAGTCTGATTGCTGGATGAATTTCTTTTGGCTGTTGCTGACAGAAACTTGTGGCCCCTTTTGATTTGGTCGAATTTTGGCAAAAGGTGATTTGGACAAACAGCATGACAATGTAAGGCCCAACACTTTCACTTCCCTTACAAGTGGTCTCTTTCCCGTTTTTTTGTCCCCTGGCACTTTGGTTTCTATTGTCCAAAGGTCTTTGCATGCAGTTTCTTGATTGCATTCATTGCCAGGCAGGTGTGAGGTACATTGGAGCAATTTTCTGGGAGAAATGCCGACTTAGAATGGAGGCAGAGTCTTGATGTTTGTTGAGGGAAGAAAGGCTGCAAAAACAATAAAGCTGGGTTTTCTATGAACTGACTCAGGGTCAGAGGGTAAAGGAAAACATATCCTTGATAGAAATCCTTATACCCTGGAGCCTCAGTGGTTTGTCTACAAAGCCATCTGTTGAGATGGGAGTAGGAATTATGAGAAGGGAACCAGCTCTCTAGCCTGAATCCTTACTGCATTGTTTTGAGTCTTTGGGGGGGCGGGGGGAGGGGAGCAGCTACTTCTGTTAAAACAATGTCAGATTCTAAGTATGTTGGAAAGGGGATTTTGCTGCCTTCTCTTTTATGTAAGCATGGTGTGTATGTCTTTCTTTTAAAGGAAACTAGAGTAGTCTTGCATAAAAGCTTGGAGGGTTTGCAAAATCTACTGCAGCTTTGCTTGGAATAGCACGACTCTGGAAACAACCCAAATACACATCAATATGGAATTGCTTACATAAATTATGATACATCCATACTGGGAAATACATAGCCTTAAAAAAGCATTGAATAATCAAAACCCAATGCAAGGCATCCCTCTCTATATTGAGAAGGTATAATCTCCAAAATACAAGCTTGAGGATGAAAATACAAGGTAAGACACACAAGATGTTAAGAACATTCCGCGTGTGTGGGGGGCAAGCATTTGGAAGTGGGGGCAGAATGTGTGTGATTACTTGAATACACGTGTATACACATGTGTATAGGCATAGAAATATCTGGAAGGGTGCCAAAGAACCTGGTAGCGCTGGTTGCCACCATGGGAGAACTAGGCTTGGGATCTTGAGAGGCCGAATTTCCAGGGATACCTTTCTAGTTCTCTTTGAAACCTTTTTTACCCTGTGAGTCAGACAGCCAACCAACAACCAAATTCAGGGGTGAGCAAATACTTAAGCACCAGGGGAGGAGTAATGGGCAGCAGCATAGTTGCGGGGTGCATCCGGGGGTCTGGAGAGGGGGTGCGCCCCAGCCGGCTGCAGCCCCAGTCGATTTTATGGCTGTAAAGGAGCCGGAGACACCAGCCGTCTCCACGCCGGTCCGCCCTCAGCACCCCGCACCCTACACCTGGCTCCCCAGGCAAAGCAGCCCCACCAGGATGGCACGGCTTCGCGTCCTCGCTCAAGTCCCCTGTGATGGCCGCGTCCCGGCAGGCACGGTGCGAATTGACTGGGGTTTGGGGGAACGAAAGCCCCGAAGGGGCCTTCTCTGCCAAATGTCTTCTTCCGTCGGCTCGATGGCAGCCCCCAAGCCTTTCATTTTCACTGTATGAAAACACTGGGGTGGATTTAGCTTTTCCTCTGGGAAACAAACAAAAAAGAGCACAAAGAGCGTGTGTGCGGGTCTTCTTTCAAAATAGTGGGGCATTTGAAACCCGCGCTGCAGCTGCGGGCGCTGCTTCAATCGCAAGCGTTTCGTTTTCTGAAAGCGCTTTAAAAGATGCTCAAGAGGGAGAGAGCGAGCGCCCTGCGCATTTTCGGAAACAGAAGATTTTGAAAGCCTGTATTTATTTGCCCTTCGCAGAAAATCAGTTTCTCTAGGGCAAGCCTTTCCAGCCTTTTCCGTCAGGACACATAGAAAATCATCTGATTTCAAGAGCATTCGGGGTAAAACTGGAGGGGATTTCAGAGCGTCTCTGTGAGGTTTATTTAAAATTAAATACAGTTTTAATGTTATAGAATTGTAAGAAAATATGTATGAAGTATTAGAGAAGAAATTGTATGTGTTTTAAACTTCCAAATAAAATCTGCTCAAAATTTTAAATGAGAAAATTGAGCTTGTTTCCACGAATGTAAGTTTTATTACGGAAAATTTCAAACAGATACAAATAAAGAGAATGGCATAATGACCAGTTCGCCTCTTGCTCATAGCCAGGACCCAGACTAAACTGCTATCTACATTTGCCTTTCAGATTTCATCTACCTCATCCTCCTTTTTTTTTTCCTGGAATATTTAAAAGCACACCCCAGGAATCACTTCATTTCATCTGAAAACACTTCAGTGTAAATCTCTAACAGGCAGGACTTAAAAATAAGCAAAATACCATTCTCAATTCCAATAAATTAAAAATAATTTCTCAGTATTACCTAGCATCCAGTTCATGTTCAATTTTTTTCATTTGCCTAAAAAAAAAAGTCTTTTTACTGTTGATCCGTTTGGGTCAATTCAAGATCAAAACAAAGTTTTCGATCGATTGGTATGACTTTCAAGTCTTCTTGAATCTGTAACATGAATATAACTTTTTAAATGTATAGTCATTTTACATTATACTCTACTTATTTTTAAAAATAGCTTTATTGAGATGTAATTCACATACTGTTGCAGGCTGAAAAATGATTCCTCCACTCCCTAAGATATCAGATTCTAATTCCTGGAACCTGTGACTATTACCTTATATGGAAATAGGGTTTTTACAGCATAATAAAGTTAAGAATCTTGAGATGGGAAGATTATCCTGTATTACAAGAGTAAGCCCTGAGTGCAGTCACCTGTGTCCTTCAAGAGGGAGATTTGACACACACTGAAGGCTTCGTGAAGATGGAGCTGAGAGATTGGAAGATGCTGGCTGATTCAAATGACACAGCGGTAAACCCGGAATTGACGGCAGCCACCAGAAGGTGGAAGAGGCGGGAGGGGCCCTGCCAACACCTTGAGGCTGCCTTATGACTTCTGGCCTCCAGGACTGTGAGAGAATAAATTTTTGTTGTTTTAAGCAATCACGTTCGCAGTAAATTGTTGCAACAGCTACGGAAAATGAATACCCACACCATACAGCTCACTCATTTAAAGCATACAATTTAGTGATTTTTGTTTGTTCGTTTGTTTTTCAGATAGAGTCTCACTCTGTGGCCCAGGTTGGGGTGCAGTGGTATGATCTTGGCTCACTGCAAATTCTGCTATCCAGGTTCAAGCGATTCTCCTGTCTCAGTCTCCTGAATTTAATGGTTTTTAGTATATTCACAGTTATATGTCCATCACCACAGTCAATTTTGGAACACTGTGTCACCCCAGAAGGAAATATTATATCTATTGGCAATCACTCACATTCCTTCCATCCCCCAGCCCTGGGCAACTACTAGCCTCCTTTCTGTTTCTTTAGATTTGCCTATTCTGGACATTTTACATAAATGGAATAATACAATACATAGTCTTTTGTGTCTGGCTTCTTAGTGTACTGTTGTCAAGGTTCATCCATGTTGTAGCATGTGTCAGTACTTCATTCATTTTTATTGCTGAATAAGAACATAGCTATAATATTAATTTATGATCTTAAAATACTTGTGAGCAAATCCTGATGAAGATTTTTTTTTTACGGCAATCTTTTCAAGGTATCAGTAGTCACTATTCATACTTTGTTTGCACAAGCCAGGGATTTAAACTGTTTAATTTATTTAAATCTAATGGTTTAATGTTTAAACCTTCCTAAAATTTACAACAATTGAAATTTTACTCAAGGAATCTAACAGCTCATTCTTTGCTTTCACTGACAAATGTAATACTAGAATCTCTTGCAGTAGCGGGAATGGATTTCAAGTCTGATAGAAGTTTTTCACAGCAAATTTTTCAAGATAATGATGAAGCTGTTAGTGCTCAGGCAACCACAAAGAAGAGGGCATGGGAGCTGAAAATGGGTAGAAGTGTAGGACAATGTGAAGACAAAGCCTGGGGCCACATCTGACAGATGTGTCAGCAGCCTCAGCTGAGCCTCCCAGACCTGCCACCCCTTCTCCAGCGGCTACAGCCCCTGCTCCTGGAGTCAGAGGTGTGCTGTAATGGGCTGCTGAGCCAGGTGGGAGGGCGTCTCTTTGGTTTCTGACATCCTATCACAATGGGACAAGGAGTCTGCGTGTCTCTGTTACTCACTGCGCTTCCCCCATCAGGGCCCACTTCCCTGGGGCTGCCCTTTGAGAAGCACTAGACTACGTGCCCCAAGTCAGAGGTGGCGAGCAGCACCCTGTGACATGGTCGTGGCTCCCACTCTGGCACACTCATTGTAAAGCTCTGCTCTAGGTTGGCCACGAGCATTTGGGGCCAATAAAAATGAATGAAGTACTGATACATGCTACAACATGGATGAACCTTGACAACATTACACTAAGAAGCCAGACACAAAAGACCATGTATTGTATTATTCCGTTTATCTAAAATGTCCAGAATAGGCAAATCTAAAGAAACAGAAAGGAGGCTAGTAGTTGCCCAGGGCTGGGGGATGGAAGGAATGTGAGTAGGTGGGAAATGGCAGGAGGGCACAGAGAGTTAATTTCATATGGCTAATTTCTGTGGACCAGTGACTGCTGTGGGCCTCTTATTTCCCTTCTTTCTGAACATTGGTGTCTGTTGTGGTCATCTCATCCTTGCACTGACATTGTAAGTTGAGAGTTTGGGAAGCAGATAGCTTGTCATGTAGATCAGAGTTCTGATGGAGAGACACTGTACCCAAGGAGTTGCACCTGAGCAGTCCTCCTTCATCGGGGCTCAGGTGATGAGGTAATGGACCCCGAATTGATGCTATAATGAGATGAGATTTTGGAGATCTTTGAAGGGGGTTAGTGTATTTGACATTTGGCAGGGATGCAAATTATTGTGGCTAGCTGGCAGAATGTCTGAAAAGTAGTTACCATCAATTCTTTCCCTCTCTGTATTCATACCATCCCTCCATTAGGAGATAGATTCGTTTCCTCCCTGACCCCTTGAATCTGGGCTGCTCTATGAATGGTTTGACCAATACAGTACAGCGGAAATGATGCTCTAAAATTTATGTAAGAATTCAAGGACTTAGAATATCCAAAACAATCTTGGAAAAGAAAAAAAAGAGAGGACTTGTCCAAGTGCAGTGGCTCATGCCTGTAATCCCAACACTTTGGGAGGCTGAGGTGGGCAGGTAGCTTGAGCCCAGGAGTTCGAAACCAGCCTGGGCAAAATAGTCAGACCCTATCTCTACAGAAAATAAAAAAAAAATTAGCCAGGTGTGGTGGCATGTGCCTGTAGTCCCAGCTACTCAGGAGGCTGAAGTGGGAGGATCACTTGAGCCCTGGTGTTCGAGGCTTCAGTGAGGCAAGATCGCACCACTGCACTCCAGCATGGGTGACAAAATGAGACCCTGTCTCAAAAAAAAAAAAAAAAAAAAAAAAAAAAAAAAAAAAAAAAAAAAGTTAGAAGTCTCACATGACCAGATTTCAAAGTATTCTCTAACTTTGTAATTAAGTGTGATATTGGTGTAAGAATATACATTTGAATCAATGTAACAGAATAGAGTTCAGAAATAGACCCATGCGTATGTGGCTAATTGAGCTTTACAAAGGTACCAAGGTAATTCAGTAGAGAAAGAATAATCTTCTCACAAATGATGTTGGAACAACAGGATACATATATGAAAATATGAATATTAATCCCTATCTCATACCACATACAGAAATTAGTTCAAGATGGATCAGAGACTAAGTAGAAAAACTACAACTATCAAGTTTTCATGAAATAAAAATAAAGTCTTCTCAAACTTGGGTAGGTAAACATTTCTTGGAGAAGACACAAAAATCACCAAACATGAAAAAAATTGATGTGTTGGACATCATGAAAATTTTACAAATTCTGCTTATCAAAACTACCATTAAGAAAATAAAAGACAAGCCACAGATGGTGGATGTGGGGGCGGAGACATATCTGGGAAAGGACATTTATCCAGATATATTAAAAATTTCTACAAATCCATAACAAAATAAAAACCATGTAATAAAAAACGGGCAAAAGACATGAACAGACACTCTATAAACAAACTAATAAGAATAGCCACTAAGCAGATGAAAGGTGTTCAACGTTATCAGTCATCAGGAAACGCAAATTAAAATCACAGTGAGTGACCACATTTTAAAAATAGCTAAAATTAGACAACACAAATGTTGGCAAATATGTGGAGCAACTGGAATTCTCATAATTTGCAGGTGGCAACAGGGTGTGGTATTAATGACTTTAGAAAACCTTTTGTCTACCTGTTAAAAAAGGTTATACGTACACCTACCTATAAGTCAGCATCTCTACTCCTAGATATTTATCCAACAGAAGTAAAATAATACATCTATAGCAAGACTATATAAGAAATTTGTATAAGAATATTTATGGCAGGCCCGGCTAGGTGCTCACGCCTGTAATCCCAGCACTTTGGGAGGCTGAGGCAGGTGGATCACCTGATGTTAGGAGTTTGAGACCAGCTTGACCAACATGGTGAAACCCTGTCTCTGCTAAAAATACAAAAATTAGCCAAGTATGGTAGTGTGCACCTGTAATCCTAGCTACATGGGAGGCTGAGGTAGGAGAATTGCTTGAACCCAGGAGGCAGAGGTTGCAGTGTGCTGAGACGACACTATTGCACTGCAGCCTGAGCAACAACAGCGAAACTCTGTCTCAAAAGAAAAAAAAAAAAAGAATGTTTATGGCAGCTTTATGAATCATTACCAAAATCTGAAGACAACCTGCATAACTGTCAATAAGAGAATGGATTAACAAATTGTGGTTTCGTTATACAATGGAATATGGCTCAGCAACAAAAAGAGCAGTAAGATATATATAACAACATGGATAGGTCTCCAGCACATTATATTGATGGAGGAAGCTAGGAACAAAGGGCACATCCTGCATGATTCCACTTTATAAAGTTAAAGCAGAGGCAACACTAAGCTACGATGATAAAAATCACAACAGTGGGTGCCTCTGAGGGTCGGGCGGGGAATGACTGGGCAGCAGATGCAGGAACTTTCTGGGGTAATCGAAACAGCATATTGTACTCCTTAAATATATGTAATTTTTATTTGTTAAGCAAGCCTCAATAAAAATGGAAAAAAGAGAACTTTCTAGGGTAATGCAAATTTTTTTTATCTTGATGGTGGATTGCACGGGTGTGTACATTTAGCAAAACACATTCAATTATCAACTTAAGATATGTGTATTTTCCTCAATATACATTTTCCTCAATTTAAAAGTTGCAATTATAGAGAAGCTACATGAATGAGTGTTTCCTAGGTCTCATCATTCAGGCCTTAATTCAAATGTCATTTCCTCAGAAAAACCTGCCCTGACCAGCTATGATTATCCTTGCTGCTTAGGCTGTATCACAGAGAGCCCACTTTTATTTTCTTCATAGTGCTTATCTGTATCCAAAAGCATAATTTAAAAACAATTAAATAATTATTTGGTTAATTGCCCCATCACCTCTGACTACAGTGTATCTGCGAACATAGGAACTGTGTCTATTTTGTTCACTGCTCTATCTCCAATACCTGACACCAAGGATTTGCTCAATAAACATTTGTTGCTATTGAATGAATAATGAATACAAGGGCAGACAAATCTGACCAACAGAGATTAAGTTCCTTCTATTTGGAAAAACATGGGATGGGGATCACACAAGGGGACTCACCATCATCAAAGGAACTGGCGGTTAGTTCTATTCCTCGGATAAACGTATGCTAGGTGCCTCCGGTGTGCTGAGTGCTGGACTGAAGCTAGACACACCCAGATAAGTAAAACTGGATTATTAGTGGTATTGAGATGGGTGTTGAATGAAAAACGGACAGGCTGGCTACTAGAAATAGGGCAGGCTCTTTGGATTCCCCACATGCCTTTGAACATCTATTTTTAGGTCCACTGAGTTTTTTTCCCAAGTGTAGTAATTTCCTGTTAAAGCTTTTGAGCAAAAGACCGCGACAACCAAATCAGGGACCTAGGACTGCCAGGAAAAGGACTAGTTAGGACCTGAACAGTGTGGGGTGATGAGGGCCTGGGCAGTGGGAAGGAAGAAGAAATGATGGATGAAAGAGATACTCTGCCCACAATAGTAGCTTTTATTGTATATTACCTGTAAGAGACATCAGGCCTTGGCCATTAAATTTTATTTTTCTTAAGAAGCATTCTTTTATAATTGTTCTGTAAGCTTTAGGGAATTGCCTTGCAATTCATGCTTGTGGAGGAATTTTAGGCAAATGTTTTCAAATGGTACTCATTGATGAATTGCTTCCAAAGTCTATTGAGTAGGCCTTTATCTGGAAAATGCCTTCCTTGGCCCTCACAGTCATCCTTTCCCAGAAACCAGAATTTATCTCTTTTAGTTGGTCACAATCACTAGCCCTCTCCCACAGCATTTCCTTGTCAATGATAGTTTACACATTTCCTTCCCAGGAGACCTTCGGGACATAAATAGACACAAACCAGCTTGGGCAGCATTGTGAACAACCCTTTCAGGAAGTAAGAAAACAACTGGTCTCTGAGTCCATGAAGGAAGCAGATTTACATTTCAACAGGGACAACATAGGCTTGACATAAATGACAACTGTCTAATTGTAGAAGATTTCCTTAATTGGGCCTAAAAAAGAGCAGATGGGGCAGCTATGTATGGAATGATTTGGGTATATTTCTGGCTAGAAGCAGAGAAGAGATTTATGACTTCTTTATTTTTTAAAAGTTTATTTTTGGATCATGAGAGCAGTACTTGTCATTGTTTCAAACTCAGAAATAAAAAGTGGCAACTAGATAATATTACTCAGAATCCCACTACCCAATCATAGCCACTACTAGTGGTTTGATGTAGTTGTTTTCAAATAACGTATCTGGTGTATTCATAGTTTTGCATCTTGATTTCTTTCATTTAGCATCTTCCTGCATTATTAAATATCCCCCCAAGCTCATTTTTAATGGCTGTATAATACTCTCTTATAAGACTGTATAATAATTATTATTCTGTGTCCTTATTCATGTCAGTATAAGTTGTTTACAATTTCTCGACACTATAAAGAACAGCTGAAAAGAGCTTGGCATATCAATGTTTCTCCACATTCCTGATTGCTTCCTAGGAAGAGATTTCTTTAGAGCAGCTCTTGTTACGGTGTGACGCCTTAGCCACCTCCACCAGAACCAGGCATTAATGCACATCAGGATCCCAACCCAGTCTTGCAGTATCTGAATCTCTGCAGTTAGAGCCCAAAAATCTGCCTGGAAAAAAGAGCTCCTGAGATTTATAGGCACACTAAAGTTGTCTATTATTGAGTTTCATAATTCTAGGAGAAATTACTGGATAGCTTTACTTTCTAATTGTATTTGTATTTCTAAATGCATTTTTATTTTTATTATTTATTTATTTATTTTTTTGAGAGGGAGTTTCATTCTTGTTGCCCAGGCTGGAGTACAAAGGTGCAATCTCAGCTCACTGCAACCTCTGCCTCCTGAGTTCAAGCAATTCTCCTGCCTCAACCTCCCAAGTAGCTGAGATTACAGGCACCCACTACCACGCCTGGCTAATTTTTTGTATTTTTAGTAGAGATGGGGTTTCACCGTGTTGGCCAGGCTGGTTTCAAACTCCTACCTCAGGTGATCTACCCACCTTGGCCTCCCAAAGTGCTGGGATTACAGGCGTGAGCCACTGCACCCAGCCTGGATTTTTAAATTTAAAGTTTGACACATGGTATCGAATCATTTTCCTAAAGCCTTATGTACATTACACTCCTGCCGGCAATGTATGAGGGTACTCAATCCATCAAACTCTTGCAAAACAGCTTTGCTAGTTTGATGGTTGAAAAGTGATGGCTTCATGGAATTAAAAAAATTAATACATAATAATTGTACATATTTATAGAGTATATGAGATATTTTGATACATGCATACAATGTGTAAGATCAAATCAGGGTAACTGGGGTATCCATCACCTCAAGTATTTATCATTTCTTTATGTCGAGAACATCCCAAATCTCTTCTAGCTATTTTGAAATATACAATAAATTATCGATAACTATAGTCATCCCACTGTGCTCTTGAACATTAAACCATATTCCTTCTTTCTAACTGTACTTTTGTACCCATTAACCAACCTCTCTTCATCCCTTCCTGCTACCCTTCCCAGGCCCTAGCATCTATCATTGCTTCCTTCATGAGATCAGCTTTTTAAGCTCCTACGTATAAATGAGAACATGTGATATTTGTTTTTCTGCACCTTACTTATTTTCACTTAATGTAATGTCTTCCAGGTCATCCGTGTTGCTGCAAATAACCAGGTTTTATTCTTTTTATGGCTGAATAATATTCCATTGTGTAGATATACCACATTTTCTTGATCCATTCATCTACTGATGGACACTTAGCTTGATTCTATATCTTGGCTATTGTGAATAGTGCTACGATAAACATGGGAGTGCTATTATCAAAAATACAAACAATGACAAATGGTGATGAAGATGCGGAAAAAGGAGAATGTTAGTATATTCTTGGTGGGAATGTAAATTAGTACAACTATCATGGAAAATTATATAGAAGTTCCTCAAAAAAACAAAAAATAGACCACATAATGTAGCACTCTCACTGCTGAGTATATACACAGAAGAAAGGAAATCCATATATTGAAGAGATTTCTGCACGTACATGTTAATTGCATGCAGCACAACTCACAATAGCCAAGATATGGAATCAAGTTGGGAATTTGTCAACGGAGGATAGGATGAAGAAAATGTGGCATACACATACCACGGAATGCTACTTAGCCATAAAATAGAATGAAACAATATCTTTTGCAGAAACATGCAACTGGAGGACATTATCCTAAGTGAAATAACTCAGATATAGTCAAATTCCTCACGTTCTCACGTGTAAATGGGAGCTAAACATTGTGTGCATAGGCATGTACAGAGTGGAATAATAGACACTGGGGACTACAAAATGTGGAAGGTCAGGGGAGAGGTGAGGGTTGGAAAATTACCTGAGAGGTAATCATCCAGACTTCAAAAATCCCAGACTTCATCAGTATACAATATATGCATGTAAGAAACCTATACTTATGGCTGGGCATGGTGGCTCACACCTGTCATCCCAGCACTCTGGGAGGCCGAGGTGGGCAGATCACCTGAGGTCAGGAGTTTGAGACGAGCCTCACCAACATGATGAAACCCCATCTCTACTAAAAATACAAAAATTAGCCAGGCATGGTGGCTCATGCCTGTAATCCCAGCCATTCAGGAGGCTGAGGCAGGAGAATTGTTTGAACCTGGGAGGTGGAGGTTGCAGTGACCTGAGATCACACACACCACTGTACTCCAGCCTGGGTAACAGAGTGAGACTGTCTCAAAGAAACAAAACAAAACAAAACAAAACAAAACAAAAAAGAAATCTTTAATTTTATCCCTTAAATAGATAAAAATAAAAAATAAACTTTAAAAAAACCACAATAATAGAATAATGGAAGCCGGCAAATCTTTGACTAAGCCACCCATATTTGTGTAGATAGGAGGAAATCCCTGGGCGCCAACTCAAGCTTCGGTGAGACTGTGTCTTCTTTCATTTTTGTAACTGGAAAATTGAAGGCCCTTGCACACTTCTTAGAAGGCAACCATCCTTTTTTGTTGTGTTTTGTGTTGTTCATCTTGTTTTTTAGGTACTGGAAAGAGATGAGAGGTAGAGAAGAGTGTGAGCAGGGCCTTGAGCACTGGCTGCTGAGGGATCTATGTGGTGGCAAGGCTGTCATTTCCAAACCTGCCCCTGGGCTCAAAGGCTGCCAGTAATGCCTATGAGCCATGGTGTGTTTCTGGTTGAGAACCTGTAAACTCAATATTCCATCTTCAGATGTTAATCCAAATTGCCTTTTGTGATTCCAGTTTGTTCTTTGGTGAGTTTGGAAGGGCAGCTAGTTTTTCCAGGGATTCCTGGGAACCCCAGTTTAAGCTGACTTTAGAGGCTTCAAATTGCTTTAAAAGCGCACATGAAGGCCACGCACCCCATTACCCTGTGATCCCTCTCCCTCTGTCATTCTCCTAGCTTCCCCCACAGCTTATGAAGTTGTTAGGACATGGAAAATGCCTCTAGTGACATCTCAAATATAGAAGTCATCTGTCCTGGAGGCTCAAAACGTGCCTGTTAACTGCTGCTGGCAAAAACAATCTTTACTGGATTTTTTTTTCTTTCAAAAGAATGGTCATAAATTAACTAACACATAAAGATAAAACATCTGAAATATATTTGCCAGCAAAGACAGGCAGCTTTCCTTAAAGGGAATTGAGTGTTGGAAATAAAGATTTGTAAAGTCAGAAGAGAACTGAAAGTCCATGGGTAGCCAGGACTCAACAAAATGCAACGAGTTTTCCTTTTCTACAGGTTCGAAGATGGCAATGCTGCATTTCTTTGTTCTTTGTGGCTCCTCATTGCCTTGTTAATCTGGATGCGCAATGGCCTTCAGGAGCTGGTGGGGAGCTCACTGGTCTCTAAGTCCTTCTTAACACAAAAGGACGATATTTAAAAGGCCATCCCTCAAAGCCATCTCTAACAGGATTTCTGGCAATATCTGTTTCTTTCAAACAGTAAGGAGACTTAAAAACAGCAACAGCACCTCCCTAAGCCTCCCTCAGCCCTTTCTTTACAAGTTCTTTCCTTTAATGAAGGGAAATTGGCATACTATATTGTGTCAGAGTTGGCATTCGCATAGATACAAATGGGAAGTAAAGAGCTCCTGGCTGCCCCGGTGCCAGGTGTTCGCTAATTGTAAAACTGAATAATGGATAATAACCCATCTTAGTGTGTTTATCAATGCAGTTCGCTCTCTACAATGCAGAAGAGGTCACTGGAGACAATGTGTAGGCCTCTCATCTCTCCTATTCATTAACAAGGCACTGCTGGCTGGAATACAGGCTCCAATACCTGGATGCAACAATGATGGGGCCCTGCATCAAATTGTAATTAGGTTTGATCAGGGCTGGGGTACAGTTGCTATAATCAGAATCACTCAGAATTCATTTCATACTTGTGAAAGGATATGAGGTGAGATTGATTTAATGGTAACCAAAGCAACCCCTTTTTCTATAACTCTCTGAGCTCATAAAAAAAGCAAAAGAGAAAGGGAAAATGGAGGGCAAAGGAAAACAGAGATGAGCATTTTAGTTCTATTAATTTTATTGTAACTAGTTAGGAGAAAATGTGTTACAATAAGAGCAAATATGCGACAGCAAGGTGATCACTGTCTGGGTCCTAGAAACTGCTGTGGGTCTCATTACATGCCTACAGCACATCCTGGGATGCTTAATTTCCTCTCCCTTTTTGTCCATTTCATATGTGTTTGGAAACAGCCTGATTAGGGCAAGAATTTCAGTTTGCAGGAAGAAGAGGAGGAAATTCAAGCTGAGTAATATTTCCTTTCTTTAGTAAGAATCAGTTATTCAGCCTTTCACCTTTGGCCCTTTGTATATATCTCAGAACTAATGACCACTGGTTTCTATAAGAGCAAATAGAAGGTTTTGGAGACCTGTTTGTGACATGCTTTAAGAAGTTACAGAGATGTGAGTGGTGTGGTAAAGGGATCATATCTAATTCCTCATTACTGAGTGGTTACTAAATTTTTTCAGGTTAGCCAGGTGCTGTTCTGGGACTAGAATCTCACCTTAAGGTTTGAAATAATCGGTGAAATGTGTGAATATGCATACATTTCCATTTATGTACACCGTGCAGCTATTGATACACCTGATTTGCTCCATTTATGTGTGTTTGATCTCTCATATTTAGACTCCATAAATTAAATATTTGTTCTTTCTCTCCCCCCAGGAAGATTTAGAAATATATATAATATCATAAATATATACTAATATTTATATATAAATATATATATCTATCATATCAGCTTCAAGAGTAGAAGTATCATAGTTGTTTTGAGGATACTTTAAAATACGTACGTAATGACTTAACAGGGAGAGGCTTTTTTTTTCTTAAATACATCTCAGGTTATTTTGTGGATAAGCAAATGGCATAAAAATATTTCCAGTCGTTTAATTGAGTAGGAAGTATTGAAACAAAGTGTATCTCTTTCAGATTTTAATAAAGAAACACTCTAGCTCTTTTTTTTTTTTTTTTTTTTTTTTTTTTTTTTTTTTTTTTTTTTTT
>NW_016805422.1:3317564-3330156 GCF_001698545.2 Rhinopithecus bieti
TTTTTTTTTTTGCTTGGACACAACCTCTTGGCTACTCAAATAGTGAAACTATACTCAACTAAGGAAAGTTACAGAGGTGATATTGGCACACATCATTGCATATCTGACTACCTAGAAATTTCATGTGTAGATTTAGATTTTATGTCACATGTTAATTAGGATGTCTGAGGTTTGATTAAAACATCAAATTTAGCTAAAATTGATTTTACCTCTTTTGGAGTTGGAGATTTTACACAACAAATTTATTGCTTCATTGTTTTCTTTTCTTCGTTTGTTTCTGTCAAAGACAATGTGAGTAAATGAATGCGAAGTTGTGGAGATGGAATTAAGACAGGAAGTGGAAGGGTGACTCTAATGGCAATCTTCATGCTGTAGTTTTATAGATTTTCTTGACTTTTCTCCCATTATTCTAGTATATAAAGAGTACATGGAAGAAACAGTGGGGATATTAAAGTTTAAATGGACTCAGATGGATGTACATCTCGTGTTGTATTTTGAAAAGTAGTGACCAAGGTATGTGTGCTGAAAGGCATAGCCAGCCTGATATTGCTGGCCTTAGAAAGGCCTATTTGCAAAGTTGGTCCTTGGCTGGTGTCTGGGAACTGGGTTAGTAAAAACTTCCCTACACTGATGCAAAACTTTCCTCAAATGATAAGATTGACTTACTATACAAACAAGGTGGTTTATGCTGGATACCTGCCCTCCTTCTGGGAACATGAAATGTCAGGGACTGCAGTTAGTCATATGGGTCCTATGTGCCTGTGTGACCAACCTTTGATAAAAACTCTGTTCTTTTAGGCTCAGGTATGTGTTCCTGGTGGACAGTGCATGCCACAGGGTATTGCTGGAAGAAATAAACATGTCCTGTCTAATGCCACCAGCAGAGGGTTCTTGGAAGCTTGTTCCTGGTTTCCTCCAGACTTCATCCATAAGCCTTTTCCCTTTGCTGATTTTGCCGTAATAAATCTTAGCCATGAGTACAAATATATGCTGAGTCTTGTAAGTCCTAAAGGACTGGTGTCCTTGGCTTTATTCAGTAAAAGAACTTAATAAGATCATAAGCAAGTCATTGAACTTGGGGATGGCCTAGGGAACCCTGACACAGTAAGAATGTAGGTTCTGAGTTGTTCGGTTATTAACTCTGTCCACAACCCCCAGAGCAGATGACTCAGTAAAATATTGAAAATTCTTATGCCCAGTGTTATTGCTCAATTTGGAGAGGAAGGATTCGGCTGAAGACTCTGAACAAGCAGACCAGGGGAATTTATACATGCCAGGCTCTCTAAAGGAGTAAGAGCAGGTGTGAATATGTGTGTGTGTGTGGAGGCGGGGGAAGGTGCTTGGAAAGCCCTAAGTGAGGTTCCACCCTCTAACTTCTTCTAGCACTCCCTCACCCAACTATTAACTACCAACCCCCCAAATCACAAATAGTTTATTATGTTCCCTCTTCGGATTGGAAGAATAGGACTTGCTACTGAGGAGAGATACGTCAGTGAAATGGGGGACGTCAGGAACAGGGGCTGATTCTCTCTGACAGAGTCTAGGTTCTAACGCTTCATGTCAAACTGGAAATCCATCTGAAACAGAAAGATATTCCCCTATGGAAATTGAACATGTCTCCACTTAGGTGGAGCAAGGCCTGGGACTGTATATCAAATCAAATGTTGGAAGAGAGAAAATAATTCACATCCCCCAAAAAAGCTGCACATAGATCCAGCTGGCCATTCACCTCCACTCCCAGGACAGCAGGTAACAGAAACATGGACACAATCTCCTCAAACTCTAGCTCGGAGGTGAACACGATGTGGTCTCCAATACAATGGGAAGAGAGTTAATAAGAATTCACCCACACCACATCAGAGCAAGCACCGGGCAAGCACACCATGCTCCCCCTAAAATAAGAGAGGAAGAAAGGAATATAACATTGAACACACTGAGAATCCAGTCTGTAAGAAACCATAACTCACGGAATAGAGAGCTGTATTCAATGAAAGAGCTTCATAAGATCACAAATTCAGCAAAACAAGAACTCAGAAATGAGATGCTGGAACACCAGAACAGAAGGAAGAAAAGTGATGGAAAACCCTAAAGAAAGAAACTGAAGAAAAATCAATACCATTATAGACCTGACACGTGTATCTGATGTTTCAGGGGAAAGAACAGACAGGGCAATCAACTGAATTCCTGACAGAGAAAGGGCCTGAAATAATCACAGTGTTTGCAGAGGAAAACAAGAGTGAAACATTTAAGAGAAATTAGATACATATTGAAGGTAGACAAAGGTAATCAAACATTTAAGGATAATTGGTGAACTTAGAGGACACAGCCCAACAAATGAAGTGTGCAAACTCTTCAAAGACGTAAGAAGAAAGTTTCCTGAACAAGGTGCAAAGAAAAATGGCTACAGAGTGGCCGACACTGAACTATATCTTAGTTAAGTTGTCTGCTTCAAGGATGGAGAATAAATTGCTCATGGATCCAGGTAGAAAATGCAAGTCATTTACAAGGAAGAGAAAAATCAGGCCAGAGATGTCTCCACAGCAACACTGCATTCCAGAAAAAAATCTGTTGTAATGTCTAAGAAAGAATTGTGAACCCACAAAATGTTATCCTGAGGCAGATTACCATTCAAGTGTAGTGGCCAAATATTTTTTCAGAGACAAAAGAACTGAGTTCTACTTGAAAAAGTGTGTGATGATGAAATCTAGCCATGGAAGATATAAATATGGGAACCCAGCAAAAGAACAGCCATAGCAAAGGGCCTGGTGAACTGGGAATCCATTTAATCACAGAACAACATTAAACAAATATGGGAATTATGTTTATAAAGATGGATGTAAATGTTATAATCTTCATCGTAGAGAAATAGCCTGAAACAAAAAATGAGAAATGGGATGTGTAAGAGTAATCATTTTTTTCAACACTCATTGCTGAGGCAATTGATATTTTCTGTGGGATTCACTTTTATTTAAAAAAAATGAAGCTTCTGATGTTTTGGGTCTTTTTGTATTTTTTCTCTTTAAGCTTTTAGTAAACAATTTTCCTGTGGCTAAAAAAATCCCCTTCAGTTTTAACTTAATTTTTTTCTGATTAACTGAAGAAAATTTTAAGTTAATGTTTTAAATAAATAGCATCTAGGCTGGGTGTGGTGACTCACACTTGTAATCTCAGCACTTTGGGAGACTGAGGTGGTTGAATCGTTTGAGGCCAGGAGTTCAAGACCAGCCTGGAAAACATGGCAAAATGCTGTCTCTACTAAAAATACAAAAATTAACTGGGCGTGGTGGTGTGTGCTTGTATTCCCAGCTACTTGGGAGGCTGAGGAAGGAGAATCACTTGAACCCACCAGGTGAAGGTTGCAGTGAACATCGAGATCATGCCACTGTACTCCAGCCTGGGTAACAGAGTGAGACTCTGTCTCCAAAAATAAATACATACATACATACATACATACATACATACATACATGGCATTTCTATTATGACTTCATTTGTGTGAAATGTCCATTTACACACACACACACACACACACACCCAGAGTAATACTCACCAAATGTTAATTAGTTTTTTCTGAATGGTAAGATTTTGTGTTGACTTTTAAAACTCATCTTACTTGAATTATTACAATGAGTGGATTTATTATCAGACACTGAAGACATTAAAAACACTATGTACTTGGGAGGCTGAGGCGTAAACCCGGGGGGCGGAGCTTGCAGTGAGCTGAGATCCGGCCATTGCACTCCAGCCTGGGCGACAGAGCGAGACTCTGTCTCAAAAAAAAAAACAAAAAAAAAAAAACAAAAAACATTATGGAGAGTAATTTGATGAATTCCCATGCATCCACTACCCAACTTAAGGAAACACACGCATTACAAAAAAACCTTTGGAGTTTATTATTTTTGTGTGTGTGTATGTCTTTTTTTAATGGAGTAATTTTTCTTCTGAAATAAGTTACTTCTCAATTTCCTTCCTTTTGTAAAGGGTCTTAGAGTTAGATGAACAGAAGAAAGGTAGTAAGAAATGAAAAAGCTTTATTCTCTGTTAGTGGGAGGATTAGAACAAAAAGGAGAAAACTCCTGTATTCTGACAGGACAGCAGCAGAGGAAAAGCTTTGGAATGGGTTCTTTTGGCTGATCCTAAGTTCAGATGCTTACCCTCGCTGATTGTAAGTGATCCATAGTTAGAGTTTATGGTTAAGTGAGAGAACACAGGACATATCTGAAGCATTAAGTCTTCACGGCTAACATGGCATTTCCAAAGTAAAAGACTCTTATTTTCTCTTTGTTTCTTGGCCCTCTTCCTTAAGGCAGCAAAGAGGGCTATGGGACAAGATGCGGTGCCGTTTGTCATTCTCTGGCATTTACTGATAAGTTGGTCGTTCTAGGCTTAGGACACCTTTCTGTGTTCTGAATATCGTGTACACAATTCCTGGTCTGGACTTGAAATTTGTTGGCGAGCTTTTGGTTACTTGTTCAGTTCACCTGTTCGTTTCTGGAGCACCCTCTGGGTAGAGAATCCTATTACCATTTCTTTTAGCAAATTGAGAGACGTGAATTCAAATAGATATATAAATAGTAGCTCTCCTCTCATGGACTCACCCAACATCTATTTGTTTGTTTACTCAGCAAATATTTACAATCTAGAATGGAAAGCGAAGACCTGGAAAAAGCATGTTTCATTTAATCAAGATGTGAGAATTAGAATCTTATTTTTAAAAAAATTATCATCCTCTGAAAGTATTGGACTTGTTTGTATATCATTTAAAAAAATTCATCCAGCAAGCACTTTACCAGTTCTCACTGATATTCTGGAGGTCAGCTTCCCTACTGGTTTCTCTGTCTAGATTCAACCAAAAGTGGAATCTTGGTGTTCGGGCAGTTTCCTTGTACAACCTCAGATTATGGTTGTGTCCTTGCCTGGTGGTAGTGTCATACAAAGGGGCATAGCTGTGGGAGCACTTTGCCTCAGGTATAGACGATGGGCAGGCACATGGTTTATGAAGAATTTAAAAGCAATACAAAATCAACTAAAATTTGGTCTGGTTTTTATTATTACCATATGCTGGCAATTATAAACAATGTCAAAGATAAAATACCCCTACATACACAAACACACACAATTTGTTGCACTAAATTCTAAACAATTGCAACAGTTAATTGAATGAGGTAGCCATACGCTTGTCTGCTTGTCCGCTGTGGGGCAGATACATTTACAACTTTAACTACTTTTGAGTAAAAGTAGGAAAATGCCCATTTTTGTGGGAAAGCTTGTTGCCCACGCTGAAGCACAGAAACAGATTTCTATTCACTTCTATTAACATGTAGGCTGAGGAGTCCTTTCCAGAAATTCATTTCACACATCACAGAGTTTTTATTTGCACTTACCACTTTAAACAGTGTAATGGAGTGGTGAACTGTGAGGTATAATGTTTTTGTTTGGCAAATTCAAATTTTATTTCATACATGAAATATTTTATGGAATTTGAATAATATCTTTAAAATTAAAAAAATTTTAAAAAGTTAAAACTAAATAGCCAACTCCAGAAAATAGTAATTATTACAGAAAATAATTTTATATAGAGGCAGAGGCTGTTAAAAAATGATCTAACTGGTGTCCAGTTCACAAGAGAAACCACTGCCTGGTAGTTTCGTTTAATACTCTGGTGGTCAGACTTCTACCTAACGGAGAGTGTGGCTTTTACGTAATTGGCTGTAGTTTTCTTTCTATTTTCTGCCCTTCTTCTCTTAGATATTTTTTATACTGCGTCACGAGATAAAGAGAAATGCATTATATTTTCAAGGTCTTTTATTTAATCCCACTTCTGAGTGAATGAAAATTGCCACAGAACGCCCACGACAGCAATTTACATCTTTTCCAAGTTTATTATTCACTTATTTATGGACAGGGGTAAAATAAAAGAACCGTGCCAGGAAAAGAACCATTTCAAATCTTTTCTTGCCTGATTTGGTTGAAGCTTGGAACATTTGTGCCGAGCTTGTAAGTTCACTTTAGAAACCAAACCAACCAAGCAAAGGATGTTGATTCCAAAGGCAAAGTGATGTTGAGAGGGGCTCAGGAGAGAGAGGAACCTGGGCCCGGGGTAGCAGTGGGGCACACACACCTCCCTTCCTCTAACCTAAACATCTGCAAAGAAAACCCAAGAGCTAAAGGAAAACCACCATCTCTACCCCAAGACAGCCTCAAGATAAGCAGACTTTGGTGACAGAAGGGCATTAAGCCATTGTTAAAATGGAATCCCACCTGTGCAAAAAACACAGGCATACCTCCACTTTCAGGACTGTCAACAAAAGAGGAACACATTTCACCATAAGGACAAAAACATTCCCCAGCACGTGGTCAGACGAGTAAAATTCCATTCTATGCATAAAACACAAAGAAGTTTACCAGCACCATTGTGCAGTTCGAAGATTAAAAGTTGGTGGTGGGGTGGAAGGAACATGTGTATTCACAGAGTTTAAAAATAAATGTAGTGGAAGCTCTTTTCTCTGAGCCACTGGGACCAATAAATGGAAAAAGCTGGTTCAATCTGGCTGTCATGGAATGATCTATACTTGCCTTAAATAGGTTAACATAAAATGCATACATGAATGGCAATTTACCAGTCTTTTGATGTAGGACCAAGGCTTTTGCTTTGAATTTGGATCTGTGGATTGGAAATTCCCCTACATTTTCTATAATTTCCTGGCTTTGTTTCTTTACAATAGAGAGTTTAAAGACACTAAGAAAACAGACTGAATGCAGAATCTTACTAGATCCCTGTGAATTCTTCTTCTAATTTAAAAAATAGCAACTTAATTTTTTTAAGGCATCCGATTTAGTTTGTGTGAGAACTTTTCCTTTTGCACCAATTTTATGAGCTTATACATATTTTAAAATGTGGTTGCATAATTACAATAGTACTGGCATAAATAAGTCCATATGTCCAATCCTTGGTAAATGTAAAACTCAATTGGCTGGAGCCACATAGATTCAGTGTGCTGTGGGCACCAGTCAGGATGTTTTTCTAAGAAAATGGAGGGCCTTCTTTATTCACAAACTTGGAACTATATTAAGAGAACTTCTACTGTAAAAAGTGAAATTATAAAATTAATTATAGATGGATTGGGTCATGGAAAAGTGAATTTTCCAGATAATTGAATACTTAAAATTATTCCAAACTGGCTGTTAAAGGACAGCCTCCTATAATGTATGACATCTTAGAAAAAAAACAATAAAATAAACATATAACTCAATAAGCTGACACTCTAGTAAGCAATAGTGAGTGCCACTGGGGATGTCTGGTGAGCACTATGCCTTTTCAATGGATTCCCCCAGCTGCCTTGCTGGTCTAGTTTGTGCTTCCCTCCTCCCTCATGGGCTGTATTTCCCAACCTTCCCGTACACTTCTCTCCCCAAGGTCTTATCTAACCATCATTCTCTTCAAGTTGCCATTTCCATTCCCTACTTCCCAGCTATGCACCTTCTGTTCCATTTGGTTGACTTTTATTTTTTTCTTCTTTCCAGCACATAGCTTTCAGTTTTTCTGCCTCTGCAGGAGTTTTCAGGGTTGGAGCCAGGAGGGCTTTACTTTTTCCTTTTTTTCTAGCAGGTTAGCCCAGTTGGATTATGACATCTCCTAATTTTCAGCTCTCCTCATCTCTTTTCATGCTGCTTTGCTGGAGTTGGATGATTGAGGTTGGCTGGACTGATGGTTACAAAAGAATATGTGAGAGTATTGAGGGAGTGACTAAATCCCTCAGGGATAAGAGAGGGAACAGGACCTTCCAGAAGGTTGTGCTCTTATTGTCTCAGGCTTTGTATATACATGTTTATTTCTGTAAATTGCTTTCTCCATTTGGATGAACTACAATACCCAGAGTAAAAAGCTACCAGGAATGAGTTCTGTTCAAAATTACAGAGATGGACATTGGAGTCTCAGTGAGTTTGCTTGAGAGTTCTCGGAATAATATGAAAATAGCTTTAAAAGGGACAACAGGAGAGCATACAGAGTGGAGCTGCTTTTTGCTTTATGCTTTTTGTGCATTGGTTTGGTCTGTCATTTGCTTTGTTATTTTTTATGCCTGAAATTGGTTTTATAGATGATATGAAACTGTCCCCTCTTAAGATTTGAAAATAAAAGCCAAAACAACCCACTCACATATCTCAAATCCCGGTTGAGCTAAAGCTACAAATAACATTCATTTGTAGGATACGGTTGAGAGATGACTCTCGAATAATGAAGGCTCATAAGCTGAGCTGTAGTTAGCGTTAAGAGGTAAACAGGGGCCTTCTTGTTTTCACTCTTTTGGAAGCTCTAATTCATTTCTAATTACTATCTCCTGGAAAAACATCGTGTTGTCATTGCCTTTTAAATTTCTTTCTCTTTTCAGAGAAAACACATATTTTAGGTCATTAAGAAAAACCTTGTCTTAATTTGGATGATGTTTTTATTCTACAAAATAGAATTATTATCTTGTTCGAGGCACAATTTGTGTGGTAAGAAGAAGAGGCTGCATGCATTTTAATTTGGCAATGAATTAACAATAATAATGAGGATGTGACTTTTCCACTGTTGCATGGTTCAGATCTACATGTTTATTTAGGCCAGAGAAAAAGCATCCTTGCTATTTGAAGTTTTACAGGGAATTGGTCAGGAGGAAAAAATAATGGCGTATGAAATATCAAAACCTTTCCTTAATTTTCAACTCAATAATGTGTTTTGCAATTTTAAAAGTCCACGAAGAAAAAGAAAAGACTTTACAATTAGTAGGTGTAAAAAAGAAAACCAATATAGTTTTGTATAGACAAGGAGCAGAATGTGGCAAAATTAGCTTTTCTTATTTTCATATTATTAAATATTCCCCAGTACATATGAAAATGTAAGTAGACAAAACATTTTTTTCTCACTTATAAGCTGAGGTTATCTTGGTTATTTTTTGAACAGCTTAGTCTGTTCTTATGGTAATTTGGGGAAATGTATGAATGGATGGGATAAACTTTTCTTTGAGATTGAGAATGAAAATGGGCTCAATGGAGGGCCACGGTCTTCCTCAGTGCATAGCAGATTCCGAAGACATCACTCACACAAGCTGTCCACCACTTCTAGTTCCAAGAGAAGGTGTGGGAAAAAGGGGTGAAGGGACCAGCATTGCCTGGAAAGATGGTTGGGGGAGTAATCAGCTGGGGAGGCCACGTTAGTCTGGATACAGACCAGAGAGGGGACCAGAGAGGTCTCAGACTTTGCCATTTTACTTCTTGATTTGTTGATGAGCTCCAAGTGTGAACTGTAATGTAGAGAGTCAGGAAGAAGGTAGGTCTTAAATCGTGTTAAAAAATAGATACATTCTTAAATGCTTTAGCTTGTAGAGAAGAGAGAAGAAGTTTTGATTATTCATTATGCTTCTATTAAAATACCTGGGAAAACTATTTACTCATTTGATTTTTACCAGCTGCATATTTGTATGACATAGGTGAACTGTATTTGTTTTAACAAGACCAAAATGCTGAACGCAAAAGAAAAGACATTATTCACAATTCTACCTCTAAGAGATCAGTACTGTCAACATATTATATTTGTGTGTGTGTGTGTGCGTGTGTGTGTGTATTCTTTCATTTGGCAAACCAAAAAAAAAAAGATATTCTTAATATTGTCTCTTTAAGACATTTCACATTAAAATATTCAAATAAAAGAGACATAAAATTCATAGAGGCAAGGCCCTGCTGTAAACCTGTAGTTACAGAGCAAAGAAACAAGCTTTTCCAGGACTAGCTTTTAACTAACACCTTTCCTGAAAACTTCCCCATTTTTTCTGTTCTGCTGGGGAAAAATAAGGAACCTGGAAAATTAAAGGCCCAATCATCCATCTAGTTGAGAGGCTCTCAAAGTGTGGTCGGGGACCAGTAGTGTCACAGCCACCCGAGGACTTGTCAAATGCAGATTGTCGGGCCCCACCTCAGACCTGAATTGGAAATTCTGTGGGTGGGGCCCAGCAAGCTGTGTTTTAGTGGGCCTTACTGGGTGACTCTGATGTACACGCAAGTTTGAAAACCACGGCCCCTGGAGAAATTCTAGAGTGGGGTCTGGGAATAATGACTGGGGGAGCACACAGAGGCTCTGGTAGCCTGTGGTTTGGCTCCAAACATACAAGGAGACAACTCTGTCAGTGTCTGAGTGGAGTTTCCAAGAAGAGTCTAAAGAAATAAGCAGCTGTTTACTCTGGAGATCAAGTGGCTCAGAGAATCAGGAGCATGTAATTTAACACCAGAAAGAGCAGTTTGTGTGGAGCTATGTCCTAAAGACCAAATTAGGGCTAATGAATATATTGAAGAAGATTAATTACAATATTCATAATGATTCAAGCACTGCTGACTCTCCTATTTTGTTTAAACTAATTTCTTCTGTCTTTATTAGAACAATTAATGGCTGCCAAAAATAATATTGCACTTGTATTTCCTTAAGCATATTTGAATATGTCATCATCTTACACAGGAAGCAAAGCACAGTGAATGTTTATTTTTTAAAATATGAAAACACTTGTTTTCAAGTCATAAAAATGTGACTTAAGCCAAGATTCAGACTTTGCAATTAAAATATAGAGAATTTATAAATTTCTTAATTTATTATTTCTGTCTATGTGTATAAAAATTATTTTCTGTTCTCAAATCGGGAGCTCTGATTCTTATTAGCTGAGTGGCCATTAAGAAAGATCTGAAAACTCTCTTAGTCTTAGTTTCTTCACTTGCAAAATGGAATAATAATAATACAGAACATATGTTATAATAAGAGTCAAATAAGATAGTGCATGCAAAACTGCTTTCTAAGCTGCATAGTGTTATCATGACCATTATTAAATTATGATATAAATTTATTTTTGAGATGGAGTTTTGCTCTTGTCACCCAGACTGGAGTGCAGGGACATGATCTTGGCTCACTGCAACCTCTGCTTCCCACGTTCAAGCGAATCTCCTGCCTCAGTCTCCTGAGTAGCTAGGACTACAGGCGCCTGCCACCACGCCCGGCTAATTTTTTGTATTTTTAGTAGAGACGAGGTTTCACCATGTTGGCCAGGCTGATCTTGAACTCCTGACCACAAGTAATCCACCTGCCTTGGCCTCCCAAGGTGCTGGAATTACAGGCATGAGACACCATGCCCAGCCAATTTTTTTTTAGACAAATCTCACTATGTGGCCCAGGCTGGAGTGCAGTGGCATGATCTCAGCTCACTGCAACCTTCACCTCCTGGATTCAAGCAATTCTCATGCTTTAGCCTCCTGAGTAGCTGGGATTACAAGCATGTGCCACCACGCCTGGCTAATTTTGTATTTTTAGTAGATACGGGGTTTCACCATGTTGGCCAGGCTGGTCTCAAATTCCCATCCTCAAGTGATCTGCCCACCTTAGCCTCCCTAACAAAGTGCTAGAATTACAGGAGTGAGCCACTATGCCTGGCCAAAATTTTTAACATAAATGTTAATTTGTTATTTGTATTTCCCTTAGTATATTTAACTTTTCTACTTACCGTAGAAAATGTGTCCAAACCATATCTCATTGAAATTGAAATCTCATATTCAATTATAATTCCCAGTGTTGGAGGAGGGGTTTGTAGGAGGTGACTGGCATCATGGGAGTGGAGTTCTCATAAATGGTTTAGCATCATCCCCTCAGTACTGTATAGTGAGTGAGTTCTTACAAAATCTGGTTGTTTAAAAGTGTGCAGCACCTCCCCCCTCTTTCTTCCTTCTGCTCCAGACATGTAAGATGAGCCTGCTTCCCCTTCACCTTCTGCCGTGATTGTAAGTTTTCTGAGGCCTCCCCAAAAGCCGAGCAGATGGCCAGCACCATACTTGTACAGCCTGCGGAACCGTGAGTCAATTAAACCTCTTTTCTTTATCAATTAGCCAGTCTCAGGTATTTCTTTATAGCAGTCCAAGAACAGACTAATGCAGTGATGATATTGACAGAGAAAATGCAATTTGATCTTGGGCAATTTGCTCTCTATCCTGTAGTACCTTAGGGCTAGAAAAATGCAAGCTCTAAAACATTGGAAAATAAAAACACATTTTCTCCTCTATGAACATAGATGGAGAAATCTTCACAATATTGGCAAGACTAATCCCGCAATGTATGAAAAGGATAATGCCTTATGATTAAGTGAATTTATCTCAGGAATATAAGGTTGGTTTAAATTTTGGAAATGAAACAATATAACTTGCCATATTATATCATAATTGGTGCAGGAAAAAAACTTGACAAAATTTAACAACCATTCATGAAAAAAGTCTCAAGAAATTAAGAATACAATAGTTTCCTCACCCTGATAATGTGCATATACAAAAGCCTACTCCCTCTTAGATGAGTGAGTTTTCACCCTACTATCATCAACGTGCATAGGGTCCACGCTCCTGTGAGAACCTGTAGTTACAGAGCAAAGAAACAAGCTTTTCCAGGACTAGCTTTTACCTAACGCCTTTCCTGAACATCGTAGTTAACAAACATCATACTTAATAGTGAAATGAACATCATACTTAAGAGTGAAAGACTGCTTTCTCTTAGGTATGGCAGTCACCATTTTTTTTTTTTTTTTTTTTTTTTT
>NW_016805422.1:3330740-3343758 GCF_001698545.2 Rhinopithecus bieti
TATATATATATATAATATAAATATATATATATATAAAATAAATGTTGACAAGGATATAGGAGAAAAGGAAACCCTTGTTTACTATTGGTAGGAATGTAACTTGGTGCAGTAATTACAAAAAACAGTATGAAGCTTCCTCACAAAATTAGTAGATCTACCATATAATCCCGTAATCCCATTTCTGGATGTATAACCAAAGGAATTGACATTAGGATCCCGAAGATATATTGGCATTCCTATGTTCATTGTAGTAGTATATTTTTATTCCTTATTATTATTATTATTGAGTTGGAGTCTCACAGTGTTGCCCAGGCTGGAGCGCAGTGGTGTGATCTTGACTCACTGCAATCTCCACCTCCCGGGTTCAAGTGTTTCTCCTGCCTCAGGCTCCCAAGTAGCTGGGATTACAGGTGGGCACCACCATGCCAGGCTAATTTTTGTAGTTTGAGTAGAGATGGCACTTCATTTTGTTGGCCAGTCTGGTCTCGAATTCCTGGCCTCAAATGATCTGCCCACCTCAGCCTTCCAAAGTGCTAGGAATACAGGCATGAGTCAACGTGCCTGGCCACTATTTCATTTTTTAATAAAACTTTAAAATCTGGTTACACTGCTTGAATATCAGGTGTTACTGTGTAATTTTAATATTTACTTTAAAAGCCTAAATTGCAAGTAGTCATAAAGATTACAATAGGGACTACTTATTGAGTGTTTATTGCATGTCAGGCACACTCTAAGTGCTTAATGAACATTAATTCTCACAAGGACTCTATGAGTTAGGTATTTGTCTTAGTCTCTTTTGTGTTACTATAAAGAAATATCTGGAGCTAGATAATTTACAAAGAAAAAAAGGTTTATTTGGCTCCTTATTCTGATGGCTGGAAAGTTCAGGATTGGCATCTGCCTCTGGTAAGAGCCTCCGACTGCTTCCGCTCATGGCGGAAGGCAAAGGGGAGCCGGTGTGTACAGAGATCACATGGAGAGAGCTGAAATGAGAGAGGAGAGGAGATACTCAGCTCTTTTTAACAAGTTCTGCAAGAACTATTAATAGTAGGGTGAAAACTCACTCACCTAAGAGGGAGGACATTAATCTATTCATGTGGGATCCGTCCTCACGACTTGAACACTTGCCATTAGGCCCCACCTCCAACACCTGGGATCAGATTTCAACATGAAGTTTGAAGGGGACAGAGAGGCCCAAACCACAGCGGTGCTGTCGTTTTCCCATTTTACAGGTGAGAAACCGAGGCTTAGAGAGGTTGAGTTTCTAGGACATGCTGCCAGGTTGTAACTGAGCTGGATCTTAAACAAGGCATCAAGCTTTTAACCTTCACATTTAACTGCTTCTCTGAGCAGCTCCAATGCGGTTTTCCTATCAATAGTGGATCTGCACGTAAGCTGGGGATGCAGGCTACTAAAATACGTTAATGAATATTTTTAGAAAGGCAGAAATCTAGGCAGTTCCTTAAAATAGGGGTCCCCAACCTCCAGGCTATGGACGGGTGCCCGTCTGTGGTCTGTTAGGAACCCGGCTGCACAGCAGGAGGTGAGTGGCTGGCTAGTGAGCGTTACTTCCTGAGGCCCGCCTCCTGCCAGATCAGCAATGGCATTAGATTCTCACGGGAGCGCGGACCCTATTGTGAACTGCACATGTGAGGGATCTAGGTTGGGTGCTCCTTATGAGAATCTAATGCTTGATGATCCAAGGTAGAACAGTTTCATCCCGAAACCATCTCCCAAACCCGTGCATGGAAAAATTGTCTTCCACGAAACTGGTCCCTTGTGCCAAAAAAGTTGGGGTGGGGGGGGGACCGCTGCCTTAAGGGAGGAACATATGGTGATGCAGAAGCTGTAGGTGTTGAACCTAAGATGCATATTCCTGGGCCCTGTCTCTAGAGGTTCTGCTTCGGGAGAGCTGGGGTAGGTCAGGAATGTGCACGAGGAACAGGCACCCTGGGTCCCTCTGGCGAAGGCGAGCTACGGATCTCACCTTGAGAAATACACCCCAGAGGTGGTGGCAGCGTGGTGTGACATTACAGAGGAAAGCGCACTTGTGTATCTATGAACACATCAATGAAACATGGGCACAAACTGAAGGCATAAAGGGGATTTGGTACAGATGAAAATCTGATGACCCATTAAATTAAAAGTAAGAAGATTCCTAAGTATCTTTCCAAGTACTATAGGAACTTATTTTTGTAGTAGTCATGAAAATAATAATAATAATAAAGGACTACAAAGTGACTTCTCACTGGCAGGGACTTGTTAGGAAGGGGATGGGATCAGTTCCTTCCCAGCCATTCTCCTTATTTCTCCAGCTTTGGGGGCTCTGTTGGCAGCACATGCCCTTCCCCTGAGCCTGGCAACAAAAACTCCCCGATGTCACTAAGCAGGGCCTTGATTAGAAGTTAAGTGAAGCCTGTACCACTTCTAATTTTTTGACTTTAATACATTAAAAATGGAGAAAGCCAACAAAAGTTTACCAAAATACCAGTATATATAATATATATTGTTTGCATTTAAATATTTAGTGCTTTTAACACAAAAATTCAAGGTAGTGTAATTTTGAATTCATCAGGCAATAGTACAATTTCTTTACAATAATAATTCATGATAGAAGATGTAGTCCAGAAATGGAACAGGGTTTTAAAATTGTATGATGGGCCTAATGTTCCAGCCCTGTTGGTGTGTCTATCTCTAAATGTACATTAACATCATTTGGAGATGATGTCAAAGATCTAAATTTGAGATTCTTCCTGAGTGAAGTCTGAGCCAAACAACTCTCCTAGCCTACACTAGAATAAACTGTGTTGTTAAATATAGTCATATGTCGCTTCATGATAGGGATATGTGATACATAGTCAGGCAATTGTATTGTTTAGGAACATCATAGAATGAGCTTACACAAACCTAGCTGGTAGAGCCTACTACACACCTAGGTGGTATGATACAGCCTATTGCACCCAGGCTGCAAACCTGTACAGCATGCTACATACTGAATACTACAGGCACCTGTAACTCAATGGTTAAGTATTTGTATATCTAAACGTAGAAGAGATACGGTAAAAATATGGTATAAAAGATAAAAAATGGTATATCTATATAAGGCACTTATCATGCATGGAGCTTGCAGGACTGGAGGTTGCTCTGGGTGAGTCAGTGAGTGAGTGGTGAGTGAATGTGAAGGCCTAAGGCATGACTGTACATTACTGTAGACTTTATAAACACTGCACACTTAGGTTACACTAAACTTACAAAAATGTTTTTCTTCAGTAAGACGTTAACTTTAGTTTGCTGTAACTGGTTTACTTTATAAACTTTAAAATTTTTGTACTCTTTTGTAAGAGCACTTAGTGTAAAACGCAAACACATAGTATAGCTGTCCAAAAAGACTTTCTTTCTTTATATGCTTATTTTATAAGCTTTTCTTGTATTAATATTGTCACGTTTTTTTTTTTTTTTTTTTTTTTTTTTTTTTTTGAGATGGAGTCTCGCTCTGCCGCCTGGGCTGGAGTGCAGTGGCCGGATCTCAGCTCACTTCAGCTCATTGCAAGCTCCGCCTCCCGGGTTCACGCCATTCTCCTGTCTCAGCCTCCCGAGTAGCTGGGACTACAGGCGCCCGCCACCACGCCCGGCTAGTTTTTTGTATTTTTTAGTAGAGACGGGGTTTCACCGTGTTAGCCAGGATAGTCTCGATCTCCTGACCTCGTGATCCGCCCGTCTCGGCCTCCCAAAGTGCTGGGATTACAGGCTTGAGCCACCGCGCCCGGCCAATATTGTTTCACTTTTTAAACTTCTTCATTAAGAGTGAAGATACAAACACACACATTAGCCCAGGTCTACACAGTGTGAGGATCATCAATATCACTGTCTTCCACCTCCACATCTTGCCCCACTGGAAAACCTTTGGGGGCAATAACCCGCATGGAGACTGTCATCTCCTGTGATAACAATGCCTTCTTCCAGAATACCTCCTGAAGAACCTGCCCGAGACTGTTTTTACAGTTAACGTTTGTTTTTAAATATGACAGCTATGATGGCACTGAGCAATAGGAATGTTTCAGCTTCATTCAAATCTTATGGGACCACCCTTGTATATGCGGTTCGTCCTTGCCTGAAACATCATGACGTGGCACATGACTGTATTTCTACTCTTTTAGTTCTTTAAACTGGCAGGGAACTTTGCAGGCAATTTCTTGTTAACCATTCACCTATCATAAATGTTGAAGATAAAATATAATATATTAATATGATTCATTTGAGATACAGTTCAAAAACAGGCAAAACTAGTAAATCGTGCTGGAAATCATCCTAGTGATTAGCCTAGGGTGCTGATATTGTTCTGTTTCTTTGTTCTGAGGGCTGGTTACATGATTTGCTTACAATTTGTGAACATTTTGTTCTTTAATGTTACATTTCAATACAAGTCTTACTTTAAGAATTTCACTGAGTCTCTAGTTTGTAGAAGTGCAGCCACTGTCACCTCAGCAATGCCTTAAATCAGAGGAGCCAAGTTGGATCAAGTGGCTTTTCTGTCTCCAAGAATAGCCCTCATTGGCCGGGACACACGGCGCGCATTGGTGGGCTCGTGTGTCCCAATGGCCTGGCACTACTGAAGAGGTAGGCCCATTAGATTCTTGCTGGTAAATGTGGACGAGCATGTGCAGTTTGTCACAAGCCCAAATATGCGAAGCCTCTGACAGAAAGTCCCTGGTACGTGACTCCAGCCTGGGCAATGGCGGCGTCTCAATGTCTCCGTAGTTACTCATTCACTGAGGGTGTGTGTGTGTGTGTGTGTGTGTGTGTGTGTGTGTGTGTTCTTCTTACCTTCCCCAACATTGTTGTCCCTGGAGCTTCTGTGAGTGACAGGACAGAGGGAAACAGGGCCTTGCTGAGAGGTGGAAAGTCTGCCAGGTGGCCCTATGGTCTGCTTGGCCCCCAGGAGGCCCTTCCTGACACCTGGTCCCATATGGCAGTGCATGCTCTGGGACATGAGCCAAGTAGTCCCTCGGAGTAACAGAAACACATTCCTAACTCTGTGGCCAGACCAACAGGAGGCGGGGAGGCGGGGTGGAGAACTTGGGCCCGGGAGTTCAGTGCGTGCTCTCAGTACTGCTGTCTTTATCCCTCAGAGCCCTTCCTTCCTTGTAAACAGAGGTTCAGCATCTCAAAGGTCTCTTTCAGTGTCTGTGATCTTACAACAATGAAAACAAACTTCTTGTTGAGTTTTAGAAGTTCACCAAATTCTTTCCTCAAATCCACTCACCCCCACTTCTGGCCTCCGTATCGTACATCTGTTTATCTGTCATGATCTAGATCAAATCCGGCTCCCCAGATGAAGTCTCCCTGAGAGAATGTCAATGATCTGCCATACTTGTCATCTAATTTATATTTTGTTACTTTTATCTATGTCTTAAAATTCCACTTGAGATTGCAAACTCCTTGATGAAAATGGCAGCAGCAGCATCTTTGCATCCTCCGTAGCAAGGATCCCCGAATGTGGGTTGAGTGACCTGCAATGATTGCCTGCATCCAAATCACACAGGGTTTTTAACAGTTCAGATTTCCACGTGCAACCCCTGGAGATTCTGATTAGAGATGTAGGATGGGATCGAGGAATCTATCTTTAAATAGCATCTGCAGGGTTTCCCACGCAAAGCCTGCTCAGAGAGCTCCTCCACCACCTCCTTTATATGGTGATTTGATTAAGCGCCCAGTATATATAGGCTGAATCAGTAGAGGAATTTACTTTATCATATCTTTTTTTAGTCATCCTAAAATTTTCCAGAGTTCACAAAGATGTGGCACATAAATCAAGATTGTGACATTTAATGAAAACAATGTCACTGAGTTGTTCCAACAGCATTTTCTAATATTTAGAAATGTTTTGTGCCATGAAGGTAAGATATAAGATTTTATTTCCTGAATTATTTTTTGGTGTTTGAGTTGAAATAGGCAAACTTTCTTGTAAAGACTCTACCAAGTTCTTTGATGTCTTCCTCCTGTCCCACCTGCCTTCCACTTATAATTTCTGCCAGTTTGAGAAAAGTACAAGCTTTTCCCCCCTTTTCTCTTCTTCCATCAAAATCTGCTATATCTCTTACTCTCTATTTATTCGTCTATCCATTCATTTAATAAACGTTGACTGAAGACGGCTCTGTACCGGGCACAACATTAAGTTCTGGCAATGCGGCAGTGAACAGAACAGGCTTGGCTTCTGCCCCTGTGGGATTTACGCTCCCAGTGGGGAAGGCAAATGTGATATAAATAATTACAAATATTAGCTAGAGCCTTGCAGCTTTATCTCATCTGTTAAGCTAATGACATCTAAACTGTTGGCTGCTAATGACTTAACATTTTATTCTTCCCAGATAACATTTGCTGCAAAAAGATTTTAGCACCTTACTTTGAGAAGAAAGGATGAAGTGGAGGGGAGGAGTTTCAAAAGGAGATCTATTTGTGGAGGGGACGTTTTCTGACATTAAAAAATTATAAGTAGCTAGATGCCTACTTGACCATAATTGTCCTCTTATGCTAAACAACATTGGTTTCAGGTCATTTGCATAGGATTGTCCAACATGCAGCATATATCCTAATGGTGGGATGCAAGATGTGTTATCCTAATGGTGGGATGCAAGATGTGTTGGGTAGTTGAAGCAGATGTGGTTAGTGACCTAAGCAAACTACCTCGGCACTTGCTGTTCCTCTCTATGCTGATGGCTTCTGTTTTTGGTTGGTTTGTTTTTTTGAGATGGAATCTCGCTCTGTCACCAGGTTGGAGTGCAGTGGTGCGATCTCGGCTCACTGCAACCTCCACTTCCCGGGTTCAAGCGATCCTCCTGCCTCACCCTCCCGAGTAGCTGGGACTACCAGCATGCACCACCACGCCCAGCTACTTTTTTGTATTTTTAGTACAGACAGGGTTTCACCATGTTGGCCAGGATGGTCTTGATCTCTTGACCTCGTGATCTGCCCGCCTCGGCCTCCCAAAGTGCTGGAATTACAGGCGTGAGCAACCGCGCCCGGCCTGTGCTGATGGCTTCTTACTGCAAATGCCTGTAACTCAGATTGCAGGAGCTGGCTTGCCCACCTTCACAGCAGGCCTGCAGTGGTAGGGAGTTAATGGTCACATCCACGGGAGTAGCTTTCAAAGAATGACGAAGGGAAGTTGGTGGGTAAAACTCTGAGACTCATTCTCCAGCTCTCCCAGGAGGTCCCCAGGGTTGCAACCCCAGAGCCCATAATGCTTCCTGGACTGACTTTCCTCTCTTCACGCTTATTTCTCCAGCCCCTTAGTGGTGCTTCTTGGGAACACCTCTCAAATAGATGATTTGTACTTAGTCCTAGCCTTAACCCAACCTAAAACAATGGCACATGGGCACATACTTTTATTTTAATGGCCATGTATTTTAACATGTGTTAGAAAAAAATATAAATTGCACACCGTATCTGTAATTTCATGGATATTAGTGAAGCTTAAGTTCTAAAAGTGAGTCAATTTAAACCTAAGTGGAAAGTTGTGGTATTCGGGTATTTGACAAATTACAAAGGGAGAGTGTGAATGGGGGACAATTGTATTAGAGCTTGAGGTTACCTGTAAACTGGAGCGCTTCCAACTTTCTGGAATAAACTCAAGGACACCGGTTCTTAATTCGAGGTTCTTGAAAAGACTCCCAGGTGCTCACCAGCCCTTGAGAGATTATGCAAAGTTTTTATGTATTTGGATCCTCTCCTCCCAAAGTTGTATTTATTTCCTTATTCTTCAAAAGGAATATTTCACTCAAAGTCTATGGGGGGGGGGGGGGGTAAGAAAAAAGAAAAGGAAGGAAGAGAGGGAGAGGGGGAAGACAGGCAGACACTCTCTGTTTTTCTATTTTATTGATGTAATTCAGATCTCTGTTTCTGTTGCAAAAAAGCAAAAAATAAAATAAAGCAAAACAAAGGAGAGGAATGAGGAGATGGAGCCCTGATCCAAATAGCAAAAAAAAAAAAAGTGTTTGTAGAATTGGGTTACTGGATGACTTTGGGGAGATGAGCTATCCATCACCACCCCCATCCTCAATAAAAAACCTGGAAATATCTTCTGAGGATTTTTGTTTGTTAGGAAGGATGGCGATAGCCCAAGGGCAGCATCTGTATACAATGAGGGAAAAAATATTTGGTAACAAAGATCCCATTAAACACCCAAATCTACCAAGTATCAGATGTCAAGATAAATGAGATTTTTGTACATGCAAAGCAAATTTTATATAAACAATAACCAAGGCAGTTCCTGTTGCTTCATAAAGCAGGACTTCTGTTAATAGCAGAAACAACAAATGCAGAAAACCAAGCCAATGCATTTTAATGCCTGATTTTGATGCATTAAAAAAAATCAAGAAATTCAACAATTCACAACCAATTGTGTATTCATGCCACCCAGACTGAATTAGGATTAGAATCAGCTGTGAGCAACAGAAAATCCAAAATAATGAGTGGTGGAAAAAAGATGGAAATTTATTTTTTTCATGTGAAAGTCTGAGTAAATGGTCTAGGGGCTGGTGTGATTATTCGTAATACCAGGGAACATTGAGTAGCTTTTCCAGTTCAAGCCATCATGTCCCCATTCCAGCCAACAGAAAGGAGAAAAATAAGCTTCCCTTAAGGACACTTCTGTGATGTTGCATACATCATTTCCTCTTACATTTCTTTGCCCAGAACTTAATAACTTGACCATACCTATCTGCAAGAGAGGGTAAGAAATGCAGTTATTATTCTGGGAGGTCATATGCTCAGCTAAAAATTCTCTTGCTGTGGAAGAAGAGAATAGATATTTGGTAATACCAGCAGTCTCATCTACCCAGATTTTGTACGTATTGGTAGTTCTAAGTGGTTAACTTTGGCCTGCTATTCAACTGTAAGTCTTATTTAATGTGTCAATGAAATTGCTTGACCCTAATCACCCAGTTTTTAAAGCTGCCTCTAATTAAATCTTTGCTGACATCCACAAATAAAGCATATTTTTCATTTTGAGTGTCTGTCTGCTTGATGCTGGACAAAATTCAGCCCACCTAGAATAGCAGGTCTAGTTTGTGGGTTATCGAGACCCTTTGTTCCCTCTTCTTTTCTGTTCAACATACTTGTGGCTGCTTTCCCATTAGTTAAAGTCTGAAATAAAGAGAGAAAGAAAGATTTAAAAAAGAGATAAAGTCTAATCAGATGTTTTGTTCCTTTTCAGCAACATTTCTCCAGGGCTAAAGTAGGAGAGATTGAAAATAAGTAATATTAAGTTGTGGGATTTATCTGTTACAAAAACAGTCCTTTAGGCCAGTTGAAGAGCAAAGCCCTTTTCACTGCCATCCATAATTGTGGCTGCAGCCCTGTGAAGAAGGCAGTGTCATCTCCGCTTGAGCGAAGAGATGAAACGTACCAGAAGAAGCAGTTATTAAAGAGCAAAGCCAGGATTTTCATCGGGGTCTCTCTGACCCCCAAAACTCTGCTCTTTTGACTGCTCCACCTACAGAGTCCATCCTGCCATGAGTCTTTTAAGCATCATTATTTCCAGTGGAGAGAGAGTTTTTACATGAACATTGGCTGAGACTAAAAGCAGGCCTTGGAGACATAAACAAACTGAAGAGGTTCAGAAAGTGCTCATCAGCCTGCTCCTCATGGTCTCTCTGCCCTCCCAGGTTTTGAATTTTGTTATTAGGAGGCACTTGATATTTACAGAGTGGCATCTGGGACTTGCAGCCCCAGGTGGAATGCAGAAGATAAGGCAGAGTGCCCTCTCTGCAGAACACTTGAAAAGAGTGAGGATGGTTTCAGGACAGCGTTTCCTTGGCCTCTCATCCTGCAATGCTGGAGAGAGAAAGTCACTGAGGTAGACGGCAGTTTGGAAGGATCCCACCTTCCCTCCCCCTAGCTTGGAATGGAACCTCTTGCCCATAGTACAATAACAACCTTACATACATTCAGTACTTGCTCTGTGGCTGCCACGCTGCTAGTTCTTCTCCATCAATTCCAAGAGGCATTCTATAGGGGAGGATGTGGGATTTAAACCTAGAATCTCTGATTCCAAAACTCACATGCTTAACCACAAGGCAATGTACCCTGGTCATAAACCCATACCAGAGGTGAAATGGAGACAACTGATAGTAAAGTCTAAAAAGAAAGGATGGGTAGAATATATCTGAATATACTTGAGGAAAAACATTTTGGTGAAATGCTTTCTAATTAATCACATGGAACAGGTTCTTGGATTTGGCATTGAGAAACCCTGAGTTTTTTCTTCAATTCTATCCATAACATGGAGAGCAGAAGCAGTTAATGGAGAACGATCTGAGGAAATCACCAACACAGGGGGCATTTGGTAGCACTTTACCACTGTGGGCTCAGCTCTGTGTGGACGTCTCAGAGTCTGTTGAGTGCACCTCAGAAGTGTGTTGCTGAAAAGAGGAAACCAGGGTGTTAAACCACCAACTCCTGTCCCCTCTGACAGGAAAGTCATGAATGGAAGGTCACCTCTGGAACATTGACTCTAAGGTGTGTCCGGCACCTACGGGGCACCTGCATGCAGTTTTGAAGTGGAGAGACCCAGGAGGCTGATGGTGTATTCAGGATTTGTTTGAAGTGACCTCTGGGGTTGGCTGAAGGGATTTGGGTGGGGCCCTGAACCCGTCTACCTCAACTTGTTCTAGCTACAGCATGGCATGTGAATATAGTATGGGGGAAATCCAAGAAATGCAACTTATTGTTATTTTTAAAATGACCACATTTTCAATAGTTATAAATAATGACCTGATGTGGGTTATCCAAGCTCAGATTCCATTTTGCCAACTTGGATGGTTTGCTAGTGGTGCCATAACAAAGTACCTCAGACTGTGGGGCTTAAATAACAGAAATTTATTTCCTCACGATCCTGAGATCAAGGTGTCTGCAGTGCTGTTTCTTCTAAGGCTTGTAGTGGGCTGTCTTCTCTCAGTGTTTTCACACAGTCTTCTGCCCGCATGTGTCTGTGTTCTAATCTCCTCTTCTCATAAGGACATCAGTCCTATTGGATTAGGGTCCAATCTAATGACCTCATTTTAATGTAACTACCTCTTTAAAAGGCTGTCTCCAAAAACAGTCACATTCTGAGGTATTGGGGGTTAGGTTGTCAACATATGAATTTTGGGAGGACTCAAACTCAGCCCATAGCCCCACTTAATGGATAATAGTGACAAAAAAGACACTGTTGAGCTGTCTTTACTTTTTAACCCTATAACCTTTACTGCAGAAAACACTTAACATAGCAACCCCAAGGTTGCTGTCTTTAGAAAGACCTGCTTGCAAGGTTGTTCCTTGGCTGGTGTTAGGGAACTTGGATTTGAGGGGATTCCCACCATTTCCAAAGCTGATAATAGAGGCTCACAGTGCCGAAATTGTACCAACAATGTCGTTTATGCAGAATACCTGCTTTCCTTCTGGGAGTCTGGAATTTTGGTACCTACTAGGCCAGGGGTGCCTATGTGACCAGTTCCGATGAAAGCTCTGGGTGTCAAATCTCTTCTGAGCTTCTCTAGTAGACAACATTTTACCAGTGTTTTCACAGCTCCTTGCTGGAAGAGATAAGCATGTCCTGTGCGATTCCACCGGGAGGGGACTTTTAGCAGCCTGTGTCTATTTCCTGCAGACTTTGTTCCATGTGTCTTTTCCCTTGCTGGTTTTGCTTTGCATCCTTTTGGGATAAAAAATCATAGCCATGTGGTATCATTTGGCTTTGTGTCCCCATCCAAATCTCATCTTGAACTGTAATCCCAGAATCCTTGCGTGTCATGTGAGGGACGCTGTCAGGGGTAATTGAAGCATGAGGTCGGTTTTCTCCATGCTGTTCTCATGATAGTGAGTGAGTTCTCATGAGATCTGATGGTTTTACAAGCATCTGGCATTTCCCCTGCTGGCACTCATTCCCTCGCCTACTGCACTGTGAAGAGGTGCCTTCCACCATGATTGTAAGTTTCCTGAGGGCTCCCCAGCCATGTGGAGTTGCGAGTCAATTAAACCTCCTTTCTGTATAAACTACCCAATCTCAGGTATTTCTTCATAGCAGCGTGAGAATAGACGAATGTGCCATGATTATCACTATTTGCTGAGTCCTGTGAATCCTCTTAGTGAGTCATCAAACCAGGGGTTGGTCTTGGGGACCTCTGGCACACTTTTTTTTTTTTTTTTAAATTATACTTTAAGTTCTGGATACATGTGCAGAACAGGCAGGTTTGTTACATAGGAATACACATGCCATGGTGGTTTGCTGCACCCATCAGCCCGTCATCTGCATTAGGTATTTCTCCTAATCTTATCCCTCCCCTAACCCCTCACCCCATGACAGGCCTCAGTGTGTGATGTTCCCTTCCCTGTGTCCATGTGTTCTCATTGTTCACCTCCCACTTATGAGTGAGAACATGCGGTGTTTGGTTTTCTGTTCTTGTGTTAGTTTGCTGAGAATAGTTTCCAGCTTCATCCATGTCCCTGCAAAAGACATGAACTTATCCTTTGTTAGTGCTGCATAGTATTCCATGGTGTATGTGTGCCACGTTTTATTTATCCAGTCTATCACTATGGGCATTTGGGTTGGTTCCAAGTCTTTGCTATTGTGAACAGTGCTGCAATAAACATATGTGTGCATGTGCCTTTATAGTAGAATGATTTAAATTCTTTGGGTATATACCCAGTAATGGGATTGCTGGGTCAAATGGTATTTCTGGTTCTAGATCCTTGAGGAATCGCCACACTGTCTTCCACAATGGTTGAACTAATTACACTCCCACCAACAGTGTAAAAGGGTTCCTATTTCTTCACATCCTCTACAGCATCTGTTGTTTCCTGACTTTTTAATGATCGCCATTCTGACATGAGATAGTATTTCATCTTGGTTTTGATTTGAATTTCTCTAATGACCAGTGATGATGAGCTTTTTTCCTATGTTTGTTGGCCACATAAATGTCTTCTTTTGAGAAGTGTCTGTTCATATCCTTCTCCCACTTTTTGATGGTTTTTTTTTTTT
>NW_016805422.1:3345160-3385728 GCF_001698545.2 Rhinopithecus bieti
CCTCCCTCCCTCCCTCCCTCCCTGCCTCCCTCCCTCTTGCTCTGTTGGCCAGGCTGGAGTGCAGTGGCACGATCTTGGCTCACTGCAACCTCCGCCTCCCAGGCTCAGGCAATTCTCCTGCCTCAATCTTCTGAGTAGCTGGGATTACAGGCGTGCACCGCCATGCCTGGCTAATTTTTGTACTTTTGGTAGAGACGAGGTTTCACCATGTTTGCCAGACTGTTCTCGAACTCCTGACCTCAGATAATTCGCCTGCCTTGGCTTCCCAAAGTGCTGGGACCACAACACCAGTTCTTTAGTGGTAGAGTGGCGGGGTGTCCCAAACACCGTGGAAATTTAGAGGTTAACAATCACAACAGTAGCAATATTAGCCAATAACATACCGAGCTTCTCTGCGAGGCATGAGCTCAGTGACTTAATTTACTTTTCTCCAGTAATTCTGTGACCTAGGTACCATTACTTCCGCCATTATTCAGAAGAGGAGCTCCAGGCACAGAGGGGAGAAGTACCTGTCCAGAGTTGCTCAGCCGGCTGCAGTGGGGCCAGGTTTGGGGTGAACAATCAGAGCATAGCATCTTCGGTCTGATTCTCTCTATTGTCCCCATCAAGGAACGCTTCACAGAGGAGGTAACATTTGATGTCTTTCCATTTGAGAGATGTGGAACTAGGGTGTGATTAAGAGGCTTGCCTAAGGTCTACTTGGCAGCAGATCAGAGATTCTTCCTGCATCTTAGGCTGCCTTTCACAGTGAACTTGACACTGAGGTAGCCTGCAGAGTGTTCACGCTATACATAGTATAGATCATGCAAGGGTCAGCACAAGAGGTCACCTGGATCCCGATCCTACTCCGACCCTTACTGCTTGGTGGGAGACTGGATGTTCTCTTGAATAGATCCATGACTTACAAGGTCAGTCCATGTTCTGCTAAGTGTTAGTACATATGTTGCATCTCCTGACAATTCTGTAGCCCTTCTTCTCTTGCATTACCTCTCACAGTCTTGGTGCTATGTAATAAACCCTGCCCCTAACCCATTCCTAGTCCCAGCTGGATGGCATCTTTAACTTTTATGTCCCAGCTTTAATACATTAAGAACTGAGAGTGAGGCACCCAGCTCAGAGGGTTTTCCTGAGTGTAGAGAAGACACTCCTTCCACCTGTGACAGCACAACCACAATCCTGGTGGCTTGATGGTAGATGAGGGATGTGACATAGGGTCAGGGGTGGTCATCAAAATATTTAAGGCAGGCACTGACCAATCAGAACAGATGCCAGTGAAAAACATCCCAATGGCAATACCAGTGCATAGTAGCCAACTATAAGCCGTCCACAGGGTCTACAAAAGAGACGTCTGCCTGCCCGGCGTAGGGGTGAAAGGGAAGGAGAGCAGAGCAGAGACAGAAAGGACATCTGTGACTTTGAGGATTTTTTTGCAGGATTGTCATCTGAATTTGTGTCCCCTAGAAGCAGATCCTGAAATAAGCTACTGAAGGAAATATAAGTAGGGGAGTGGAGAAGTGATACTGGTTGGGGAAAGCAGCCAGTAAATGGTGTGTTTTCAAGCAAGTCACCTCTGTGGGCAGCTGAAGCTGAAGCCAGTGGGGAAACACCACGTGCCAAGAGAGCTGGGGTATTTATGACTGGACAAGGGCTGCTCCCAGGGTGTTAATTCCATGGCACTACTGGCCTATTATTAGGCGTCCAAGCTGGTTCCAAGAGCCAGTGAAAGCGCTGAGGCAAGTGAATGCAGGTGCTGGTTTTGGAAGGTGCTGTGTGCCCAGCAGTGGTACAGGTGATGGGATAGGAGCAGGGCACTGGGAGCGTCTGGTGTAGTCATCAGCAGACCGGGTGAGGGATAGAGCCCTACAGCCTGTGTGTGTGTGTGCGTGTGTGTGTGTATGTGTGAGAGAGAGCTGCCCTGTGGCATTTCAAGGCTGGTGATTCAGATCACAAGAGAGCAGCGGACATGAGGCTGGAACACTCTGGAGCCAGAGGAGGGGTCTGTCGGGGCAGGCACTGTCAGCTGTTGGAGCTGTCCTTCCCCTGCTGCATGTGTCACTACCTGCTCTCCCTTCCTTTCCTGGCTGGCCCTCCCAGACCTAAAGATGCCACCCCAGTGGTTTCTGGCCAGTCTGAGTGCTCCTGGTTGGACTTCCAAGAAATGAGTTTTGCCCCCTCATAGCTGATCTTGTGCTCTGAGGGCTGGGAGGAGTCCTGTTTACAAGAGCTTTGCAGCCTCAACTTCTAGTGTCCTATTTCAGCCACAGAGCTGACCAGCCTCCGTGGGTAATTGAGATTCGTTCCCTCCCTCTGGTAGCTAAAGCATGTAAAAGTTCAATTGAGGTTACTACTCCCTGGCACCAGTGAGGCAGCTGTCAGCCTTAATGAGATAATGTCTTCCACGTTTCCTGAGTTCTTTGGGAGACAGGCCCTGTACTACTCTATTATTTATAGGATTGTTTGCAGTGTTGTTTTCTAAACACACATCAATGTGCATGTACAAAAGGCTGGAAACATTTTCTTTTTTAATTTTTTTGGAGAGAGTCTCACTCTGTTGCCCAGGCGGGAGTGCAGTGGCACGATCTCAGCTCATTGCAACCTGCGCCTCCCTGGTTGTAGCGATTCTGCTGCCTCAGCCTCCCTAGTAGCTGGATTACAGGTGCCCGCCACCATGCCTGGATAATTTTTTTGTATTTTAGTAGATACAGGGTTTCATCATGTTGCCCAAACTGGTCTCAAACTCCTGAGCTCAGGCAATCCGCCTGCCTTGGCCTTGCGAAGTGCTGGGATTATAGGTGTGAGCCACCAGGCCCAGCTTGGAAACATTTTCATCTGAGTATTATCTCTTCTTGGATACCCAGGACAATGGCAGATTTACATTGTTCCCCACCCTCAACATTTAGGTGGAAGGAAAGTGTTCAAATGAAAGTTACTTTCTATTCCTTAAAAACGTGTGTCTTTAGACATGAAGTCCTTGCCCATGCCTATGTCCTGAATGGTACTACCTAGATTTTCTTCTAGGGTTTTTTATGGTATTAGGTCTAACATTTAAGTCTCTAATCCATCTTGAATTAATCTTCGTATAAGGGGTAAGGAAAAGGATCCAGTTTCAGCTTTCTACTTATGGCTAGCAATTTTCCCAGCACCATTTATTAAATAGGGAATCCTTTCCCCATTTCTTTGTTTCTCTCAGGTTTGTCAAAGATCAGATGGCTGTAGATGTGTGGTATTATTTCTGAGGACTCTGTTCTGTTTCCATTGGTCTATATCTCTGTTTTGGTACCAGTACCATGCCTGTTTTGGTTACTGTAGCCTTGGTTAGTATAGTTTGGAAGTCAGGTGTCGTGAAGCCAAAATTGACAATGGGATCTAATTAAACTAAAGTAGCCTTTTGCACAGCAAAAGAAACTACCATCAGAGTGAACAAGGCAACCTAACAGAAATGGGAGAAAATTTTGCACCTACTCATCTGACAAAGGCTAATATCCAGAATCTACAAAGAACTTCAAACAAATTAACAGGAAAAAGGAAACAAACCCCAATCAAAAAGTGGGCAAAGTATATGAACAGAACATTTCTCCAAAGAAGACATTCATACAGCCACAGACACATAAAAATGCTCATCATCACTCGCCATCAGAGAATGCAAATCAAAACCACAATGAGATACCATCTCATACAGTTAGGAATGGCAATCATTAAGAAGTCAGGAAACAACAGGTGTTGGAGAGGATGTGGAGAAATAGGAACGGCTTTTACACTGTTGGTGGGATTGTAAACTAGTTCAACCATTATGGAAAACAGTATGGCAATTCCTCAAGGATCTAGAACTAGATGTACCATATGACCCAGCCCATCCCATTACTGGTATATTACCCAAAGGATTATAAATTATTCTACTACAAAGACAATGCACACGTATGTTATTGCGGCACTATTACAATAGCAAAGACTTGGAATCACCAAATGTCCATTCCTGTGACGAAGACTTGGATTAAGAAAATGGTGGCACATATACACCTGGATACTATGCAGCCATAAAAATAAGGATGAGTTTGCGTCCTTTGTAGGGACATGGATGCACTGGAAACCATCATTCTTAGCAAACTATCACAGAAGAGAAAACCAAACACCGCATGTTCTCACATCATAGGTGGGTAACTGAACAATGAGATCAACTTGGATCGGGAAGGGGATCATCACACACTGGGGCCTATCAATGGGGAGGGGGGAGGAGGGAGGGATTGCATTGGGAGTTATACATGATATAAAATGATGAATTGATGGGTGCTGACAGAGTTGGATGGGTGAGCACACCAACATGGCATTAAGTATACATATGTAACAAACCTGCACGTTATGCACATGTATCCTAGAACTTAAAGTATAATTAAAAAAAAAAAAAACAACGTGTGTCTTTGCACTATTCACAACAGCAAAGACTTGGAATCAACCCAAACATCCATCAGTGATAGACTGGATTAAGAAAATGTGGCACATATACATCATGGAATACTATGCAGCCATAAAAAAGGATGAGTTCACAGCCTTTGCAGGGACATGGATGAAGCTGGAAACCATCATTTTCAGCAAACTATCACAAGAAAATGAAACACCACATGTTCTCACTCATAAGTGGGAGTTGAACAATAAGAACACATGGACACAGGATGGGGAACATCACACACCAGGGCCTGTTGGGGAGTGGGGGGCTGGGGGAGGGATAGTGTTAGGAGAAATACCTAATGTAAATGATGAGTTGATGGGTGCAGCACACCAGCATGGCACATGTATACCTATGTAACAAACCTGCATGTTGTACACATGTACCCTAGAACTTAAAGTATAATTTAAAAAAATGAAAAAAAAAAAAAAATGTGTGTCTTTGGCCAGATGTGGTGGCTCACACCTGTATTCCCAGCACTTTGGGAGGCCGAGGTGGGCGAATCACGAGGTCAGGAGTTCAAGACCAGCCTGACCAACATGTTGAACCCCTGTCTTTACTGAAAATACAAAAAATTAGCTGGGTGTGGTGGTGGGTACCTGTAATCCCAGCTACTCGGGAGGCTGATGCAGGAGAATCGCTTCAACTCAGGAGGCAGAGGTTGCAGTGAGATCGAGCCACTGCACTCCAGCTTGGGCGACAAAGTGAGACTCCATCTCAAAAAAAAAAAAAGTGTGTCTTTGAAAAGAAGCTCTCCAATGCTATCAGCGTCTCACATCTCCAGTTCCAGCAAAGCAACTGGGTTCCTGGTGAAACTTGATTCTATGGAAACAAAAGCACACTTTTTTTTTGGTGTTAATCCTCATTTGATTACCTATTCAGTAGCTAGGATGCTGTGGTCAAAAGGAATTTTTGGATGTAGAAAAATTTGAGTTCCAAATCCTCATCTTACTAATTGATGATTGTGTGATATCGAGCGATGTTGTAAATTAGAATTGCTGTGAGGGAGCCCAGAGCTGCTGTATGATTCTGTGCAGCTTGGACGCTGCAGTCTTCCAGAGTTCACGTGGCAGCCTATGCGGATGATGTCCCCAGAGTTGTTGGGTATGCAACCTGAACAACCACATGCAGTGACCCTTAGGACCAAGAGCCTGCACATGAAATTGTAAAACACTTTGCAAATGCTAAGGTGTTGACCAAGAAAAACTAGAGGAAGCCAACTTTAAGGGTGAACTATTTTAAACATCCTTTAAGAAAATTATTTTATGTTAGCTATTTTAAAAGCTTATCAGTTACTTGTAAGTGTAACCCACTTAAAAACGTCTGTGTATTTTAAGGTAAATCTAATCTTCATCACTTTAATTTATTCAATGTTGTCTCTAAATCTCTTTGATGTCTAGTAAGCTTTTCTCTAAGCTCTGAATACTAACTACTAAGTACTTTCTCCTTGATGTAGAAAGTTGTCATTTCATGTTTGCTATAGGTCAGTGCTGCCGGATAGGACTTCCCATGGTGATGGAAATGTTTTCTCTTTGTGGTATAAGGCAGCCAGTAGCCACACCTGGCTATTGATCATTCGGCGTGTGACTAATGCAATTGAGGAACTGAATTTTAAATATAATTTACACTAATTAAAAAATTAAAGAGCCACACGTGGCTGTTAGCCACTCTGTTGGACAGTGCAGTGCGTTTTTAGTACTACCCACCATATCTAGTCCTATTAAATTCATACTGTTGCAGCCCAAGGGGACCCTACTTAAGGGCAGTATGTGACTTTGGGCAATCAAACTTTGCCTCATTTTCATGTATAACGTGTTCCTAAAAAGCTGCATGTATGGAGAGAAGTTTTGTATCAAATCATGTTTTCTCATTTAATCCTATTATAATTTCAAGATGGCAGACCCTCTGAAAAGTCTTTGATTTCAACATTTAATAGATCCAATGCTTGAGTACATTAACCCTTGCTTTAAGAAGCCTTTGATCTTTATCAACATCTTGTCTTTTTATGGCAATTTTTCCGGCTTATACTCATCTTAGGAAGGTTAATTAAATGGATTTTGCAAATGGGATGGACATAGCGAGCTTTGTTTCCTTATGGAAACATGCGAATTCCCTGTGGCTCACAGGACATTGTTCTTGCTCCTGTTGCCTCTGCTTCATCTTTGCAAGCAAGTCCAGAGGTGAGGGCTCAAAGTTCTGTACTCCAAGTAGACATCTGCCTAAAGCACAGACATTTTTGCTTGGATCTCCTTTCCTTTCTCTTTAAGTCCTAGAAGTCAAAAGCCTTTGAGAATAAAAGCTGTGGGAATAACCCAGTCCTGAGGGTAGGAATTGGGAGGCTAGACTTAAATTAATTCCCCACTGCCTGCCATGAGTGCCTGGCCTGATCCAAGAGTCTGGGGGATAGATATATCCCCCAGATATACTCAAGACTCTGCTTGGGGATATATGAGCAAGACAAAGTTTTTGCTTCTTTTGAGAAATCTACAACCAGTGCTCCCAGAGAGGGCTACAAAAACAGTAATAGGAACTTGAGGAAGAAAATTCATGTAGAAACCATTCACAGAGGCTTCATTTTTTTTTTTCTCAATGAACTTTCTGACCTGATACTATCAATCTGAGAAGCAAAGACCACTTCCCAAATAAAAAGCAACAAACCTTCCTAATCAAGATGCTAGAGTCTGTGAAATGCTCCCATACCCATAATCCCTCCTGATGGCCACAAACAGGCCTTTCTGGGAAAGCAGGGAGAGTGGCATCCATATTTGAGTAAAAAATTGATGCTCCCCCAGTCTCCTGGCTTGTAATCTTATAAATACCACCTATAGGACTTTACATGCTCTCTTCTCTCCCAAAGAGCAGTATGAGTAATTTTTATCCCATACTCTTTAGTTCTGTTTTTTAAAGTACATTGTTTAATAGCAAAGACATTGAATCAACCTACGGGTCCATCAGCAGTGGATAGATAAAGAAAATGTGGTACATATACACTACGGAATACTATGCAGCCATAAAAAAGAATGAAGTTGTCCTTTGTAGCAACGTGGATGCAACTGGAAGCTATTATCCTAAGTGAATTAACATACAAACAGAAAACCAAATACAGCATGTTCTCACTTGTAAGTGGGAGCTAAGCATTGGATACTCATGGACATAAAGATGGAACAATAGATACTGCAGACTACTAGAGAGGGGAAGGGAGGGAGACAAGAGCTGAAAAACTTCCTATATTAGATGTTATGCTCACTACCTGGGTGATGAGATCATTCATATCCCAAATCTCAGCATTATGCAATACACATGTAACAAACCTGCACCTGTACTTCCTGAATCTAAAATAAAAGTTGAAATTATTTTTTAAAATGCTTGTTTAAAGTTGTGTTTACCTTCTTAAAGGAAACACTTCTAAATTGCTCCCTCCTTTTCCCTTTAATATTCGAGTCACCATTATAAATGCTTCAGCAAGGTGACCAATGAATGGTGAGGGTTTCAGGGTAGCATAAAGCTCCCCAAAGAGAAGCCATCCTCTTTTTATTGTGCTTCACAGATACTGCATTTCTACAAATTGAAGGTTTGTATCATCCAAGCATGGAGCAAGTCTGTTGGCATCGTTTTCCACCAGCATGTGTTCATTTCATGCCACCATGTCACATTGTTGTAACTGTCACAATATTTCAAGCTTTTTCTTATTGTTAGATCTGTTCTGGTGATCTATGATCAATCATATTTGGTGGTACTATTGTACTTGACTGCTCCTCCACCCATTCCCCCATCTCTCTTTCTCTCCCCCAGAGTCCCTGTTCCCTGACACACAAAAATATGGAAGCTAGACCAGTTAGTAACCCTACAATGGACTCTCAGCGTTCAAGTGAAATGAAGAGTCCCATGTCTCTCACTTTAAATCGAAAGCTAGAAATGCTTAAACCTAGTGAGTGAAAAGGGCATGTAAAAAACTGAGACAGGCCAAAACAACCAAATGGAGGATGCAAAGGAAAAGTTCTTGAAGGAAATTAGAAGTGCTATTCCCACAAACACAAGAATGATATGAAAGCCAAAGAATCTTATTGCTGATAGGGAGAAAGTTGTAGTGGTCTGAATAGAACATAAAACCAGTCACAACACTCCCTTAACCCATTTATGCCTGAGGTTGCAATTTTTTGAATTTTTGCAATCAGACCTTGGCAATGATCTCGAGCAGTAGCATATAAGTAACTCCCACATACCTAGTGTTCCAATAATGGAACGCTAGGCATAAGTATTAAACCGAAGCCAAATTTAGAGTAAGGCCCTAAATCTCTTCAATTCTATGAAGGCTGAGAGAGGCAAAGAAACTGCAGAAGAAAAGTGTGAAGCCGGCAGCAACCGGTTCTCTAGGTATAAGGAAAGAAGCTGTCTCCGTAACATAAAAGCACGAGGTGAGGCAGGAAGTGCTGGTGGAGAAGCTGCAGTGGGTCACCCAGAAGATCTAGCTAAGATCACTGATGAAGCCACCTGTATCAGGCTGTTCTTCCATTGCTATGAAAAAATACGTGAGACTGGGTAATTTGTAAGAAAAGAGGTTTAATTTGATCCTGGTTCTTCAGACTGTGCAGGAAACATCGTGCTGGCATCTGCTTCTGGGGAGGCCTCAGGAAGCGTTTACTTACAGTGGAAGGCAAGTGGGAGCAGACACCTCACATGGTGAGAGCAGGAGAAAGAGAGAGTGAAGGGAGGTGCCACACACTTTTAAACAACCAGATCTTGCGAAAACTCACTATCTTGAAGAGGGCAACAAGCCCAGAGGGTTCTACTCCATGGCCCAGCCACTACCCACCAGGCCCCACCTCCAACACCGGGGCTTACAATTCAACATGAGATTTGGGCCAGGACAAATATCCAAACTATATCACCACCTTCACCATCTACACTAAACCACAGATTTTCAATATAGACGAAACAGCCTTATCTTGGAAGAAGACGCCATCTGGGACTTTCATAGCTTGAGAGAACAAGTCAATGCCTGGCTCTGAAGCTTCAAAGGATAGGCTGACTCTCTCCTTGGGGAATAACACAGTGGGTGACCTAAAGTTGAAAGTTCGTTTACGATTCCCAAAATCCTAGAGCTCTTCAGAATTATACTAACTACTCTGCCTGTGCTCTGTAAGTGGAATAACAAAGCCCAGATGACAGCGCATGTGTTTACAGCTTGGTTTACTAAATGGGTTTTGATCACTGTTGAGACTTACCCAGCAGAAAAAAAGATTTTTTTTCCAAAATATTACTGCTCATTGACAATGCACCTGGTCACCCAAGAGCTCTGAGGGAGATGTACAAGGAGATCAATATTGGTTTCATACCTGCTAACACCACATCCATTCTGCAGCCCATTGATTAAGGAGTAGTATTGACTTTCAAGTCTTATTATTTAAGAAATACATTTTGTAAGTCTATAACTATCATAGATCACTATTTCTCTGATGGATCTGGGCATATAAAAAACCTTCTGAGAAGGATTTATTATTCTAGGTGCCATTAAGAACATTTATGGGCTGTGCACAATGGTTCATGCCTGTAATCCCAGCACTTTGGGAGGCTGAGGCAGGAGGAACCACTGAGCCCAGGAGTTTCAGACCAGCTTGGGCAACACAGTGAGACTTCATCTCTACAAATAATAATAATAATAATAATTAGCCAGGCATGGTGGCATGTGCCTGCAGTCCCAGCTACTTAGGAGGCTGAGGTCAGACAGTTGCTTGAGCTCGGGTGGTTGAGGCTGCAGTAAGCTGTGATCATGCCACTGCACTCCAACCTGGGTGACAGAGCAAGACTCCATCTCCAAAAAAAAAACAAAAAAAAAAAGAACATTTGTGGTTCGTGGGAGGAGATCAAAATGTCATCAACATTGACAGGAGTTTAGAAGGAGTTGATTCCAATGCTCATGGATGACTTTGAGGGATTCAAGACTCCAGTGGAGGAAGGAACTGCAGAGGTGGTGGAAGTAGCAAGAGAACTAGAATTAGAAGTGGAGACTGAAGATGTGATTGAATTGCTGCAGTCTCAAGGAAAACTTGAAAGGATGAGGAATTGCTTTTTATGGATGAACAAAGAGAAAGTGGTTTTTTTTTTTGTTTTTTTTTTTTTTGAGACGGAGTCTTGCTCTGTCGCCCGGGCTGGAGTGCAGTGGCCGGATCTCAGCTCACTGCAAGCTCCGCCTCCCGGGTTCACGCCATTCTCCTGCCTCAGCCTCCCGAGTAGCTGGGACTACAGGCGCCCGCCAGGTCGCCCGGCTAGTTTTTTGTATTTTAGTAGAGACGGGGTTTCACCATGTTAGCCAGGATGGTCTTGATCTCCTGACCTCGTGATCCACCCGTCTCGGCCTCCCAAAGTGCTGGGATTACGGGCTTGAGCCACTGCGCCCGGCGAAAGTGGTTTCTTGAGATGGAATCTACTCCTGTGGAGGTGCAGTGAACATTGTTGAAATGACAACAAAGGATTTAAAACATTACATAAACTTAGTTGATAAAGAAGCGGCAGTGTTTGAGAAGGTTGACTCCAATTTTGAGAGAAGTTCTACTGTGGGTAAAATGTTATCAAACAGCCTTACATGCTACAGAGAACATTTTCATGAAAAAAGTCAATAGATGCAGCAAATTTCATCGCTGTCTTATTCTAAGAAATTGCCCCAGCCATCTCAGCCTTCAGCAACCACCACCCTGATCAGGCAGCAACCATCAAAATTAAAGCAAGACCCTCCACCTTCCAAAAGATTATGACTTGCTGAAAGCTCAGATGATCATTAGCATTTTTTTTTTTTTTTTTTTTTAACAACCAAGTATCTTTAAATTAAGGTATGTATATATTTTTTAGATGTAATGCTATTGCACACTTAATCGACCTCAGAATAGTTTAAACATAATGAGACAGCCAGGTGGGAAGAGCTCCCTGGCAGAACCTCTAGCGACCTGCGCACTGGGAGGAATGTGTACTGGAGTGGAGCCGTGGGAAGTTCGCGCCCTTTGCAGTGGGCAGGAGCCTGGCCTCTCTCTCCTGTTCTGGGGTTTGGTGCCTGGGGTTTAATCTGCAAGGTGGGAAGTACACTAGCAGGACTCTGAGGACTCTGGCTTTGCAGAGAGTCCTGTTTTCCCTTTTTTCCTTTTCGCCTGATAAATCCCATTTTTCTCACCCTTCGAATCATCTGCAAGGCTAATTTTTCATGGTCATGTGACAGGGACCATCTTTAGTTGAACTAAGGAAAACTCCTGCAACAATAACTTTTCTATGCACTGAGAAACCAAAAAATTTGTGTGACTTGCTTTATTGTCACACAGTAAGTTATTAGCTATATTTTGGTGGTCTGAACTGACTCTGCGCTATTTCTGAAGTTTGCCTGTATCTGTGCTTTTTCCGCAGCCTTCCAGGTGGCATTAAATAGGCCTGTTTTACAAAAAACCCTCCCTTCCACCCTCATCTTATACTGTGGCACTTATTTACCCAAAGTGTTCTTGGCATGTACATTTCTGATCTGCTGCCCTCCGAATCTGCCTGCTGCTTGAATGGATGGCGCTCTGAATATATTTTAGGGAGAAAATTTACCTAAGAGTTAAAAACTCATGATTGTAAATATTCAGTAGGCACTTAAATGATTGTTTCAAAACAGCTTTTGGGATGCAGAGAACATGTTTTTCTGTCAGCTGCTCAATATTTATTTTAACATATTAAACAACCTCAGAAATATTCATTGCACGAAAACCTTTCTGCGTTCGAGTGGATTAAATTTACAAACCCACGTTAATGCTATAAATTACATTTACATAATTCATTTCCCACTAAACAATTTATTTAGCCTGTGTCTGCTAATATATATGTTTAAGGAAAAAGTAGCACCTGTATTGTCGGCCACGCAGTTAATTTAGATTAAATAGAATTTAGAAGGCATCTTTGTGTTTCTTTGTTACTGGGCTTACCCTCTCCACCATCCAACATCTGAATTTTACAATTAAACAGCATATATGTGTGTGGTCGTAGGCGAGGAGAGAAATCTGCTAAACAAAACCGAAGCCGCCCTTATTTTTGCTTTTCAGAATGTTCTGTGATGTCCTTTCAAATCATCTATTACTTGTATTTTGCTAATTTTGTGTAATCCGGGAAGACAGAAAGAGATGAACAAACTGGGTTGGAGGTCAGATGGAAACTTTGAAACCAGCAGTTTGAGCCCCGATGAATTTGAAGTGGCAAGGGAAAAAGAAGCAAGAGTTAGTGCATTGATAATGCACGCCGAGACCCGAAGAGCCACAGATCTTCTTTCCTTTTGCATTTACATCTATTTTCACAGATGAGGGTGAGGGCCATCAATGCATTTGCTGCTGCAATTTCAGGTTTTAGAATGTTTTGAACAATATGCTTCAAATCACGCCAATAATTAGGGGGCCCTTCATTATCGAGTGTCATGCCTCTAACGATGTTACTGGCAGAGAGGAGACATCGGCTTCACCTTGCGAGGCTTGGTTTTGTGTGACTGGCACTGAAACAGGCATTGTTAGCCTCAATTTCTCCCCTCTTTTTTTCCCAGTATTCTATTAAACCTCTTTGTTAAGAGACCCAGCTGCTTGTTTTCTCTCAAGATAATGACTGAAAAATGCACTTTAAAAAAATCATGGGGAACATTATTTCTGGATGGTCTGTCTGCTCTTTCTTTTTCCTGTCATCTGGTGATGATGACTTTCAATAATCCCTTGGTAATAAAAATTCATTTGAACACACAGACCAAATATGGAGCTTAAATTACCACAGAAACCATGGACTATTCCCTTTCTTTTCTGCTTAATTGGGATTCTTCACTTTCTTTTTCCCCTATATATATATTTAAAAAAAAAAACCTAAAGTATAATTTAAATACAATAGGATTTGCAGATTTTACATATACATTTTCTGAGTTTGAACTGATGTACATTCCCATGTAACTGCTATCCCCACCAAGATAAGGAACATTTCCACTACCCCAGGAAGTTTTCTCGTTCCCTGCCCCAATCTACCCTCCTCCAGAAAACTCCCACTGTTTGGATTTTTTATCAATACAGATTAGTTTTGCCTGCTTTTGTACTTTACATAAATGAAATCACACAGTATGTATTCTTTTTGGTCTGGCCTTTTCACTCAGCACAATGTCTTTGAGATCATTCCTATTGCTGCATGTATCAGTAGTTTGTTCCTTTTTATTGCTGAGATGTCATCCATTGTGTGGATGGAGCACAAATAATCTAGCCTTCTTTTTGTGGGCACATTGATTGTTTCCATTTTGGCTATTTTGAATAAAGTTACTGTGAACATTTATGTATGCAATGTCGTGCAGATATCTGCTTTCGTTTTTGCAGGGTAAATACTGAAGTGTACAATTGCTGGGCTGTATGGGAGGTGTGTGTTGTACTTTAGAAGAAAGTGCCAAAAAGTTGTTCAAAGGGGTTGTATATTTTTTTAAAACATCAAAACATGGATATGTGGAAAGCTGATTTTGGTCTCTGGCAAATTCTATCATGAGATTTTTGAGGGGATTGACGGTGTGTTCTGCCTTGCTTTTTGACCCACTTTAATTTTGGGGAGTACTTGGCTCCTGTCTACAAAGAGATCTGAAGCATTAGAAATTGTGGAACTTGGCTCCTTCCTTCCTTCCTTCCTTCCTTCCTTTCTTCCTTCCTTCCCTCCGTCCTTCCCTCCTTCCCTCCCTCCTTTCTTTCTTTCTCTCTCTCCCTTTCTTTCTTTCTTTCTTTCTTTCTTTCTTTCTTTCTTTCTTTCTTTCTTTCTTTCTTCCTTTCTTCCTTTCTTCCTTTCTTCCTTTCTTCCTTTCTTCCTTTCTTTCCTTTCTTTCCTTTCTTTCCCTTCCTTCCTTCCTTCCTCCCTTCCTCCCTTCCTCCCTTCCTCCCTTCCTCCCTTCCTTCCCTTCCTTCCCTTCCTTCCCTTCCTTCCCTTTCTTTCCTTTCTTCCTTCTTTTTTGGAAAAGAAACCTCAGGAGATTTCAGGCAAATGTCCCCAGGAAATGAGCCTCGGACCCATTTCCCTGCAGGCTGAATGCTTTGATACATTGCTCACTTGAGTGGTGGGGGCAGTGCGGAGGTCTCAAAGAAGGCCACACCTGCAGGCTCTGTGCTGAAGTGGAGCATGTCGTTCTACAGCAGGAAGTAAAAGATATCAACCCCTCCATTGAAACACAGAACCTCCATGAAAAATCAGTCAGAGAAAGATGAAGAATCTCAGCAAGAGAACAGCTCTGTCTTTGGTCACTGGCACAAAGACTAGGACCTGTTTATATGTTTTACTAGACAAATGCTAGCATCTTTTTTTCACATTATATGCTGTTCACATGTCGTGCAAATAGTCAGAAATCAACAGACTTAGACATGTCACCATGATGTTTGTCCTGATCAGTTTACCTTGGTATTAATGAATAGAAAAAATATACTGTCTTTTACTACCCTTTTCTTGTAAATCTCAGCAAAGCAGGTAAGGAACTGAGGTATGAAGCTGGGGGTGTGAGCACTGCTTTTTTTCCTTCTTGGGGGTAGATTATCATAATCCACAGAGCCGTATTTTAAGATCAGAGTCTCTGGTCTCTTAAGTTTGATAACAGATGCCAGACTCTGTTTCTACTTCCAGCTTTGCAAATAGGTACCCCATTTGTATACAAACAATCGAAGGAGGAGCTGATATCAATAACTTAACTGAAATCTTTCTCCATTCATCCCCACTCCTATGTTGCCTCTGCAATTTGTGATTCATGTCAATATATCAGATTATTCTGATCAAATGAGTCAATTGAAATGAGAATACTTAAATAGATATTTATTAACATCATAGCTCTAATAATTAGATATTTATTAACATCAAAGGCTCTAACTTAACAATCAGAAAACAAGCAATCCAAGTAAAGAATGGACAAAATATCTGAACAGACACCTCACCAAAGAGGATATGCGCATGGCAAATAAGCATATAAAAAGACACTGGACATCATATATCATCAGGGAATTACAAATTAAAACAATAATACCACAGTTACAGGATCTTTGGGGTGTCAGTTTTCTGGCCAGAAACCTCTGTGGCTGTGGTGCCTTTACCCAAGTTCTTGTCCTGCATCCAGGAAGAATGGGGTATGCAGACGAGCAAAGGGTGAACAAGCTGCAGATGAACTTTATTGAGTGTTATAGCAACTCAGAGGTGACCCACAATGGGTAGCTCCTTTCTGTAGGCAGGTCATCCATCAAGTGTTCAGTTCTTAGCAGAGAGGAGGCCCTGGAGAGGGTGGCTTCTCTCCGACAGCAGGTCATCTCTGCAGCTCTCAGCAGAGAGGGTAGCTCCTCCCTGCTACTGGTTGTCCTGTCATCTCCAGCTATCAGCAGAGAGGGTACTCCTCTCTGTAGCTGGTGGTCCTGTCCTCTTTCTGCCCTCTTCCTCCTCAGGCTGTCGTCTGCCCTGCTCTGGCTGAGCCTAGGGCTTTTATGGACCTCAGAGGGGAGGAAGTACATGCAAACTGGTCCATGGGTAGCTGTGGGTGGGCGGAACAGGCACCACAAGTCCCCACTCTGGTCCGTGGGACTGGAAGCCTGGTCTCCAGCCTTCAGGTCTTCCCTGGCCTGAAGGTGGAGGCTTATAAGTACCTGCCTTCTTCCACCCAGGACTCTGCTGCCTCCTGCTGCCATTGAAGGCCCCAGGACTTGGCCCCAACCCTACTCGGAGAGTGGAACAGGTGCAGGGCAAGAAGAGAGGCCAGGCAGTGGGAGCCGAAATCCCTGAGCCTTTGGGGCTTCGGGGACAGTCCTTTCCTGACCCGAGGGTGCAGGCTGTAGAGATGCCTGGGTTCTGTGCCTGGGAGGGCAGCCGCAGCTGCACTCAGGAAGGCAGATCCTGCCTGCTGCCAGCCCACCCCAAGAGCACAGAGAGCTCAGATCCACAGTTGCAGTTTGGGTGACTGTAGCCCTACCCAGGAGGGCATGGATGGCTCCTGCCTGCTCTGTAGAGCAGGAGGCCTGGGTCTACAGCTATGGTTTGGGTGGCTGCAGTGGCACCTGAGGAGCTCCTGCCCCAACTCAGATGGAGTGGGGCTCCAAATGGCTCCATGGAATGTGCAGCCGCAGCTGGGCCTCCTTGCTGCAGCCAGTGTGTTGATGGCAGCTGCTGTCATAACCACTACACACCTATAAGAAGGGTGAAAAAATCATTAAGAAATAAGAGAATGGTGAGAATCCAAAACACTGAGGATGCCAAATGCTCGTAAAGATGTGAAGCAATAAGAACCCTCATTGCTGGTAGCAATTTGTCAGTTTCTTAGCAAACGAAACATACCCTTACCCTAAGATTTAGCAATCATACTCCTTGGTATTTACTCAAATGAATTGAAAACTATATCTACATAAAAACTTGCACACATTATTCACAACAGCAAAGACATGGAATCAACCTAAATGCCCATCAGTGGTAGACTGTATAAATAAAATGTGGTACATATACAACATGGAATACTATGCAGTCATACAAAAGAATGAGATCATATCCTTTTCAGGAGCCTGAATGAAGCTGGAGGCCACCATCCTTAGCAAACTGATGCAGGAACAGAAAACCAAATACTGCATATTCTCACTTACAAGTGGGAGCTAAAAGATACACTGGGGCCTACTTGAAGGTGGAGGATGGAAGGAGGGAGAGGAGCAGAAAAAAATAACTGTCAAGTACTATGCTTAGGGTGGATGACAAAATAATCTGCACAGCCAACCCTGTGACACAAGTTTACCTATATAACAAACCTGCACATGTATCCCTAAACCTAAAATAAAAGTTTTCATAAACCTCGCACATAAATGTTTATAGCAGCTTTATTCGTTATTGTCAAGCTTGGAAGTAACCAAGATATCATTCAGTACATGAATGGATAAACAAACTGTAGTACCTTCATACAATATAATATTATTCAGTGATAAAAAGAAGTGAGTTATTAGGCTCTGAAAAGACATGAAAGAGGCCCTTTCTTCTGCAGCCGGGACCTCCAACTTCTCCTGTCCTGGAAATCACCCCATTCTCAGGCCTCCAGCCTCAGACTAAATTCCACCACTGGCTTTCCTAGTTCTCCAGTTTGCAGATGATATTTTGTGGGACTTCTCAGTCATCATAATCACGTGAAAAACTGAGCCACCAGCTAGCCAATAGCATACCTGAGCAGGGAGTGGAGGTTTTGTATGATATCATGGCTGGGATATAGTCACTATCAAGACAGAAAGAACCCCTTTCATGGCCCCCTGGATTCAAGAAAGCAATTCTTCACTTGGACACTCAACCTGAAGCAGAGAATCCAAGAAAAGTACAAAGCAAAGATTTTCTCCTTTTGTGTCTTCAAAGAGTCCCCACCTTTTGTGGGAAAGAGGTGGCTAGTTCTTATTTTCCTAAAATCTCACAATGTCTAAGGGGTAGGTGAGGACTAGGCATTTGCCCCAACCCCCTTGTCACTAGAAATGCTAAAGGGATTTGGCCATAATGGCAGCTGTTTCATAGCTAGTCTTACAGAAACTTTTTTTGAACCTGGTGGAAATTCCTGTCCCATGGAACCAGAAAAAAAGATCTAACGTTTTGACGTTAGAACTGAGGCATGCTCCTATCTTGGTCTGTTCATGCTGCTATAACAAAATACCATAGAATGGGTGATTATGAACAACAGAAATTGAGTTCTGAAAAGTGGGAAGTCCAAAGTCAAAGTGCTAGCAGATTTACTGTCTGATGAGGGCCTGCTTTTTGGTTTATAGATGGCCTTTTTTACCAGTGTCCTCACATGTGGAAGGGGCAAGCTAGCTCTCTGGGCCTCTTTTTATAAGGACACTAATCCCATTCATAAGGGCTCTGACCTCATAACCTAACCACTTCCCAAAGGCTCTACTTCTTAATTTCATCGTATTGGTGATTAAATTTCAACATGCCATCAACTGTGTTGGGGAACCCTGAGGAATCTGTTTTTGTATGGGTAGGATCAAGAAATCAAAAACACAGGAGCAAATCTTTGTGGTTCTGGATGAGGGAATGGTTTCTTAGATATGACATCAAAAACACAAGCAACAAAAGAAAAAAATAGATACATTAGACTTCATCAAATTTAAAACTTTTGTGCTTCCAAGAACACTGTAGAGAAAGTGAAAAGACACACCAAGTCCAAGGTGGGGACAAGTGAAAGCTCTGCTCCAAAGGCAGCAAATAAATGTGTTCAGAGGAGTCTATTCCATGTCCATTGATGAGGGAGATATTGACAAATTTAAATGAACATGGCTTTGTACTGAATGAAGTGGCTCTGAAGTGCCACATGGAATGCCAAACTTCTGTTTCAGGTTTCTTAGACATATTTATTTGTAGTTTCTCTAATTTGTGGGCATGGTTGGATCCTTACTAAACAATTAATTGATGGAAAAGCCAAAATGAGGAGCAGGCACTTATTTTTCTTTTCTAGGTGGCTGCTGAGTTTGAAGGTTTTAAAACATTTTTGGCTTGATCATTCTAGAGTCAAGGTCAGTGAGCTTGGAAAGCCAAGGATTCATATTCTTTCAGTGGTAAATTAAGTATCTGGATGGCCTAGGTACCATACACTACCTGAGGAAGCAAGTTGATTCCATGGAGAAAGTGTAGGCCACTATTAACTTTTTGCTCGGATGACTAAAAGCTTCCTAATTTCTCTTAGTGCAAATTCTGGCTCCACTAATTTTGTAAATGTTTCACTTTAGGCAAGTTAAATAATCCTTGCTGAAGTTAAGGAAAATGAAAATAATCGTAACTACCTTGAACAGTTGTTAAAAGAATGAAATAGAATTATACAAAGCGGTTAGTACAGGGCTTGGTAAATAGTAGGTTCTCAGTAGATAGTGGGACCTGTAGATAATCTCTAAATGTGGCTTTCAAATTGGGGAATGCCAGTATATCTCTCCTATACATTCACATCTTGTATCTGCTTGCTAGCCTTGGTGTGATTTCTCTCTGATGGATTTATTATTTACATGTTTATCTCTTTACTGGACTTTAGCTACCTAAGACAATGATGGAACTTCCTCTTTCTATCCCCAGTGGCTAGCAATGTACTTCGTGAATGTTTGAATGAATAAAAATCTCTCCCACTATATACATTGGGAAGAAAGAAAATAACAATTTCACCAGTGCCCATCCTATTGAAGACTTCTCAGACTGATGCCATCCGTGAGTGTCTACCCTTGTCTTTTAGAGTACAGTGATCACTATTCATGGATGTTCTCATCAAGCAGGACATGAAGGAAAAAAATGTCCTCTCTTCTGTGCAAACTGAACTTCAGTGTTTATAATCCTATCAGACTGGGCTGGAGAGAAGTAAATATCATGGACCATTAGTGGTCACAAGACATAGTGTTTATAGAATCCTCCCAGTGAAATCTTTCCTGTTTTTCACTGTGTGAGTGTATTAGTCCATTCTTGCATTGCTATAAAGGAATACCTGAGACTGGATAATTTATAAAGAAAGAGATGTAGTGAGCTCATGGTTCCACAGGCTGTACAGGAAGCATGATGCTGGCATCTGCTTGGCTTCTGGGGAGGCCTCAGGAAACTTACAATCATGGCCAAAGGCAAAGGTATAACAAGGCATCTCACATGGCGGGAGCAGGGGTTGGGGGAGGTGCCACACACTTTGAAATGACTGGATCTCATGAGAACACACTCATGATCATGAGGACAGTACCAAGGGGATGATGCTAAACCATTCATGAGAAGTTAACCCACATGGCTCAGTTACCTCCCGCCAGTCCCCACCTCCAACATTAGGGATTACAATTTGACATGAAGTTTGGTAGGAACACAGATCAAAACCATGTAATTCCACCCCTTGCTCCTGCCAAATATCATATCCTTTTCACATTGCAAAATACAATCATACCTTCCCAACTGTCCCTCAAAGTTTTAACTAATTCCAGCATTAACTAACTCAAAAGTCCAAAGTCTCATCTGGGACAAGGCTAGTGCCTTCCACCTATGAGCCTGTAAAGTAAAGAACAAATTAGTTATTTCCAAGATACAATGGGGGTGCAAGCATTGGGTAAACATTCCCATTCCAAAAGGGAAAAATTGGCCAAAAGAAAAGGGCTACAGGCCCCATGCAAGTCTGAAACCCAGAGGGGCAGCCATTAAATCTTAAAGCTCCAAAATGATCTCCTTTGACTCCATGTCCTACAACCAGGGCACACTGGTGCAAGGGGGTGGGCTTCTGAGGCTTTGGGCAGCTCTGCCTCTGTGGCTTTACAGGGTTCAGCCCCTGTGGCTGGTCTCATAGGCTGGCATTAAGTGCCTGCAGCTTTTCCGGGTGTAGGGTGCAAGCTGTTGGTGAATCTATTGTTCTGGGTTCTGGAGAACAGTGGCCCTCTTCTCACAGCTCCACTAGGGAGTGCCCCAGTGGGGACTCTTTATGGGTGCTCCAATCCCACATTTCCCCTCTGCACTGCCCTAATAGAGGTTCTGCATGAGGGATACCCCTCTTTAGCAGGCTTTTGCCTGGACATCCAGGCTTTTCCATACATCCTCTGAAATCTAGGTAGAGGCTCCCAAGCCTCAACTCTTGCATTCTGTGCACCTGCAATGAAACAACACACTTCTAAGTAACACATACATCAAAGAAAAAAATCTCAAGAGAAATTAAAAAAATAGTTTGAACTAAATAAGAGTAAAAATAGAATAACTGAATAAACCAAAATTTGTGAAATGCAGAGAAAGCAGTGCTTAGCAGGAAGTTTATAACATTGAATGCATATATTAGAAAAAAGATCTAAAATCAATAATCTAATCTTCCACATTAGGAAACTAAAAAAAGGAGTGCAAATTAATCCCAAAGTAAGCAGAAGAAATAAAAATTAGAGCAGGAATCCATGTAATTAAAAACAGGAAATCAACAGAGAAAAGAAATCAAAAGTTAATTCTTTGAAAAGATCAATAAAATTGATAAGTTTCTAGCCAGGTTAATTAAGAAAAAAAGAGAAAAGATAATGGCCAGGCATGGTGATGCAAGCCTTTAATCCCAGCTATTTTGGAGGCTGAGGTGGGAGGATCGCCTGAGCTCAGAAGTTTGAGTTTGAGGCCAGCCTGAACAACATGCAAGACCCTGTCTCTAAAACAGAGGGAGAGAGAGAGAGAGAGACAGAGAGAGAGAGAGAGAAAGAGAGAGAAAGAGACAGAGAGAGAGAGAGAGAGAAGACGGAAATTACTCATCAGAAATGAAAGAAGGGAGATCACTACAAATCCTACGAGTATCAAAAGGATAATAAAGGAATATTATGGACAACTCTGTGCTTACAAATTTGACAACCTAGATGAGATGGATACATTCTATCAAAGACATATGTGCGAAAACTCACACAAGAAGAAACAGACAATCTGAATAGGCCTATATCTATTAAAAATATTGGATCAATAATTAAAAACTTCCCAAAACAGAAAACATCAGGACAAGATGGATTCACTGGGGAATTCTACCAAATATTTAAGTAAGAAATTACACCAATTCTCTACAATCCTTTTCAGAAGATAAAACCCCAGAAAATTCCTAATTCATTCTATGAGGGTAGCATTATTCTAATATCAAAACCAGACAAAGATGTTACAAGAAAGCTACAGAACAATATGTATCATAAATACAGATGCAAAAATCTTCGACAAAATGTTAGCAAATCCTCAGATGCTCAAGACCCTTATATAAAATGGTGTAATATTTGCGCATAACCTACATACTTCCTCTTGTATATTTAAAATAATCTCTAGATTACTTATAATACCTAATATAATGAAAATGCTGTGCAAATAGTTATCATACTGTGCTGCTTTTAAAATTCGTATTATTTTATATTATTTTTTATTTTTTTCAAAACTATTTTGATCTGCAGTTGTTTGAAATCACAGACGGAAACCAGAGGATATTGAGGGCCGACTGTATGTGAGCACTCCCCAAAATGAAATAGTAAGGTGTGAATTTAACAAAGTATCAAAGAATAACTGAATAAATGAAGAGATAGTTCATGTTTATGGATAGGAAGGTTCAATATTATCAAGATACTGATGCTTTGAAACTTGATCTATATATTCAGCACAATCCCAACCAAAATCCTAGGAAGCTGTATTGTGGTTATAGACAATGATTTGAAAGTTCGTATGGAGAGGGAAAAGACCCAGAATAGTCAATTCTATATTGAAGGAGAAGAACAAAGTTGGAGGACTGACAGTACCTGACTTCAAGACTAACTATAGAGCTGCAGTAATCAAGACAGTGTGGTATTGACAAATAGATCAATGGAACAGAATAGACAGCCCAGAAAAAGACCCATACAAATATGGTCAACTGATCTTTGATGTAGGAGCAAAGGCAATACAATGGAGGAAAGATAGTCTTTTCAACAAATAGTGCTGGAGAAACTAGACATCCAAGTGCAAAAATAAATAAATAAATAAATAAATAATTAGACATAGACTTATACCTTTCATAGAAATTAACTCAAAATGGATCATCAACCTGATTGTAAAATGCATAACAATAAAACTTCTAGAAGATAACACAGGAGAAAACCTAGATGGCCTTGGGTATAGTGATGACTTTTTAAATAGAGTGCCAGAAGCATGATTCATAAAGGAAATAATTGACCAGGCACGGTGGCTCACACTTGTAATCCCAGCACTTTGGAAGGCCGAGGCGGGCGGATCACCTGAAGTCAGGAGTTCAAGACCTGACTAACATGGTGAACCCCTGTCTCTACTAAAAACACAAAAAATTAGCCAGGCGCGGTGGCACACACCTGTAATCCTAGCTACTCGGGAGGCTGAGGCAGGACAGTCGCTTGAACCTGGGAGGCAGAGGTTGCAGTGAGCAGAGATCGTGCCAGCACTCTAGCCTGGGCAACAAGAGTGAAACTCCATCTCAAAAAAAAAAAAAGAAAGAAAGGAAAAGGAATAGTTAGTAAGCTGGACTTCATCGAAATTAAAAACTTCTACAAAAGACACGGTCAAGAGAATGGGAAGACAAGCCACAGACAGGAGGAAAATATTTGCAAAAGATATATTCAATAAATGACTGTTATCCAAATATATTAAGAACTCTTAAAACCCCACAATAATAAAATGAACAACCTAATTAAAAAATAGGCAGGAGACCTGAGCAGGCACCTCATCAAAGAAGATATACAGAGGGTAAATAAGCATATGATAGGATGCTCAACATCATACATCATTACAAAATTGCAAATTAAAACAAAAGTGAAATACCATGACACACCTGTTAGAATGGTGAAAAGACAAAACACTGATAACACCAAATGCTGGTGAAGATTGAGAGCAACAGGAACTCTCATTCATTGCTGATGTGAATGCAAAATGGTACAGCCATTTCAGAAGACATTTTGTCAGTTTCTTACAAAACTGAACATAGTCTTACCATAAGATCCAGTAATCACGCCCCTTGGTATTTACCCAAATGAGCTGAAAACTTATGCCCACACAAAAACTCGCACACAAGTGTTTATAGCAGTTTTATTCATATTGCCAAAACTTGGAAGCAATCAAGATGGCCTTCAGTAGTGAATGAATAAATAAACTGTGGCATATACAGACCATGCAGTATTATTCAGTGCTGAAAAGAAACAAGCTATCAGTCCGGGTGCATTGGTTCACACCTGTAATCCCAGGACTTTGGGAGGCCAAGGCAGGTGGATCATGAGGTCAGGAGTTCAAGACTAGCCTGGCCAAGATGGTGAAACCCCATCTCTACTAAAAATACAAAAAAAATTAGCTAGGCGTGGTGGCGGGCGCCTGTAATCCCAGCTACTCGGGAGTCTGAGGCAGAGAATTGCTTGAACCCAGGAGGCGGAGTGAGCTGAGATCGCGTACTCCAGCCTGGGCAACAGAGCGAGACTTTGTCTCAAAAAAAAAAAAAAAAAAAAAAAAAAAAAAAAAAAAAAAGAGCTATCAAGTCATGAAAATACATGGATGAAGCTTAAGTGCACATTACTAAGTGAAAGCAGACAATCTGAAAATACTACATGCTATATGATTCCAAACATACGACATTCTACAAAAGGCAAAATCATGGAGACAGTAAAATAATGAGTGGTTGCCAGGGACTGGGGGGAGGGTGGGATGAGTAAACATAGCACAGAGGATTTTTAGGGCAATGAGATGATTCTGCGTGGTGATAGAATACTAGATCATGCTGCTATACATTTGTCTACACCCACAGAATGTTGAGCACCGAGACCTAATGTAAACTAGGGACTTTGGGTGATAATGATGCGTCCATACAGCTTTATCAATTGTAACAAATGTTCCACTGTGGGTCAGGACGTTAACAGTGGGAGAGGTTGTGCATGTGTGGGCTAAGGGGTATATGGAACTCTCTGTACTTTCCACTCAATTTTGCTGTGAACCCAAAACTGTTCTAAAAAATAGTCTATTAACAAGAGAATGTACATTCTTTGTCTGTAATTGCTCCTAATTTGTAGCAATTCAGGAAAAACAGCTAGAGAAAGCAGGCTATCAACACGATGCACAAAATAAGCATTGAGAACCTCAAAAATGGTATCATTTGTTAATGCAGAACCCAGACTGGTCCCAGGTCTTCATCAGGATGGGTTGATGATTTTGACTGGGGAGTAGGTTCAAAGTTTGGGGGGCACAGAGGACATGCAAAAGTAATTCCAAGTGCTTCTCATATTATGGATTTGGTGTGTAATAAAGGTTTTATTTTAAATTTTCTTAATTCTCTCAAGTTTTCTTCTGATGGAAAACTCAATGTTGGTCATTATTAGAGCTTTTATTTTCACCTCCGGTTTAAAAAGGTCCTGGGGTCTTACTCACTGCCAAGCATTGGAGGGCGAGCCTCTTGTCATCCAGGTACCTCTCCCATGCCCACCATCCTGGCTCACATGGTACCTCCAGGCTTGGCAGCCCTGCTGTTTCCTCAAGGTTCAGGAATTTATGATGAGGCAGGGATCCTACCTACCTCACTAGCTGGACAGCTAAGTTTTTCAACTAGTTAATAGAACTGTCTATACACAAGGAGGAAGAGGAAGTGAGAACAAGAATGAAAGAAAGGGAGGGAGAGAAGAGAATAGAGAAGAGACGAGAAGAGAAGAAAAGAGAAGAGAAAAGAGAAGAGAAGAGAAGAGAAGAAGTAGTGCCCAATGAGGTGCAAACGTCCATGAGAGAATATTGGGGTTAAGTTAGGTGAACAGGCAGTTAAAATCCAAAGCTCCCCTGTATTGGACAGATGTCTGGTTCTTAAGGTACCTTTCTTAGCTGGGTGGTCTAACAACAGCTTTTGAAAATGTGCCTGCCCCCCACAAAAAATAGGGAAAAAAACATGCTTCCCCAGAAAGACAAATACCATACATTCTGACTCATGTGGGGGCTAAAAAAGTGGATCCCATGAAGACAGAGAGTAGAATAATGGTTGCCAGAAGCTAGGAAGGGTAATGGGGAGGAGGGCATGAACAGAATTTGATTAATGGGTGAAAATACAGTTTGATTGAAGAAATAAAACCTGGTGTTTGATAAGTCAGTAGGGTAACTATAGTTTGCAATAAGCTATTTTACCTTTCAACATAGCTAGAAGAGAATAATTCAACTATTTCTAGCATAAAGACAAATGTTTAAAGTGATGGTTATCCCAACTACACTGACTTGATCAAACTTACAAATTATATAAATGTATTAAATTATCACATGTACCTTGAAGGTATGTATATTTATTATGTATCAACAAGAAATTGTTTCTTAAAAAGTGCCTCGCAATTGTTTTTATGGGAACTTTCCTCTTCTCTGGGACCAGCCCCTGAAAGTTAATATAGATCAGGTTGGAATACATTTGTTTATATTTTAAACTTATAAGGGAGAAATGCCATTTCTGTCTCTCTCTAAGAGGTAGATATGAGCTGGACATAACAGCCCCACCATTTTAAGCTTCCAGGATGAAATTTTCCTTTTCGAGGGATGAGGTTTTTAGTGCTGAACACCTGTTAGCCTCAGTAGGGAAGGCACTGGGATCAAGATGCCAAAGAAGAGACCCCAGAGTCAGCATAGGAGACGGAGTTTTATTAGGGGCTTCCATACGGGGAGAGAGTCCAGTGGCCGTGGGCTGGACAGGACAACTGCCTTATGTGCAGAAACAGTCCAGTGGTAGTGGGCTGGACAAGATATCTGCCTTACATACAGTCCAGTGGCGTTGGGCTGGGCAGGAAAACCACAACCACTTGCAAATAACATGCAGTTTATATAGAGTTTTCATTGACCACCCTCCCCCTAACAACCTCCACTTTATAACCTTCATTTAAGCCAAAACTCAGGATCTCAGTTCCCTGTATGACCTGTGTTCCATGGGCGGGCTGGGGGCTCAGTTGCTCCTCATAGATAATGAATGACTCTCCTGGTTGACTGTTCCCCGATTCCATAGTTTGGAATGCACCTTCAGGTATACCTTCCATGCAGAGTCAGTCTAAGGGTATGATTAAGCTATTGCTACCAGGCGCATTTACCCTACAGGTTTAAATTTACCTTTCAAGCAATCTGTCCTATTATTTGGGAACACCATCACAGTGAGTGTTTAATCAGGAAGCAAGAACCCCTGCTTTGTCCTTGTGGAAGATGTGAACATTAGGAACTTACCCAAAGGCTTGGAATTGGGTTCCTGAAGTTGAGTCCTTGAAGTCCCACCTTGGGAGGTCTGCTGGACAACAGGAATGAGTGGGTGTTCTAATGAGTCCCTCTGTAGGTGTGGTTGGTTGTTTTTGGTTTGTAGTGACAGGAAGCATTGCTTTTCTTTGTAAGAATTCCAATCTCTGTGCTTCTTGCTTGTTCTTGGGAGGTGAGTATGTGTGTGTGTATTTGTGGTGTGTGTGTGTGGGGTGGTGTGTGTGTGTGGTGTGTGTGTTTGTGTGGTGTGTGTGTATGGTGTGTGTGTGGGGTGGGGTGTGTGTGTGGCGTGTTGTGGGGTTGTGGTGCATGTGTGTAGGGTGTGTGTGAGTTTGTGTGGTGTGTGTGTATGTGTGTGGTGTGTGTGGGGGGTGGGGTGTGTGCGTGGTGTGTGTGTGGGGTTGTGCGTGTGTGTAGGGTGTGTGTGAGTTGTGTGTGTGGTGTGTGTGAGAGTGTCTGGTATGTGTATGTGGTGTGTTTGTGTGGTGTGTGTGTCGTGTGTGTGTGGTGTGTGTGTGGGGTAGGGTGTGTGTGTGGTATGTGTGTGGGGTTGTGCGTGCGTGTAGGGTGTGTGTGAGTTTGTGTGTGTGTGGTGTGTGGTGTGTGTGAGTGTGTCTGGTGTGTGTGTGTGGTGTGTGTGTGGTGTGTGTGTGGGGTGGGGTGTGTGTGGGGGGTTGTGCGTGTGTGTGAGTGTGTCTGGTGTGTGTGTGGTGTGTGTGTGGTGTGTGTGTGGGGTGGGGTGTGTGTGGGGGGTTGTGCGTGTGTGTAGGGTGTGTGTGAGTTGTGTGTGAGTGTGGGGTGGTGCGTGTGTGGTGTGTGGGGGGTTGTGCGTGTGTGTTGAGTGTGTGTTTGTGTGTGTGGTGTGTGTGTATGGTGTGTGTGTGGGGTGGGGTGTGTGTGTGGCGTGTTGTGGGGTTGTGCGTGTGTGTAGGGTGTGAGTTTGTATGGTGTGTGTGTATGTGTATGGGGGTGGGGTGTGTGTGTGGTGTGTTTGTGGGGTTGTGCGTGTGTGAGTTGTGTGTGTGTTTGGTGTGTGTATGTGTTGTGTTTGTGTGGTGTGTGAGTGTGTGTGTCTGGTGTGTGTGGTGTGTGTGTGTAGGGTGGGGTGTGTGTGTGGTGTGTAGGGGGGTTGTGTGTGTGTAGGGTGTGTATGAGTTGTGTGTGTGTGAGTGTGTGTGTGGTGCGTGTGTGGGGACCTGCGTGTGTGTAGGGTGTGTGTGAGTTGTGTGTGTATATGTGTGGTGTGTGTGTGGTGTGTGTGGGGTATGTGTGGGGTTGTGGTGTGTGTGTGTGTGGTGTGTGTGAGTGTGTGTGTGTGAATATTAAAGCTGCTGCTCATGACACGCAGGAGCTGAGACATCTGTAAGGTGGGTCACGCTGGAGAAGAGGCTGGGAAGAAGTGCATTTGGTCACATTGGGTTTGGTCACACCAAAACCTGGATCTCACAGCAATATTACAGAAGACTGAATAGGATTCCTGGAAATAATGTCCAGTTGAAGGACGTTGCCATTGTCAATCAGCTTTGTAAAACAGTAGGACCCGGGACCAGAAAAGGGTTCAGGAGGCAAGTTTCAGGCTGGAATAGGGTGAGGTGGGGGAGTTTGCCTCTCTTGCGCTCTTGTGGAGGTTGAGGTCCTGATGCTGAATAGAACAGGTATTGAGTTTGCCTCTAGTGGGAATGGTAAGCTAGGACTACCTATTTGATGTGTGTAGAGGATCAGGCAAAGAGAAGGCAAGCAAGGGAAACTGCCTGTGAACTACAGAGAATCAATCTACTATCCAGTGTTTCTCTCTTTTGTTGTAATTCCTTTCAATTAACTCCAAACCCCAGCCCCCATAAGACCCCTTTAAAAATTACGGCTTGGTTTCTGCATTCAGTGATGGGAAGTCAGAGGAGTCCATTTTGGGGGGACAGAATGGTACAGCAGAAAACAGCAGCTGGAAAGAGGAAGGTCCAGGGACCCCAGGGGAACCACCACCGGCAGCCAGAGCCTCCCCAGTGGCTGAGGCTGCAGTCAGTCATGAAAATAGCGTTCTGACAAGCGAAATGATTCCTTGGGAGTCCCAGAAATGCTGGTGAAGAGGAAGCTGGTAGAAGAACTGGACTTCCTCGGACCGAGTCAGTGGGAACCTGAGGCACCATCACTTTTGAATCACAAAGAAATGTGACTTTATTATGACATTTAAAACTAATGAAGTCTGGACATTTGGGCTGTACAATGTAAGGAACTGAGGCTTGGTTACTGTGTGGTTCATTGCTGCTCATTATGTTGTCAGACGAATGGGAATGAGGCCACACTCGGCTTGAAAATTGCCAGTAAACTGATGGAGAGGAACATTCTGCTTTCATTCTGTAAAATTAGAGACACAATGTAACACTCGCCGTCTAATTAGCTACAAAACATTGACATCAGTGTTCATGCTCTGCATATCAATACAGGTTGCTCCGTTTGTGCATTTATACCATCTTCCTGATTACCAAATACCTTAGCAAATGGGACAGCAGATGTTCCCTCTCACAACTTCAACGTGGCATCTGCTCAAATCATTTGTCTCCTCCAACCCATTCAATTGCTAAGCCCCTATATTTATTCTGACATCTGGGGGCTGGCTCTTTGCCTGTTCAACTAAGTTGGGTAACATTGAGTGCTTTCCTGCACTAAGTTGGTGTTTAAGGGGAAGAGCTGAAAAATCACGTCTGCATGCTTTCTAATCCGGTAAATGTTAGTTTTACTCATACCTCCCTGGGAATGATTTTCTCTGGGTCATGGAAATCTTTTATTTTTTATTTACTTATTTCTATTTGCTAGTTTAAAAATGAACAGATATTATTGATAAAATAACAATTTTTTAAAATGTGAGACTGATCATTCAGGAAATTTTAGTCAGATGCTACTAAGTCTCCCATTTCATTATTTTTTGTTTGTTTTTATTTGATACATAATAATTGTACGTGTTTATGGTATACAGGGTGACGTTTCAATACATATATACACTAAGCAATGATCCAGTCATGGTATTTAGTATATCCATCACCTCAAACGTTTATCATTTCTTTGTAGTGAGAGCATTCAGAATCCTCTCTTCTAGCTATTTTGAATCCATTAGGAATTCCATTCATAACAAGGTGGAGAGAGATGGGTGGATGGTATGGTAGTGTATCTCCACGATGAATACTGTTAAGTTCTTTCTTTCCCTACAAGCCATTCTTCATTGAGAGGTGGAACTTATTCCACCACCTTAATGAATCTAGGCTGGCCTGTGACTTGCTCTTGACCAGTTGAATGTGGTGGAACTGACATAGTCTAACCTCCAAATCATAAGAAGCCTTGCAGCTTCTGTTGGGTCTCCTGGCATATTCCCTCTTGGGGAAATCCACAGGCCACCTACTACCAGTCCAACTACTTTGAGACCGCCATACTGTGTAGGAAGCCCAGCCTAGCCATGTGGAGAGGCTGCTTGAGCAGTCCCCAGCTTTCCCAGCCTACACATGAGACGTGAGAGTGGAGACACCTTCTGATATGGTTTGGATATTTGTCTCCTCAAAATCTCATGTGGAAATGTGACCCTAGTGTTGAATGTGGGAGATGTTGGGTCATGGGGGTGGATCCATCATGAATGGCTTAGCACCATCCACTTGGTGATGGTCAGTACTTGGTCAGCACTTTATGTAGATTATTATCTCTTTAACCCTCCCATGACCCTATATGTCAGACAGTTTTGACAGTGAAAGAGACATGTTAATAATTATTCTTCTAACTATTCTAATCATTATAAAAATATTCTATATGCCAGCGCTGTCCTAGGCCCACCTGGGCATATGATCACCCCTACCTATGGACAAGTATAGCTCCTCCCCTGATAGTACACCTGAGGAAACTGAGGCTTAGTTCTTACTCTCTTAGTTCATATGAGAGCTAACTATTTAAAGGAACCTGGCACCTCCTTCTCTTTTCTTGTTTCCTCTCTTGTCATGTGACATGCTGGTTCCCCTTCCCTTCCACCTTGACTAAAACTTCCTGAGCCTTCACCAGAAGCCCAGCAGATTCTGGCACCATGCTTGTACAGCCTTCAGAACTGTAAGCCAAACAAAACCTCTTTTAAAAATAAATTCCCCAGTCTCAGGTACTCCTTTATTGTAGTGCCAGACTAATGCACCTTCCAATGGCTCAAGTTCCAGCTGTGCTCTGTCTGTAACCAAATGAGGCACCCCAAGTAAGAACCACCCAGCTAAGCCTGTCAACCCCCAGCCCCAGGAGAGGTAACGGTACATAGTTGTTTTACACCACTAAGTTTTTGGGGTAGTTGGTTGTGCAGTAACAGATCGCTGGAACAGTTTAACTAGGAAATAAACTTAAGGGGTTGTAGTTTGTATTTTAGTAAAAGTTCTAAGTCTTCTGTTAATTTTCATGGTAAGTGAAGACAGTTTGAACAAATGCCATGATCTATGTTTTAGAATAGCATTTGGCTGGAGGGCACTGGACCCATTGATTTTATGCTTGGTATAAATTCAGATTTGGAGATATATATATATATCCCCAAATGTATATAAAATAGATTGAAGAAATCAAGGTAGGTCTCAAGTTTACAAGGAGCTGTTAGTGTAATGTTGTTTGAAGAAATACTGAAAGCTACCCAAAATCATCTCCTTCCACCGGCCTGAAGTCCCCATTAATTCTTTTCTTTTCTTTTTTTTTTTTTTTGAGACGGAGTCTCGCTCTGTCGCCCAGGCTGGACTGCAGTGGCCGGATCTCAGCTCACTGCAAGCTCCGCCTCCCGGGTTCCCGCTATTCTCCTGCCTCAGCCTCCCGAGTAGCTGGGACTACAGGCGCCCGCCACCTCGCCTGGCTAGTTTTTTGTATTTTTTTAGTAGAGACGGCGTTTCACCGTGTTAGCCAAGATGGTCTCGATCTCCTGACCTCGCGATCCACCCATCTCGGCCTCCCAAAGTGCTGGGATTACAGGCTTGAGCCACCGCGCCCGGCCAACCATTAATCCTTTTTCATCTCAACTTACCTAGGAAGGGCAGTACATAAATCTCCTGGGAACCTGGCAAGACCAGACTCCTCTGTCTGGGAGATCAGCTTACTGAGCCCTGAAGGAGAGTCCTGAAAGAGTAGATCAGAGACAGCTTTTTGAGGTCACTGAGAAAGGTCCAGGCATATGTGGGATGCCAATGTGAAGGAATCTGGGTGGTATGAGACTGGGGCCTGGGACAACTCTGAAGACAAACTTCTCTCCCCTCCTAATTCTGCACAGAGCTAGTCTTACATGAAGCTATTGCCAATTATTTTGGGTGCATCTTCTATATCCTAGGCACTATGGTCAGTACTTTACATAGATTATATCTCTTTAACCCTGCCATGACCCTATATGACGGACAGTTTTGACAGTGAAAAAGACACTGTTAATAATTATCCTTTTAATTATTCTAATCATTATAAAAATATTCTATATTCCAGGACCGTCCTAGGCCCACCTGGGCATATGATCACCCCTACCTATGAACAAGTATAGTTCCTCCCCTGATAGTACACCTGAGGAAACTGAGGCTTAGGATGTGAAGCCACTTGCTGAAGGTCACACAGCTGGTAAATGGTGGAGGAGGATTTGATCCAAGTAGTCTGGCTCCTGAATCTATACTCTCTGCCACTATGGCTAAGTATTGACATAGCTATCGTTTAATGCAAAAGTCAGACTGGAAAGCTGAATTTGGCTCATAGATTCTGTTTTGGTTGGCACTCATTGATTTTTTTTTAGAAATTGGGCTTAGGCCGGGCGCAGTGGTTCATGCCTGTAATCCCAGCACTTTGAGAGGCCGAGGTGGGTGGATCACAAGGTCGGGAGATTGAGACCATCCTGGCCAACATGGTGAAACCTCGTCTCTACTAAAAATACAAAAATTAGCTGGGCGTGGTAGCGGGTGCCTGTAGTCCCAGCTACTCAGGAGGCTGAGGCAGGAGAATTGCTTGAACCCGGGAGGCAGAGGTTGCAGTGAGCCGAGATCGTGCCACTGTGCTACAGCACTCCAGCTTGGGCAACAGAGAGAGACTCCATCTCAAAAAAAAAAAAAAAAAAAAAAAAAAAAATCAAATGCCTTTGGATTGAGGCCTGTCTCTTTCAGTTCATCTTATAATTTCCCTTGGTCCATTTGTCTTTTTTTCATAAGTGTAATCCCTGGAGGCATTTGATTTGGCAGCTCCTAAAGTAATACATTTCTAGCATCCTATGGTATCCCACTGACCATTCTTTCTACTTTCTACCCACAGCCTTCTCTCATCCACTGACCTCTCCAGTCTCTTGTGTATGATACCATCAATCTCATAACCCCATTTTCTCCACTCCTCTCTGACCTTCACGGAAGAGCCTGCATATGGGTGAGCTTCTCACTTCTGTCCCAGTGTACCTACATATACAAAAAGTCTCCAAGTGTAGCTGGGTATACTTTCCATTTCATGTGGTCACTCTAAAACCATTGAGTGTACAACATCCAGCAATCACTTGGAAATACCCCTCTAAATTGATAACGGTAGGCAGTGACTATTCAAAATAACTATAAACATTGCTGAGCATTTACTTAATATTTAAAAATTAGGATGAGAAACCCTTAAGCAGATAGCACATTTTTTTTTCTTTTTTTCTTTTTTTGAGATGGAGTCTCGCTCTGTTGCCCAGGATGGAGTGCAGAGGCGTGATCCCAGCTCGCTGCAACCCGTGCCTCCCAGGTTCAAGTGATCTCCTGCCTCAGCCTCCTGAGTAGCTGGGATTACAGGTGCCCACCACCATACCTGGCTAATTTTTGTACTTTTAGTAGAGATGAGGTTTCGCCATGTTGGCCAGGCTGGTCTCAAACTCCTGACCTCAAGTGATCCGCCTGCCTCGGCCTCCCAAAGCCCTGGGATTACAGGCATGAGCCACCACGCCTGGCCGTGATAGCACATATTTTTAAGTGTTTATAAAAATTGAAGAATTTATATCTTAAGGAATTTTGTGTATTTGGAGATATTCATGTATATAACTAATCAAAGGTTTAAAAGTTTGGGCAGTGGCTGGATGCGGTGGCTCACGCCTGTAATCCCAGCACTTTGGGAGGCCAAGGCGGGCGGATCACGAGGTCAGGAGATTGAGACCATCCTGGCCAACAATATGAAGCCGCATCTCTACTAAAAATACAAAAAATTAGCTGGGCATGGTGGCGGGCGCCTGTAGTCCCAGCTACTCAGGAGGCTGAGGCAGGAGAATGGCGTGAACCCGGGAGGCGGAGCTTGCAGTGAGCTGAGATCGTACCACTGCACTCCAGTCTGGGCGACAGAGTGACAGAGTGAGACTCTATCTAAAAAAAAAAAAAAAAAAAAAAGTTTTGGGGAGTTTTAAAAATGTCTGAATCATGTACAAGAATTCTGTGAAACCATAGAAGAAATTCTAATGAAACATGAGAGAACACTTAGATTTCAAGAGCCAAATTTTATTTTACAATGATGAAGATGGACAGAGAACATCTTGATGAAAGAGAAGAGTGATTGAACATGAGCAGAGAGGAAGGACTCATTACATACAAGTACCAGATGCAAATATCATCAAGCTCTAATCAGCATGGGAGAGAGCATTGCTTGGGAAATATGCACTCTGGCTCAGGGTACGGTACAGAACTTGGAAACTCTTCTCATCCTTCGTACACTCTGATCCAAATAAACCTTGCTTACTTAGAAGAAGACAGCTTCTTTCATGTCTGGTGTTCTCAATGCCCATCAACAGGTCACAGAAACAAACTTTTAATAGAATCTGTTTAAACCTCCAGAAATCTGTATTGTATTACAGGTTTGCTCAAGAATGTGATCATTGGATTAATTAAGGGTTGTGTGTGAGAGGAATGAGATTTTTAATTTACTTGAGCTGATAGTCTTTATGAATATATTAATATACACAGACAAGTAAAATATGTGTATGTGTAGATTTTTATTAATAACTATTAAGATCTACTAGAACGGGGAGGGCTTCCTCAAGTCTAGCCACTTAGTGCCTACTATGTGTACACATCTATGACTAAAATTCTGTCTGTGGGCTTCACAGATTATATAAAGTAGCAGAGAGTTTTCTCTTTTCAGTAACTTAGTTTATGAGGGGGCCTGGATGCTGGTTGTATGGAAAGGATCTTTACAAAATTTCCATTTAGGGAAGTAGTTGGTGACGTTTCTGTGTATTCACCCTGATACTACATATTCATGAATCACTGCTTGTCAACACCTCCAGGTTAGGTTAGATGAGCTCTGTGGTACCTTCTGACTTGGAAATTCTGGGTTTTATGTGACTTATCAGCCATTTTTCCTGTCTGCTCTTGCATTGAGCCATTTTCTACCAGGAGCCTTCTGGTTGCCAAGGGTCAAGCTTATTGTATTAGCTTGGTTCTGTTTGACTGATTCCACATTACTAGGAACGCTTCTATAAATACAACTAAGAGGGAGAGTTTCCCAAAGCCTTTTATCCAAGGCCATGCCACTGAATTCACGTAGAAGAGAAATTTCTCTGGAGCAGTTAGCCTACATTAAAAAGGGCAGTTCTGCTGGGCGTGATGGCTCACACCGGTTATCCCAGCACTGTTATCCCAGCACTTTGGGAGACCGAGGCAGGTGGATTGCTTGAACGCAGGAGTTTGAAACCAGCCTGGGCAACGTGGCAAAATCCTGTCTCTACAAAAAACACAAAAAACAAAACAAAAACTAGCTGGGCGTGGTGGCATAGGTCTATGCTTGCATCATCATATCTCTCTCCTGGACACTACACACCTGTCTCCCTCTTATAAGAACTCATCTGATTACATCAGGCCTACGTGGAAAGCCCAGGACAATCTTTCCATTGCAAGAGCCTTAAATTAATCACACTTTCAGCCCCTTTGTCATGTAAAGTAACGTATCGACAAGTTCTAGGGAGTGGGCCATGGAAATCCTTGGGGATGCCACTATTCTACCTACCACGCTCTACCCTGTGTCTCCCAAAGATTCACATCCATCCCAGATGTAAAATATATTCACCCTATTCCAACTTCCCCCAAAGCCTCAACCCATTACAGCATCAACTTAAAGTCCAAAATCTCAGCTAAATCTTATCAGCTCAAAAGTCTCACATCTCATCCTCTAAATGTCTAACTCAGGTATTGGTGAGACTCCAAGTATTACCCGTCCTGGGGCAGCATTCCCCCCTACCTGTGGACCTGCAAAACGAAAAAACAAGTTATCTACTCCTCGAGTACAATGTTGGCACAGGAAATGAATAACGGCTATCGAGATTTCTGATCAAAAAGAGGGAAAATGGAAGGAAAAAAGGAATCATCAGTTCCAATCTATTTTGAAATCCAACCAGGTGAACTAGGTTAGGTTTCAAAGCCTACAAATAACCCTCTGTGCCTCAACACTCCACTCTCTGGGTTCACAGATCTGCCCTTAAAATTGTCCCTTGAGATTAAAGAGTTTAGGCTAAACAAATTTATCTTTAATTTTTCACAAAAGTAACATATAGTTGCGCTGAGTAGTTTTATCAGCCTTTTTATTTATTTATTTTTTTCCTACCAAGGGCAAGCAGGCATAGCCTGGTGTCTGCAGTTGGGATGGCACCACCTGAGACTGACCTTGGGTGTCCTGGGCAGTCTACCCTTACTAGAACCACAGGCCCTCCTAATCCCTCAAACTATGAAATAGGGAGATGTGTGGTGTATTTGAAGTTCATTGCCCAGCAGGGCTGAACACAGAGCGGACCTCAGGCATGCTTTCTTATTCCTTCCTTTTTCCCCCTTTGGTATGGCTTTATTGAGATATAATTCACATACCATACAATTCACCCATTTAAAGTATAAAACCCAGTGGTTTTAGTACATTCACAGAGTTGTGCAACCATCAGCACAATCAATTTTGGAACATTTATGTCACCCCAGAAGGAAATCTATTCTTGTTAGCTGTTATTTTCCATTTCACTGTCTCCCCAGCCTTAGGATACTAGTAACCTATTTTCTGTATCTATACAATTTGTCTGTTCTGGCTGGGCGGAGTGGCTCACGCTTGTAATCCCAGCATTTTGGAAGGCTGAGGGGGGTGGATCACCTGAGGTCAGGAGTTAGAGATTAGCCTGGCCAACATGGTGAAACCTCGTCTCTACTAAAAATACAAAATTAGCCGGGCGTGGTGGCATGAGCCTGTAATCCCAGCTACTTGGGAGGCTGAGGCAGGAGAATTCCTTAGAACCTAGGAGGGAGAGGTTGCAGTGAGCCGAGATTGCACCTCTGCACTCCAGCCTGGGTGACAGAGTGAGAGTCTGTCTCAAAAAAAAAAAAAAAAAGAAAGTTGTCTGTCCTAGCGATTTCTATGTAAATGGAATCACACAATATATAATCTTTTGGGCCTGGCTTTTTAAATCTAGCATAATATTTTCAAGATTCATTCATGTTGTACTATGATTCAGTATTTCATTCCCTTTTATTGTCAAATAATATCCCATGGTATGGATATACCACATTTTATTTATCCATTCATCAGTCGATGACTATTCGGTTCCTTTATACTTCTTGACTATTGTTATTAGTGCTGCTATGAATATTCATGTACCAGTCTTTGTGTGGACATATGTTTTGATTTCTTTTAGGCATATACCTAGGAGTGAGATTGCTGAGTCACCTGGTAACTCTATGTGTAAACTCTTAAGGAATTACCAGACTGATTTTCAAAGAGGCTTCACCATTTTACACTCCTGTCAGGAGTGTGTGCAGGTTCTGATTTCTCTACGTTCTTGACAGTTGTTACTTTCTGTCCTTTTTTATTATAGCCAACCTAGTTGGTAGAAAGTAGTATCTCATTGTGGGCTTTGCATTTCCCTGGCGGTCAATGAAGCTGAGCATCTTTTCATGTGATGCATATTTTCTTTGAAGAAACGTCTATTCAAATCCTTTGCCCATTTTTTAATTCGGTTATCTTTTACTATTGAGTTGTAAGAGTTCTTTGCACATTTTACATGTGAGTCCATTACCACATATATGATTTGCAAATTATTCCCCTCCTCCCAGCTCTGTGGTTTTTCTTTTTACTTCCTTGGTGATGTTCTTTGAAGCACAGACATTTTTAATTTGAAATATAGTTTAAGTAATTTTTTTCTTTTGTTGCTTGTGCTTTTGGTGTCATAACTAAGAAACTGTTATCTCATTCAAAATTGTAAATATTTATTCCTATGTTTTTGAGCTCTTGATATTACCGTAAGAAAGCATATTTCTCAACATTCCCATTATGGTTTTTGGCACCTCCATCCTTGCAGTTGTTTGGGTCAAAAGTCTTTAAGTCATTCTTGACTTCTCTGTCTCTCTCCTATGCTATCATATAACCATTATATATATCTATTATATTATCAAATTCCTTTAGAATTTTGGGAGTCAGATAGCCTTCTTTCATTTTTGTCTTCCTCCATTTTTTCCCTTCCAGTTCAAGTTGGTGGTGTTTATGCTGGTATACATTCTTCAGAACCTTCTGAGTCTACTGTGTATGTCTTGGGAATATACTTCTTCGGGCAAGAGGCTCCTCCACAGATCCTTCCTGGATAATCCCATCACTATTCCTGGCTTCTGCTGAGATGGCTGAGGGAATCAATGACTCACATGCCTTACCTCCTCAAGTCAAAGGTCTAACCCTTCTGTATAACTAAATAATCTGAACTTTTGATTCTTCAAGACACAAGTGGAAAGGCCGTGCAGCCACATCCTTGGTTTTCTCTCCAGAGCACTTTTTCCTGACAACAAATTTCCTAATTTTAGTGCCTTTGGCAATTTGTATAGGCTGGGAATATTGCAAATCATCAATCCTCACTTCTTTTTGTTTAACACTTCTTCCTTAATCTATATTTTTCCCACTCTCATTTTACTATAAGCAGCAAGAAGAAACCAGGCCCTACTTTCAACACTGCTTAGAAATTTCCTCCGCTAACTCTCTCAGTTCATTGCTACAAGTTCTGCTTTCTATGTAACTATAGAGCATAATTCTGCTAAGCCTTCTGTCACTATGGAACAAGGATCGCCATTTTTCCAGTTTTCAATATAGCATGTTTCTCATTTTTTCCTGAACCTTCACCAGCAACACCTTTAATGCCCACATTTCGACCAATAGTATGCTTATGATCATTTAAATATTTTCAGATACTGTATGTTTTCTCTACTCAGCTCCTCATTTCCTTCTGAGTCCCTATCAGCAGAGCTGTTAACATCCGTATTTCTTCTTCTTCTTTTTTTTTTTTTAGACGGAGTCTCGTTTTTGTTGGCCCAGGATGGAGTGCAACCGCATGATCTCCGCTCACTGCAACCTCCCCCTCCTGGGTTCTAAGGGATTCTCCCACCTCAGCCTCCCAAGCAGCTGAGATCACAGGCGCCTGTCACCACGCCGGGCTAATTTTTGTATTTTTAGTAGAGATGGGGTTTCACCACGTTGGCCAGGCTAGTCTTGAACTCCTGACCTCAGGTGATCCACCTGCCTCAGCCTCCCAAAGTCCTCAGATTACAGGCATGAGCCACTGCACCCAGTCAACATCCATATTTCTACTAACAGTCTGCTCAAGACAATCTAGGCTTTCTCTATCACGCTTCTTACAATTTTTCTACCCTATGCCCACTACTGAATTCCAAAGCAACTTCTACATTTTTAGGTATTTATTACGGTACCACTTACAAGCACAAAAATTTGTTATCAGTCAGGGTTACACCAGAGAAACAGAACAACCAGTAGGAGATATTCATTAAGAGATTTATTGCAAGAATTGGCTTACATGATTGCGGGAGCTGACTAGGCATGTTCAAAATATGTAAGGCAGGCAATCAGGAAGGGCAGGCTGGAAACTCCTGGGCATGCAGTGAATCTAATCTCCACAGGCACAATTTTTCTTTTTTAGGGAAGCCTCGGTCCTGCTCTTAAGACCTTTCAACTGAGTAGATCAGGTCCACCCAAATTATTAGGATACTCTTCCTTACTTAAAGTCAACTGATAATGGATCTTCACAGCAACACCCAGTTAGTGTGTGACTGAATAACTGGGTTCTGTAGCCAAGTCAAGTTGATACAGCAAACTCACCACCAGAGCTTCTCAAGCCCTGGCCCTGAAGTTGCACAGTGTCTCTTTTGCTGCATTCTGTTGGTCAAAGCATCTTACAGACCAGGCCGGAGCTGATGTGGGAGCTGATTTAGAGCCAACCTCTTGATAGGAATCGTGGCAAAGAACTTTTAAAACTTTTAATCTATCACAATCTGTACATTATACTTAGAACAGACGTCGCACATGGCGAGCATTCAATATATTATGATTATTATTTCAAAACTACTATTAACTATGACTTGATATTGTTGGATCTGGATAATTTAAACGTGGGTATTCATTAAACTATTATTTGGCATATGTTTTAAATTTTGTATAATAAAAGTAAAAAAGAAAA
>NW_016805422.1:3385802-3399532 GCF_001698545.2 Rhinopithecus bieti
CAAAGAACTTTTAAAACTTTTAATCTATCACAATCTGTACATTATACTTAGAACAGACGTCGCACATGGCGAGCGTTCAATATATTATGATTATTATTTCAAAACTACTATTAACTATGACTTGATATTGTTGGATCTGGATAATTTAAACGTGGGTATTCATTAAACTATTATTTGGCATATGTTTTAAATTTTGTATAATAAAAAGTAAAAAAGAAAATACCAACTATTAATGTAACCTTTTCCCTTTCCTTTTAACTTTTAGCTTCCTTTTACATTTTGATTTCATTTTCTTCTCTTTTGTCTCCAAACTCATTGACACTTACATATCCTGGCCATTTTTCTCTATCCTAAAAAACTTGCAGGATTGATAGTTGCACCTGTGATGACTGTGCTTCCAGAGAGGCAGTGCCAGGCAGTAAGGATGCGGGAGAGGGCAAAGTCAGCATGAAGACCTCTAAGAGCAGCAGTCAGGTGAGAAGACAGGCAGGCTCACACCATTGGTGAAGTGAGGCAGTTGTGCTAAACCCTCACCCCAAATTTCCTTTGGCCTCCATATTTTTTGAAAACGACTTCTCTGTTTTGACTTCCAGAAAAAAAAAGGTTCTGTAGTGCTGTGTTTGACTACTAATCAAAGAAGCAAGGTGGAGGGGTCAGGGCAAGCTAGAGAGAGGAGGACGCAAAAGAAAGAAAAGGGATCATGAATTTACTACACACAGAATCCAGCACTCCTGGGTCCGAGACCATGAGTAATTCCTCTCTATGGCTGGGAGGTGGCCCCAGAAACTGAACTCATGTTTCTGACATTTCATAGTGAAAAGGTGAAGGAAGTACAAAGACTAGGACAACTTATTCATTTTTCCTCTTCTCTAGTTATCTTTTTGTTTACTTCCTGGGCTTTTTTTTTTCCCCCCCCAATCTTATCTTCTAATTCTTCTATTGAGTATTTCTTTTCTGCTATTATTTTAAAATTTCTAAGATCTCTTTAAAAAATGTCTCTGAAATTTTTTGTTATGATAATCCATTCCTGTTTACAGTTACAACATCTCACATCTCTGAACTCTCTAAAGATGTCAATAACCATTCTTTTTTTTTTTTTTTTTTGTTGTTGTTGTTGAGATGAAGTTTCCATCTTATCACCCAGGCTGGAGTGCAATGGCACGATCTCGGCTCACTGCAACCTCCATTTCCCAGTTTCAAGCAATTGTCCTGCCTCAGCCTCACGAGTAACTAGGATTACAGGTGTGCCCCACCACGTCCAACTAATTTTTGTATTTTTAATAGAGACAGGGTTTCATCATGTTGGCCAGGCTAGTCTCAAACTCCTGACCTCAGGTGACCTGCCCACCTTGGCCTCCCAAAGTGCTGGGATAACAAGTGTGAGCTACCAAGCCTGGCCAATAACCATTCTCTTGAAGATTTATTCTTCCTGCTTTGTTTGTTTCTTCAGATTATTTTGTTCTGTTTGTTTTGGATTCTACTCTCATGATAGAGGCTTTCTTCATCTAGCTGAGGGTACTTGGTTTCAATTCAAAGAAGGGTTCGAATAAGCTGATTGAAGGCTATTGATTTTAGAAGTTTAAACATTTTGGCCATTTTGTTTGGGAAACCACCACTGTCAGTATTTTTGAGTCTTTCCTCTTGGGCTGATCACATCCTTCATGCGAGGAATCTGATCGCTGGCCAATAGACCTTTCTGTGATGATGAGAATGTTCTAGATCTGCATGTTCCATATGGCTATTGAGCACTTTAAATGTGGTTAGTATGAGTGCAGGCTGAATTTAAAATTTTATTTCATTTTATGGCTAGTGGCACTACATTCCATAGTACAGTTCTAGAAGTGTCCTTGAGAGGCATTGACAGATAAATGTTCATTTAATCTCCTTTTTTTTTTTTTCAGCACAATATTTCCATCTTCAACTATAGCTGATGTTCCTTTCCAGAAAAGAAATCCTTCAGTCTTTTGCCAGTGCTGAGAGATGAGTCACCTGGTCAGGCTGAGCAGGGGATGGCATCTAAGAGTGTGACTCTAGAGCATGTTCTGTTTAGCCTCACTTTCATGCCCACTCCTCCAAGTATCTGGGCTGACAATTTCAGGGCCTTTGGAGGTTGCTTCTTGGTTTTCTCCGTGCTGATTAGAATTAGGATTTCTTGATTTTTGGTGTCAATCATCCTTGCCCCTCTGGTTCACAACTTTCAACATTTTGTTCCTAATGTTTCCTCTGCTTTCTCTTTGTCCTTGTGAGTTTATATAGTTTTAAAAATATCTTTAGTGTCATTAGTGAGATTTCAGGAGGGAGCAAAAGTGGATGAGTAGGTCCAGCCTTCCATCTTTAGCAGGACATTGCTAAATGACCTAACTTAAAAGTTGCTGTACTGTAGGATAACTGTATCATGTAATCTCACAATTCTGTAGAGTCTTCAGATCATGCAGTGCTCTTACCTGTCTAGTTTGTTTTGTCAATGTCTCTGTGAGCAAGTAGAAAACAAAGAACGATAAAGATGAGGAAAACAACTACCAAATGTTGAGCACGTACAGTCTTCCCAGCAAGTGTGCAATGGGTATTACAATCACTTTCCCATTTTACAGATGAAGAAACTGAATCTTAAAGTTAGGTTGTGCAATTGAGGTTTGCACACTGATCTGCTAGACTGTAATGTTCTTGCTCTTCATCAGTGATCTGTCCGGGTGTGAGAAGATCTGGATTAAAATCTCAGGTCTGACAACGTAGTCAATAAAAACTAACATTCATTGAAAGCTTATTAAATAGCAAAACATCTCTAAACACTTTACATATATTATTTCATTTAATCCTTGCTCCAACTCTGTAAAATAAGTACTATCTTATTCCTGTTTAACAGATGAAGAAACTGAGGCATGGAGGAGGTTAAGTAACCTGTCTAAGGTCACACAGCCAGCAGGTAGTAGAACTGGAATGGTGGCCCCACATAGAGTAAGTCTTCAGAGGCTTATTGGTCAAATGAGGACAATAATACCTGCTATCTCAGGTATCTGCTCTACCAAATTATTGTGAGCATCAAATTTAATGCGAGAAAACAATAAATCAATCTACACTGAGAAGGCATTGTTCTCCATTTCAAGCAGACTTGAAGCCAGAAATCCTTCTGATCTCTGGTCAAATACACTGAACATGAAACCCTTAATTCCACTCATATCTCCAGGACATTTTGGTTTCCATTTTTGCCTGTCTCCTGCCTTTTGCCAGTTGTAGCTCAAAGGCGAAGATGAGTCTTGGATTTCCGTAAGTTCAAACTATCTTTTTTCTCTGGAAATTTGGTGCATTGTTACAAATATATAAAGCAGAACCCCATCGGTGTGGGCATAGACTCCAAGCACTACTGACAGCCCTGCGCCCTAAGTTCTCTCTGTGGTTACAACATCAGCCCCACCCCAACCTCAATTCAACATCTTGCATTGCAGTGTTTCCTATGGGTTCTTGGGACAAAAACCAATTGCCATGGCCCTCTGCCCACAAGGGCTAGCTCCATTTCTCAAGTCAATGGGGGTGCCCATTGAGATGCCCTCTGTAGAGTCATCTCCCATCTGTTTATCTCATGTTCCAGGCTCCAAAAGATGTGACATGGGTTTGTATAACATTCTTATGGGGGACGCTATCAGATGTTCAAGTGCACGTGCCCACTGGTCTTGTGGTTATGGAACTTATTAGGATTTATTAATCTTAAAAAGTCAGTTCTTTTCTTCCAGAAATAAGCCTTCCAAAAGGTCAGCTTGGTTTTAATTAAGAGTGAATCGTTTTTTGCAGGTTAAATTGTGAGTCCAAATGGCTGCATTGATGGGATCCCACAGCAGCCAGTACTGCAGTAATTAGCAGACAGGAAGGCTCTGTGTTCAATAGGGTTGAACTGCTTTAATGAGAGGAAAGTTCCTGCTAGTGAATGACATTTACTGCAGCTTTTCCATGGAGGGGGCGGTGGTGAGTGCTCTGTGCTCTCCTCTCCATCATCCTGTCTTGCTCACTCTGTGCCCCTTCTTACCCTCTTTCTCTTCCATTCTGGTTTCCTTTCTCTGGTGGCTCTCTCCTCCTTTCCTCCCTGGGGAAGGAGACTGGAAACCTCTCTCTTCAGTGTCCTTTGGAAACCAGCGTCTGCTTACCACCCCCTGGGGCATTGGCAGAGCTTCAGCTCTGGGTGCTGACCTACTTCTGCTGCAAATTTTCTAGGCATTTGGAATCCCTGCCAGCAATGTGGAGGAGTATGCAGTGAGCCAGCGAAACCCAGAATGTTAGAAGGAGGCTGGTGTCTCCCAGAGCTAGGTCAGAAGCACTGGCAGGGCATTAAATAACAATATCGCATAGACTGAGAAAGACATTCTCTTCTCAGTTCTGTTTCAGTCCTTCCGATGAATCAAAGAGCGAGCCATGTGTCCTCTTTCAACAGAGAGCAAGAGCAGCCCTTGGAACTCTAGCTGATGATGGGCAAGAATATCTGGCTAGAATTTAATAACATTGTTTAGTTTTCATAGGTAGCCAGTGAGATTGCATTTTCATTGATGGTAATGAGGTCAAATTTCCTTTGTTAATAAATGTATGTGTGTAGAGGGAGGACTGAGTTTGAAGAAGAGTATTTAATCATCCATTGTTCAGGTGGCGGTGCTACATATGGCCAAATCACGAAGCAGGTAGTACAAGGGTGGTCAGCTGGGGAGGAAGGCCCTTGCTGCTGTGGTGCCTGCAGACCTCTGCTGACAGCCCTGAGCAGGCAAGGGATGGTGATGACCTTGTGGAGCCCTCCTCTCACAAAGGTGAGGTTCTGAAGGCCACAGGTTGACTCGATGTTTCCCCTTTGCTCCCTGCCCCCTGCCCCTGCAAATTATCTTTGGCTGATGCTTGCCCTATTTGTGTACGGGAAAAGGTGAGGGATATTCAAGCAACTTCACTGAACACGTTGTACCCACTTAGGCACGAACTCCCCCTGCCTCAGGAATCCCCTCCCCAAGTCTAGACCTAGATCTTTTTATTTATTTTATTTTGAGACAGAGTCTCACACTGTCACCCAGGCTGGAGTGCAGTGGTGTGATCTCGGCTCACTGCAACCTTCGTCTTCAGGGTCCAAATGATTCTCCTGCCCCAGCCTCCCTAGTAGCTAGGACTATAGGTGCACGCCACCACACCCAGCTAATTTTTGTATTTTTAGTAGAGATGGAGTTTTGTCATGTTGGTCAGGTTGGTCTCGAACTCCTGACCTCAAGTGATCTGCCCACCTCAGCCTCCCAAAGTGTTGGGCTTACAGGCATGAGCCACCGCACCAGCCTGGATCTAGATCCTTTTAAAGAAATCCTGGAGGCAGCCATGAAGGCCGAGTTACATGCCCTGACTTGCTCATTCAGGGTCTGCTCTCTCTGCAGGGCATGACTACTGTGTGTCACGGTTCAGACCAGGGGAGTGACCTTATGTATGGATGATACAGCTCCTCACCCCACCCACAGTCTTTCAGGGGCCGGCTGCCTCTTGGTTGAAGGATAATCACTCCCATGGCCTGTGCCCATGTTGGACACAAGTGAAAGGCAGCAGAGGACCAGCTACTGGCAGAACAAGGGAGATGGCTTCTCCAGCACCTCCCTCTTCTGCCTCCACAGCTGGGCATGCTGCTCAAGCAACTGCTTTTTGGCAGAGGGGCAGCCAGAGACATCTCTCTTGTTCACGGCTTATATAGTAAAGATCTTTCCAGAAAACTTTTTTAAAACACAACTTTGAGCCCTGAGTTTTTAGTCATTCTGTTATAAGATACAATTTTAAAGTGTTGCTTTTTTTTTTTTTTTTTTTATGACTTTCTTTTCTAGGAGAGGGTGAGTGTGTGTGCTTGGCCCAGTGGCCCTTGCTTGGCAGCAGAAGCCTTTCAGTGTAGAGCAGTGTCCTCCCCACGTCCCTCTGGCCTCACCACTTGGGTGGGTGCTGGCTTACTTCCACCCACTAGTCTTCTCTCTTGCCCAGGAAGCAGAAGTGTTGGTGAATTAACAGCCTTCAGGCCGGGCACAGTGGCTCATGCCTGTAATCCCAACACTTTGGAAGGCCGAGGCAGGCAGATTATCTGGGGTCAGGAGTTTGGGACCAGCCTGGCCAACATGGTGAAACCCCATCTCTACTAAAAATGTAAAAATCAGCCGGGTGTGGTGGTGGACGCCTGTAGTTCCAGCTACTCAGGAGGCTGAGCAGGAGAATCGCTTGAACTCAGGAGGCGGAGTTTGTGGTGAGCCAAAATTGCGCCACTGCACTCCAGCGTGGGCGACAGTGCGAGATTCCATCTCAAAAAAATAAATAAAAAATAAACAACAAAAAAAATAGAAACAAAAAAGAATTAGCAGCCTTCAACCAAACACTGACAAGAATTGATACACAAGTACTGCACCCCTTCACTCCCAGGGGGCAGAACTCAGAGGTATGTACACTACACTGGCTCCTAGGGTTTTCCCAGTAGAATTAAGCTATTTCATCTGAATCTCTGCGCTGTGGTTTGAATGTGTTCCCTAAAAAGCATGTCTTGGAAACTTAATTCCAAAGCAACAATGTTGGGAGGTGGGGCCCAGTGGGAAGTATTTAGGTTACAAGGGCTGTAACCTCATGAATGGATTAATGCTGATTATAAAAGGGCTTGAGGCTGTGAGTTTGATCTGTCTCTCTCACCTTTTCACTTTTTGTCTTGGCATAACACAGCATAAAGGCCCTTGCCAGATGTGGGTCCCTTGATCTTCAACTTCCTACCTTCCAGAACCATAAGCCAAATAAACTTCTGCAGATACGACAGAACTGGGAGGGTGATAATTTTTATTATAAATTACCCAGGCTGTCATATTTGTGTTATAGCAGCACAAAACAGACTAAGACACCTGTTCTTAGGCTTTGCTTCAGACAAGCATATTGCTGGAGTAAAAACTAAGTCCTCCATTTTAATCGTTAGGATATTTTTTTATACACTCAGGTTGGATATAACATTCCCATTAAGAGTAATCTCAGCACTTTGGGAGGCCAAAGTGGGTGGATTGCTTGAGCCCAGGAATTCAAGACCAGCCTGGGCAACATAGTGAGACCCTATCTCTACAAAAAATACAAAAATTAGCTGGGCATGGTGGTATTTACCTGTAGTCCCGGCTACTTGAGAGGTCGAGATGGGAGGATTGCTTAAGTCCAGGAAGCCAAGGTTGCAGTTGACATCAATTAAGCCCAAGATGTCTTACTGCAACAGTTGTTTAGGGTAAAATTTGTAACTCAGGGCACAAACATTGGTCTAATGGCGGCATATCTTTGGTGTGCAGAGAAGGCCTTGGTGCTCCTACTGAACAGGACACCCTCCCTGACCTAAGTTGTCACAGTCTTCGTTAACTCTTGCTAGAACCTAGATGTTCATCTTTAGCAAGCCTGATATCCAGGGGAAAGGCAATCAGAGATAATTGAGGAAGAATGAAAATTATAGCATGTGCAGTCTTAGCTCGTGGGTGGCCAATTTGAGAAAGTGAAAAAAATGAAACCATGCTGTGTATTCTAAAGAGAAGCTGGGAGCCATGGAAGGAGATTTATCTAAAAACAGGTTTATTCCCCAGTGGAGAACTTACTGGATAGCCTGGAACTTGGAGCCACAAGGCCTAGTCCCTTGCTGCAGTATCACTCCTATTTCCTGACTTTACATGCCATTCTCCTGCCAGGAAATCCTTCCCCTTCGTCACTTAAGACATGGCTTAAACAGTGCCTCCTCTAGAAAGTTTTCTATGAAGCAAATCTATGTTCGTACTGGAGATATAGGTTGTCAAGAACTGTGAAGGGTCTGCAATTTTACACTACTTGCAAGCTAACAAGTTCACCTACTACAGTTTCATGACTGCTGGCAGAAGACGGGAGACTCTTGGATCAGAGACAAAGGATTTTATCATTTACAGCTATAGTATTAGCCAGAGTGTCAGCAGTTGTGCCAGTTCCCTGAGCCCCAGTTCTCACAGAGTGATGCAAAGAAGGCCACATGTCACTTGTTAGTTACATTATAGGAGAGGAACCCTGAGCTCAGGGAGTCTGAATCTTTTATAATGGGCAGTAAGTATGTCTGCCCTTTGGTCCAGCAGAGACAATATCTCTGTCTTCTAAAGGCTCTTCACTGTTCAAACATTCCTGAGATAATAGGAACAAAGGGAGTCATGCCTCTGCTCAAAGATATGCAGAAACATGAGAGATGGATGCCAAATCATCTTCCACCATAGATCAAACCTAGAGGACTGTTGTAATCAAGTCAAGAAGCAGTTTAGTGGTTAAGAACACAGATTGCATGAGTTCGAATCCCAGCCTCACCTTGTATTAGCTATATGACTTTGGGTAAGTTATATAATTGACCTGTGCCTCAGTTTTATCATATGTAAGATGGGAATAGTGATGGAACATACCTCTTGGGTGCCTATGATGAGTAAGTGACTAAATATTTCCAAAGTGCTTAGAATAGTACTTGGAATGTTAAAAATTCTATGTTTATAAAAATAAGAACTAGGAAGTGGTCAATGCACTCCCTGATGGCTTGTAGTTAGGACCCCATGTCCCTTGTGAGTCTTATCAAACACTGGCTGAAGTATCTCAGCTAGGAGGTGAAGTCCATATATAGTCCATATAAACTTTGGGAAATTTGAGTACATTTCCTCATTAGGAAAGGTGCAACTGGCATAATCAATGTGGGCAATTCAATTTTTAAAAAAATGATTATGTTTCATAAATATTGTCTTCTATTTATATAGAGGTTACAAAGATACAGGCCTATCTTACAGATGAAGCTTCTCTCCAATTAAATGTGACTTCTCACCTCTAAATTCCCCTAGCACTTTATACTTTTCTTGTATCTTTTTGGTGTGTGCGTATTTGTGTGAGCGAATGTGGTTTGTGATCTCTCCCAGTAAACTCTAGGAGTTTCTGAAGAGTGAGGGCTGTGTCCTGCTCAGTTTGGTGGAACTGACATGACTCATGCTAACGTGGGGCCTGGCACAGAGTGAGGGTTCATCCACTGTCGACTCCAACTGAAGCAGAGTCACCCCAGTCTTTAAAGTGGTTTTCCTGACTGGCCTGGGGACTGCAATGTCACAGAAGTCAATGCTGTGACTTGGCTGGTGGAGGTTCTCCGTGTGGGTGCAGGGATGGAAGGGGCAGTATGGGGGATTTTGCAAAGACAAAACTGACCTGGCAGATGGAAGCTGTTTAATTTACTAACTTCTTTCCCCCTACTAGTGTGACATGTGCAGCAAGTCAGGTGACTGAGAGTGTTTGTGGGAAGAGGGTATTAGTGTACCAGGGTGGGGAGCCACTGCAGTAGGAAGATGGAAAATGCAGCAAGGGATTGGGGAGTAGAGGGAGAAAACTTCTCCTGAGGCTAATGGTCTCTCTAGTTTTGTGCAAATGTCTTTTTAAGACTCTGGAAAAATGCGGCCGGGTGTGGTGGCTCATACCTGTAATCCCAGCACTTTGGGAGACTGAGGCAGGTGGATCACCTGAGGTCAGGAGTTTGAGACCATCCTGGCCAACATGGCGAAACCCTGTCTCTACTAAAAAATACAAAAATTAGGCCGGGCGCGGTGCCCTCAAGCCTGTTCCCGCACTTGGAGGTACGAACGCATCGGGCGGATCAACGAGGTCCAGGAGATCTGAGACCCACTCTCTGTGGCCTAATACGGGTGAAACCCGTCTCTACTAAAAAAAAAATACAAAAAACTGGCCGTGGCGACCGAGGCCGGGCGCTGTAGTCCCTAGGCTAATCGGAGGGCGTGAGACAGGAGAATCGAGCGCGTGAACCCGGGAGGCGGAGCTTGCAGTGAGCTGATGAGCCGCCGCCACTGGCATCCTAGCCTGGGCTGACAGAAGCAAGGACTCCCCGTCTCAAAAAAAAAATACAAAAATAGCCAGGTGTGGTGGCAGGTGCCTGTATCCCAAGCTACTCAGGACCTGAAGGCAGAGAATCGCTTGAACCCGGGAGGTGGAGGTTGCAGTGAGCCGATATTGCGCCACCGCAATAAAGGCAGGGGTAAATTTCAGGAAAGCAGAAATTACAGACAAAATTGTAAATCAATGCATGCAGATTACACATTGGTTTTAGCCTGTTAAAGTGAACTAAATATGGCCTGAGAAGGACTCCGTCCTTCTGTAGTTGGGTCCTTGTGGATGAACTGCAACCTAGTTTAATATGTGGACAATATTGAAAACCTAAGTTAGGAGTATGCACCTGTAACAATAGCTGAGTTTTGGCCAATCCCAGCGGCCGTGCCTCAACCACTCACACTGCTGAGTGTTCACATTGTGTTCAAATAAGGCAAACACTGAGCTATAACCAATCCAGCTGTTCTGCACCTCACATCCAATTTCTGTAAATCAGTACCGTTTTTTTTTTTTTTTTTTGTCTGTAAATCTCCTTCCACCATGTGGCTGTGCAGGAGTCTCTGTGAATCTGCTGTGATTCTGGGGGCCGCCCAATTTGTGAATCGTTCATTGCTCAATTAAACTCCTTTAAATTTAATCTGACTAAAGTTTTTCTTTTATCAAGCCTAAAACGGCAGGATATCTTGAAGCAAGGCCTTAAAAGTCATGGGTAGATTCAAAGCTTTTCTGATTTGCAATTGGTTAAGGAAGACAGGCTCTGTTTAAACATTTGGGTACAGCAGAAAAGAATGTATGCTCTGGCCTGTGGGCGTGACTTCCTCCAGGCCCCTCAGGAAGAAATATAGAACAAAGAAAGGTGGTCAGGGTTCAGGCTTCAGTTTCCCTTAGCTGAGGTCCATTTGCCTGCAAATCTGTTTGGTGAGAGTCTGTTTGGGTTTCTGTAAAACAACTTGGAGACATGGGTTAAAATGTGACCTTTAGTTTCTCTAGGGGAACCAAATGTCCCATAATTCTAGCTTCCTTGGCTGTTGTTTTAGAGTACCCTGTTTCTTATGAAGTTGCTTATTTACTTCTCAGGGCTAGCAATGTGCTTGGATCTTTTCTAGAAGGAATTAAAGATATTCTTTTATTTCCATACTTGGGTGGGGGGCTCTCAGGCCCCTAAGAGGGAGGCCCTGCTCCATCTCAGTTTCTTGGGGAATTCTACCTAGGACAGGCCTTCTTACTGCTCTGCTAAAAAGCAGAAGCCTGTGCCTCTGTTCTGAAGATGTGAGGGGCACAAGATGAAGTCTGAAGGGCAGAAAAACATTCTAGGTGTAAAAGAATGCATTCGAGGTAAGTTCCTTCCAGGAACTCTGAGATTGAGTTGACCGTAGTGGGCCAAGGTGGTTGCAGTGGTCAGTAGGAAGTGGTTCGTTGTGGTCAGATCTGGAATATGCCTGGAAGGTATAGAGGGGGAGGATTTGCTGATGAGTTGAATGTGGGGTGTGAGAGAAAGAGAGAAGTCAAGGATGACTGCAAGGCTTTTAGTCTGTGCCTGAGGATCAGCAACAGAGTCATTATTATTCAGCGTAGAATATGGAGTATGGAGCCGGGCGCGGCAGCTCACGCCTGTAATTCCAGCACTTTAGGAGGCCGAGGCAGGCAGATCACAAGGTCAGGAGATCAAGACCGTCCTGGCCAACATGGTGAAACCCCGTCTCCACTAAAAATACAAAAATTAGCTAGCCATGATGGCATGCACTTGTAATATCAGCTACTTGGGAGGCTGAGGTAGAATAATTGCTTGAACCTGGGAGGCGGCAGTTGCAGTGAGCCAAGATCACACCACTGCACTCCAGCCTGGCAACAGAGTGAGACTCCATCTCAAAAAAAAAAAAAAGAAAAAAGAAAAAAGAAAAAAAGAATATAGAGTCTGGATTTAAGAGGAGTAATAGATATCCTGGTAGAGATGTTATGTAGGCAACTGGATGTCAGAATCTGGAGTTCAGGGAAAAGGTTAGGGCTGGAAATACCAATTTGAGAGTCACCAGGAGGTAAATGGTTTATGAAGTCGAGGAACTGGATGATATCCCCTGGGCTTGGGTGCAGAGAGAGTACTGAGTCCCGAGACCCTTCACCATTTAGAGATCTGGAAAAGGAGGCCAGTGCAAGAGAGCAGTCGCCTCTATTTTCTGAGATAGAAATAGAGAAGAAGCCCCTTTTCACTGCTGCTATTTGTAATTAGCTGTAATGCCTATTGAATGGATTAAACCAACGTGAGCATTTTAGAGTGTGAGAATTTGAAGAGGCCCTCATGATCACGTGGTCCAGTGTTTTGCACACTGTGGGTCATACAAGGCCAGAAAACCAGTTTATTGAATCCTGACTGGCGTTTTAAAACAAGTGAACTAAAATAGAAGACTTCAGAGTGTTACATGTAGTAGAGATAAGCATTGTTTTGGAGCTACTCTTTCAGTGTGTGAGTGTGTGTGTGTGTGTGTATGCGTGTGTGTGTACTGGTCACTATGCAATTTTCTCTTTTCCTTTGGCCCTCAGGTGTGCAGAATTGAACTAATTATAATCCTTGGTTTAGGACACCACAGTATTGTCATGATGCATAAGTGACCACTGTCTTTTACCTATCATGTAATATTTTAATTTAGAAAATAACATAAAAGTCACTCACAACTAAGAGCTAGAACATTTCCAATAATTTACACTTGACAACCCTCTGCCTCCCCAACCCCAGGTAACCATGTCCTTAATTTTGTGTTTATCTTTCCCTTTCTCCTTTTTTATTCTTTTAATCTTACTATGTGTAAACAATATGTTGTTTAAATATGCTTTTAAAACTTTTCTATTTTTTTTTTTGAGAAAGGGTCTTGCTTCGTTGCCCAGGCTGGAGTACAGTGGTGTGATCTTGGCTCGCTGACACCTCTGCCTCCTGGGATCAAGCAATTCTCCTACCTCAGGCTCCTGAGTAGCTGGGTCCACAGGCGTGTGCCACAACGCCTGGCTAATTTTGCATTTTAGAAGATACGGGGTTTCGCCACGTTGGCCAGGCTGGTTAAAACTTTTATGAAGGAACATTTAAAATATATAAAAAAGCAGAGAGAGCAGTATTAAAAAAAACCCTCACGTGTCTATCAGTTTCCATAATGACCAACTCATGACCAGTCTTGTTTCATTTGTACCCCTATTACTCCAATTGGAAGCAAATCTTCCAGATAACATATCATTTTAGCCATAAATATTTCAGCATAAGGCTTAAAGAATACAAAATAATTATTATATCTAAAAAAAATGTAACATTTAAAATATCATTAAGGCCGAGCACAGTGGCTCATGCCTGTAACCCCAGCACTTTGGGAGGGCGAGGCAGGTGGATCACCTGAGGTTAGGAGTTCGAGACCAGCCTGACCAATATGGTGAAACCCCATCTCTACTAAAAAAATACAAAATTACCCAGGCGTGGTGGTGTGTAGTCCCAGCTACTTGGGAGGCTGAGATAGGAGAATTGCTTGAACCTGGGAGGCGGAGGTTGCAGTGAGCCGAGATCATGCCACTGCACTCCAGCCTGGGTGACAGAGCAAGACTCTGTCTCAAAACAAATAAAATATCGTAAAATATCTCATCATTTTCAGAGTCCCAATTGTCTTAAGAATTCTCTCATTTATGAAAAAATCAAAACCTTGAACTCTGACCTGATAATTAAAATATTATGAAATTATTTTTTGGTTAGTATGGTTATGTAGTTTATGGTTATTAATATTTTGGTTATTTTTGTTATTTTATTTTATTTTATTTTATTTTATTTTATTTTATTTTATTTTATTTTTTTGAGGCAGAGTCTTGCCCTGTTGCCCAGACTGGAG
>NW_016805422.1:3400814-3408285 GCF_001698545.2 Rhinopithecus bieti
AAAAAAAAAAAAAAAAAAAAAGAAAAAAGAAAAAAGAAAAAAAGAATATAGAGTCTGGATTTAAGAGGAGTAATAGATATCCTGGTAGAGATGTTATGTAGGCAACTGGATGTCAGAATCTGGAGTTCAGGGAAAAGGTTAGGGCTGGAAATACCAATTTGAGAGTCACCAGGAGGTAAATGGTTTATGAAGTCGAGGAACTGGATGATATCCCCTGGGCTTGGGTGCAGAGAGAGTACTGAGTCCCGAGACCCTTCACCATTTAGAGATCTGGAAAAGGAGGCCAGTGCAAGAGAGCAGTCGCCTCTATTTTCTGAGATAGAAATAGAGAAGAAGCCCCCTTTTCACTGCTGCTATTTGTAATTAGCTGTAATGCCTATTGAATGGATTAAACCAACGTGAGCATTTTAGAGTGTGAGAATTTGAAGAGGCCCTCATGATCACGTGGTCCAGTGTTTTGCACACTGTGGGTCATACAAGGCCAGAAAACCAGTTTATTGAATCCTGACTGGCGTTTTAAAACAAGTGAACTAAAATAGAAGACTTCAGAGTGTTACATGTAGTAGAGATAAGCATTGTTTTTGGAGCTACTCTTTCAGTGTGTGAGTGTGTGTGTGTGTGTGTATGCGTGTGTGTGTACTGGTCACTATGCAATTTTTCTCTTTTTCCTTTGGCCCTCAGGTGTGCAGAATTGAACTAATTATAATCCTTGGTTTAGGACACCACAGTATTGTCATGATGCATAAGTGACCACTGTCTTTTACCTATCATGTAATATTTTAATTTAGAAAATAACATAAAAGTCACTCACAACTAAGAGCTAGAACATTTCCAATAATTTACACTTGACAACCCTCTGCCTCCCCAACCCCAGGTAACCATGTCCTTAATTTTGTGTTTATCTTTCCCTTTCTCCTTTTTTATTCTTTTAATCTTACTATGTGTAAACAATATGTTGTTTAAATATGCTTTTTAAAAACTTTTCTATTTTTTTTTTTTGAGAAAGGGTCTTGCTTCGTTGCCCAGGCTGGAGTACAGTGGTGTGATCTTGGCTCGCTGACACCTCTGCCTCCTGGGATCAAGCAATTCTCCTACCTCAGGCTCCTGAGTAGCTGGGTCCACAGGCGTGTGCCACAACGCCTGGCTAATTTTTGCATTTTTAGAAGATACGGGGTTTCGCCACGTTGGCCAGGCTGGTTAAAAACTTTTTATGAAGGAACATTTAAAATATATAAAAAAGCAGAGAGAGCAGTATTAAAAAAAACCCTCACGTGTCTATCAGTTTCCATAATGACCAACTCATGACCAGTCTTGTTTCATTTGTACCCCTATTACTCCAATTGGAAGCAAATCTTCCAGATAACATATCATTTTAGCCATAAATATTTCAGCATAAGGCTTAAAGAATACAAAATAATTATTATATCTAAAAAAAATGTAACATTTAAAAATATCATTAAGGCCGAGCACAGTGGCTCATGCCTGTAACCCCAGCACTTTGGGAGGGCGAGGCAGGTGGATCACCTGAGGTTAGGAGTTCGAGACCAGCCTGACCAATATGGTGAAACCCCATCTCTACTAAAAAAATACAAAAATTACCCAGGCGTGGTGGTGTGTAGTCCCAGCTACTTGGGAGGCTGAGATAGGAGAATTGCTTGAACCTGGGAGGCGGAGGTTGCAGTGAGCCGAGATCATGCCACTGCACTCCAGCCTGGGTGACAGAGCAAGACTCTGTCTCAAAACAAATAAAAATATCGTAAAATATCTCATCATTTTCAGAGTCCCAATTGTCTTAAGAATTCTCTCATTTATGAAAAAATCAAAACCTTGAACTCTGACCTGATAATTAAAAATATTATGAAATTATTTTTTGGTTAGTATGGTTATGTAGTTTATGGTTATTAATATTTTGGTTATTTTTGTTATTTTATTTTATTTTATTTTATTTTATTTTATTTTATTTTATTTTATTTTTTTGAGGCAGAGTCTTGCCCTGTTGCCCAGACTGGAGTGCAATGGTGCAATCTCAGCTCACTGCAACCTCTGTCTCCCAGGTTCAAGCGATTCCCCTGCCTCGGCCTCCTGAGTACAGGCGCATGCCACCACACCCGGTTAATTTTTGTATTTTTAGTGGAGACGGGGTTTCACCATGTTGACCAGGCGGGTCTTGAACTCCTGACCTCAGGTGATCCACACGCCCCAGCCTCCCAAAGTGCTGGGATTACAGGCGTGAGCCACCGCGCTTAGCCTATTTTTGGTTATTTTTTAGAAGATTCTGTATTTTTGAGAGAAAGATATATATATGAGAATTTTGAATATATATATATATTCAGTATATATATATATACACACACACACATGTATGTATACTGAAATACTTATGAATGAGATGATAGAATGTCTGGGATGTGGTATGAAATAATACAGGAATGGTGATGAGTGGGTGGGGTTTAGTTGAAATGATATTGCAATGAATTGGTTGTTATTGAAACAGAGTGACAGGAATGTGGGGATTTATTAAACTGCTCTGTTAATTTTATACATGTTTAGATTTTTCCATAGCAACAATAACAAAAAAATCCAATAAAAAGACCCCAAAGTGAATAAACATTCTAATGCATAACTCCTTAAGCACATGTTTCTTTAGGGTATAAACTTGGAAGTGCGTCTTCAGTCTACTAGAGAGTGCCAAGTTGCTCCCCAGAGTCAATTGTCAGTCTTTGACAGAGTCCAGTAGGAACTCAGATGCCTCCCTTGAGGACAGTGAACCGCCTCTCTTGTGTTAAGTCTTTTCGGCAGTTCCCATTGTGATTCTGCTGGGGTTGGAGAGGAGGGTGCCTCGACTCCTGAGGGCGATGGGACCGTGAGGGGATGCAGCTGGATCCAAATAGCAATTTCTGGACCATGAATCCTTGCCTAAGTCAACTTACTGTTTTTCTCCTACCTTTGAGCCTTTATGCTGGGTATCAAGTTATAAAACTGAGCTGGGGTCTTCTCACCCAGCACAGTAAGACCAGACATGCACACTGAGATTCTGCAGTGATAGAAAGGAAGCTCTTGGTTTGCAGGGTGCCAAGCAAGGAGGACCAGGCCATAATGCTCAAATCCTGACCTCCCCGATATCTTGCAGGAAGAGGTTTTTAAAGGCAGGGGTAAATTTCAGGAAGCAGAAGTTACCAGCAAAATTAGAAATCAATGCATGAGGTTACACACCGGTTTTGGCTTAAAAGGGTGGGAGATCTTGAAGCAGTGACTTACAGGTCATGGGCAGGTTCAGAGCTTTTCTGATTTGCAATTGGTTAAGGAAGACAGGCTCTATTTAAATATTTGAGGTCAGCAGAAAATAAAATGTTAGCTCTGGCTTATGGGTATGACTCCCTCTGGATCCCTCAGGAAGAATTTAGAACACAGAATGGTGGTCAGAGTTCAGTCCTCACCTCCTTCTTATCTGGGGCTACTTGGATCTGTTTGGTGAGAGTCTGAGTTTCTGAAAAACAACTCAGAGTCATAGGTTCAGATGTTACCTTTAGTTTCGATAGGGGCACCAAATGTCTCCTGACTCCAACTTCCTTTGCTATTGTTTTAGGCCACTAATTACTTCTCGTTGCTCACTGAGTTGTTCATTTACTTCTCACAGCTAACTAGCTAGGTACCTGGAATTCCTCTTTCAAGGAACTCCTGATTTTCCTTTATTTTCATCCTTGGGGGGCTCACAGGCCCCTTAAAAGGGAGGGGGGTGTCTGTGCTCCATCTCAATAAATCTCAACCAGTTTACAAAAATATGCATACAGCTGCTTTTTTGTTAAAGGGAAATACATATTTATGATAGAAATTTAAGACATTATAGGTAAATAAAAGGAAGAAAATAAAAATCAGGCCGGGCGCGGTGGCTCAAGCCTGTAATCCCAGCACTTTGGGAGGCCGAGGCGGGCGGATCACAAGGTAAGGAGGTCGAGACCATCCTGGCTAACACAGTGAAACCCCGTCTCCACTTAAAAAATACAAAAAATTAGCCGGGCGAGATGGCGGTGCCTGTAGTCCCAGCTACTCGGGAGGCTGAGGCAGGAGAATGGCGTGGACCCGGGAGGCGGAGCTTGCAGTGAGCTGAGATCCAGCCACTGCACTCCAGCCTGGGCGACAGAGCGAGACTCCGTCTCAAAAAAAAAAAAATAAATAAATAAATAAATAAATAAATAAATAAATAAATCAGTCTTATGTACCTTAGTGGCTACCAGCATTCGTTGGTCACTTTGTCTTTTTTCTGGATTAATACTCTACATTTTACTTGAAATGTGCTCTCTTCACTTAACATTTTTTTTCATATCATTAAACATTATTTTACAATATAGTTGATAGTGTCTTGGCATGATTTTTGTAGAAATGACACAATTCATTTAAATAATTCCCCATTGTTCACCACTTAGACTGTTTCCCAAAGTTCTCTATTTTTTTCCCATTTTTGCCTTATGTGCATTTTGAAGCAGGACTCAGAGCTTTGACTTACCTCCAAATAGAGCCAACCCCACTGTGAATTAGAAGACATGAATGTTTCATGGAGAAACAGAAACTTAGCCATTTGATATTTGTGCTTTCTACCCATTCTCCTTTCCAGACACTGGCCTCTTCTCTCTTTTTTCTCTTTCCCAGACAGCTTCCAAAACATCATAGGGGTATGATGTCCAGAGTTCAGAGTCATTCATCTCTGTACACTCAGCAAAGCAAAAAGTTCTGCGGTCAGCAGAACGAACCATCTTGACGTAGCAGTTCAGGGACCATGGATTTTAACTCAAATATGTCCCTTGAAAGGTTCACCAAATAATTTCTCAAAGTAATATGGTTATTTCCTCGAGATAAATTCTTAGAGGTGGAATGACTGGATCAGAAAGCATAAAAAAGGTGAATGCTTTTGATGACTTAGGAACAAGGGTGTTAGGTGTGTTGATTTGCTTTCTGCCAGTGCTCTTGAGAGCAAATCAATGTTGATTTGACTGCAGTCATTAACGAGCTGAGATTTCGAGTAAAATTCCTCTGGTTCATTTGTTATTCTGTTACCTGTCAGCATACTCGGCAGTAGAGCATCAGAGCTCTGTCTGGGAAGTACAACCACTATGAGTGGTATGAATAAGAGATTTGTTATAAAGCTTAGACTTTACACAACTGTGCAAGGGCTAGGCAAGTATAGTTCTGAAAGGAGATTGGGTAGGGATCATAGAAAACTCACCAACAAGGGACCGTGAACGGGAGCTGTGGTTGGCCTGAGGGTGTTGTAGGTCAGCAGGGCAGGCAGTTGGGAAGAAAAGCTGGCTGTGAAGCAGAAGGAAATAGACAAGTAGAACACAAAAGGGCAAACTGGAGTCTGGGTCTGTGTTTCACTGATGTCTAACTCCAGTGGTGCTAATGACCTATCAAAGAATCGGTGCCTTTTGCTATGGAACTGTGCATGTGTCTGGCCCAGGACTAGTTGAAGCTGAAGGAGCTGATCTGGTGGCAGCTGAAGGAGCTGCATGCCCTGCCCCTGCCCCATGCTAACAAGACTAACCAGCAGATCAGCCTGCACTGAACTTAAAGCATAACAGCTGCTGTTATGTAGCTTCCAAACCACATGCAAATCTTCCTTGTGTGCAATCCCACTTGGAACCATCTGGGGAAAGGATTTTTGGGAAGCATAGTTCCAGCTTAGCTAAGTTGACAGAGTAAAACCACCACAAGCAGTGCCTGTAGGACTCAGTGCCAGGACAGAAAAGTGAATTCTAGTGAATCTGGTATTTACTACTGCCCAGGGAAGCTTACAGAGGTAGCAAAGCCAGAAAAATTTTGCTGATGTGTTTTTCTGTAAGGGAAGAAGTTTCCCAGAAGGGAAAACAAGCTCAGCACTGAGGACGGAATTCTGCAATGAAATGTTATACCTTTGAGCCCATGAAAGGAATTACTGAACCGAATATTCTCAGTTCTTTTGGTAGAGGCATTGATGAGCCAAGCAGAGAAGGACCATGTGTTTGTATCATTTCTCTGAAACAGACTTAGGAAGTAATTCGAGCTAACCTATGTATAAAAATCTCTGTAAAGGATATGAAAATACCCCCACTCAATAATTAGAAGCTATTGTTATTGGAGATGCTGCTAATCTTGTATCATGAAGAATTTATACAATTACAGAAGTTGAACTTGTCTGTAACAAGCAGTCCTCTTCACAACCCAGAGAACCTATTGTATTTTATTGCTCTTATGGGATATTTGTCATATGTTCCAAACACAGGCAATAAAAATCTGCTTTATAATATTAAATAATTCAAGCTGGGCGTGGTAGCTCACGCCTATAATCCCCGCACTTTGGGAGGCCGAGGTGGGTGGATCACATGAGGCCAGGAGTTCAAGACTACCCTGGCCAATGTGGTGAAACCCCGTCACTGCTAAAAATACAAAACTTAGCTGGGCGTGGTGGTGCACACCTGTAATCCCAGTAACTCAGGAGGCTGAGGCAGGAGAATTGCTTGAACCTGGGAGGCGGATGTTGCAGTGGGCTGAGACCATGCCACTGTACTCCAGCCTGGGCGACAAAAAAAAAAAAAAAAAAAAGAATTCAAAATGGTAGTAGTCAATTACTGAATCTCCCTGCTTTGGAAGACACCTCCAGTGGTAAACATGAACATTTTCAAAATTTTCCTGTTTATGGCATAATTTTTTTTCAGCTTTGTTGACAACAGTGACAGTGTCAGAGACAGCCTGATAAAAGACAATGAGGGAAGGCAGAGCCAGAATAACGTAGATGGTGGAACTCAAATGACTCTATCTTTGTATCCTTGTTGTTATTATGGCTATCGGTCCCCACAATACTTCCCGTCTCAGTCAGGACCGATATTCCTGCCTTTTGCACTGCCTGATTCTTTGATGTTTTCCAGACACATTTTGCTCAGTATTGCTGGGTTTTATCATGAGGAGTCCTTGAGAAAATCCACAAAGGGGGTCAGAGGTTACTGGTACAACTCTGGAAAGATCTTTTCCATTCTAACAGCGAAAGATGAGATTTCCAGATTATCACCGCTGCTCTTAGGTGAGATACACTGATCACAGTTCTGCTTGAAAATGACCCTAGACTGGGATTCAAGGACACCTTCCAAAATCACACCACCAAACCAAGCCACCAAGGGAGCTGCTCCTCCACAAGTGGGAATCGCTGATCCAGGCAGCTGCCCCAAAGCTGCAGCCTGCTTCTCTAGCCTTTCCAACAATTCTACGAGCGCTCTATATCCTTAGCAACTCCTTTGCATTTAAACTAATTAAAGTGGATATTGCTGTCTGCAGTAAGGGCCCTGACTAATAAAGCAATTGGACCTAGGATCTGGGTAGAGGAAGAGTTGGGGTTTTTTTGTTTTTGCCTTCCTCCCTTCCCTCCTCCCTTCCTTCCTTCCATCCTTCCTTCCTTCCTTCCTTCCTTCCTTCCTTCCTTCCTTCCTTCCTTCCTTCCTTCCTT
>NW_016805422.1:3408773-3456267 GCF_001698545.2 Rhinopithecus bieti
CTCCCCCTCCCTCCCTCCCTGCCTCCCTCCCTTTCCCTCTCTCCCTCTCCCTCTCTCTATCTTTTAAACTTCACTAGCAGGAAAGAGTTGCCTTTTTTCAATCCTGAGAGACAACTAGGTGGACGGAGATTAAGGAAAACAGCAGAAAGCACCTGCTTTGACATAATTTTCTTTCTCCCCATCTTTGCTTTCAAACCAGCCAGCCTGAGCCTCAATTCACTGTTTGTTGTTGAGTCCTCCTGAAAGGTACCAGAAGCAGCTGCCACTTGCTGATATACTCTATTTTTTCCTAAAGCTACTAATCTGGTTGGCACCTTTCATCAAACTCCTACAAAGTGAGCCTCTGGGACCACCTGGATCTACCTCTCTTCTGGCCCAGAATCTTTCAGACAACCACATCTCCTCTTCTTTGGGCAGAGGATAATGTCTGAATATTCTTTTGCTTTGATTGACAGGAAATAAAGGGCACTGCCTCTGGAGCAGGATCCAGGGTTTGATGGGGCCTGAAGCTTATGCAATTCTGGGGCTTCCTTGAAGAAAAAGTACAAAACTACAAATACAAAATTAGATCAAAGTGAATACTTAGGATTGGAAAAGAAATCACAACAAATTACAAATTTTAAAAAGTTGAAAAATAACACAAACTTCAGAAAGTGCAGAAAATAACTGAATAGGCTGACACACCTCTACAATACTTTTCCCCTATGTTTTGGCTACATACTCATTGTAAAGACCACATAGCAGAATTACCAAATTCATTAAAATGAAGCAGATGTGGGTCCCACATTGCTGCATTGTCTGTACAAATTGCTTTTCCTTTCTATATCTTCCATCTTTCTTCCTTTGTTTTTCCATTTTAGAGTGGCCCAATTCTCCTAATCATCTTTACCTTTTCTATTTTAATTTTTCATCTATATTTTATCAGCTATTGTGATTCATTTTATGAATTTCCATGATTTTGACCACTAAAGGATTTTAATATTTTCTTTGATATCCATTATCTTATAATGGCAAGAGAATTGTTTATGCTTTGATTTTGCTAACTTTCTTTTTTCTTTTCTTTTTTTTTTTTTTGAGACAGAGTCTCACTCTGTCACCCAGGCTGGAGTGCAGTGGTGCAACCTTGGCTCACTGCAAACTCCACCTCCTGGAGTTCAAGCTATTCTCCTGCCTCAGCCTTCTGAGTAACTGGGATTACAGGCATGCGCCACCATGCCTGGCTAATTTTTGTATTTTTAGTAGAGACAGGGTTTCACCATGTTGGCCAGGCTGATCTAGAACCTCTGAGCTAAGGTGATTCGCCCACCTCGGCCTCCCAGAGTGCTGAGATCACAGCCATGAGCTACTGTGCCTGGCCTAATTTTCATTTTTTAATTTACGTTATTGACTTTCGCCAAGATGTTTCCTTCCTGCTGTATTTATTTTGGTGTAATCGGTAATTCTGAACACAATATGTAAAATGTATAAAATTTATTTGAAAATAAATTCCACATGACTGAATCAGATGCATTTTGAAATTGCCACTAAGTTGAACAGTGCTACATAGTTAGGTAGTCAAATTACATTTAGACTACATGCATTGGTCAATTGATGAATATGTGCAGGAGTTTTGTTGCTGGAGCGCTAATTTCTTTTTTTTTTCCCAGGCCATTGTTGAACATTGGTGGCAAATTTGCATGCCATCTCATCAGGAACTGTCAGACTTTGTTGGGATAGGATACACAGGATATGCTAAGATACAATCTGACACCTTGGGATGTATTAAATGTAATATCTCACACAGCCACTGTTTGTAATATCTCACACAACCACTGCTTGTGCCCCCAAAATGCAAGAATCCTGATAAATTCCATTTTGCACAATTTCCGATAAATACACAAAAAATTGTACGATAGATTTTTTACTGTATCTGCTGCACTTAAGAGGAATTTGACCAACAGTCTTCTGCTTACGGTTTTACACATCTGATGATTAGAAGAATTTCTCAGACTGGCTTCTGGCTATGAGCATCTCAGTCTTGGTTTTTCCTCCATTACTTTCATCCTTACAGTGTCAAGTGCTGTGGGGCCATTCCATTTCCTGGCAGTGTCTCGCCAGCAGCCTCATGCCATGATGTCAGGTGTATTAGCACAGCGAGCAGTAAGAGTATTCCCGGAAGCCATCCCTACAGAGGATGGTTAAACCATGCAGGATGTGACTGTGAAGCACGTAAGTATGTCTCAAGCTAAACACAAGCTATGTGTATTGCCAGGTCCCCTTCAATGGTATCCCAAAATACCTGTGGCCACTTCAAAGCCACCCTAGATGAAACATAATGAGATGGAGGAAAAGTCAGAGTAGAAAAAAGCCCATGGAATTGAACAACCGAGGTTAAAAATCTTACTTTTACAAACTTTATAAAACACATGACCATGTGTGTTAGAGCTTTTCTCAGGACCTTGGAAGGGCCTAGGCAGCTTAAGCCACTAGAGCTTAAGTGGTGCTTACCACTCCATGGTAAACCTCCTCTGCTGGTCTCTTAGTGTTTTTGACATTTTAGCCCTATTAGATTTAAATGAATTAAGGTACAGGTACAGCTTATCCTTGAGAAAGAAAGTACAAGTTTGTCAGATGCTAAAACAGGGGGCTAATACTTTGTGAGATTCATTATACCCACCAATGAATGTAATCATTCTTTCCACCTGCAAAGTTCTGTTCTCTTATTGTTGATCTGGCTTCATTTCTAACACAAAAAGAAAGCATGTCAAGACTGCAAAGGGTCTGAGATTGTACCCTGCTTTCGAGCTAATAAACTCATGGATGGTGGCAGTAGTTGTGGGACTCCCCAGCCAGAGACAAAGGACTTCATTACTCACAGCAATGCAGCATGAGCAGCGTATTGCCTCAGTGCCCCTTGCCTCTGAGTCTCATGGGGGTGACACAGATGAGCCCAGATGGATGTCGCACATGCAGTGTTTGCATTGCAGGGAAGGAGCCCTGAGCTCAGAGAACACAAATCTTTTATAATCAGCAGTAAGTTGATTGCCCTTTGCTCTGGAGGAAGGTGCTACCTCTGTCTCCCAAGGCTGTTCACTAAACATCCCTGAAAAGATAGTTTAGAGCAAAGGGTGATCAATGCCTTGGTCATGAGATATACAATCATTAGAGGCTCATGGAGAATCATCTCCCAATACAGTTAAAGGCCCTTTGTTAGTGAGAATCAAAGCTTAAAATGGTGCTATATAAAACAACTATTTTCCTGTTGGCTGATATTAGTCGACTTATTACCTAAGAAAAATGGATAGTAAGGGGGGCAAAAAAACCTCTTTAATATCAATGTAGGTGTTAGGGAAAGGGTCCCTAGATATGTAAGTGTTCCTTTAATCCTATGTGACCCTGCGGTCTCCAATTTGATCTCTTCTTTAACATTTTTAAACTTATGGTTAGGTGAACACCCTTTGGGTTGGTGAATCCATACATAAATGGCTTGCTTCATGAAGTAGAATTTGTTTTTATTTGCTTTAATCTTGTTTTTTCCAAATAAAGCACCAGGCTCAAGTCTCAGTTCGGCCACTAACTTGTGATATGACCTATGTAAGTCCTTTAGCATCTCTTGGCCTCAGCCTTTCCATCATGTAGGGGAAACTGGGCTGAATGATTGCTAAGGCTCCTTCCAGATTCCAAGTTCTATGATACTTTTGCTCTTGGATTTGGGGATTTACTACATTTGATTTGATGATCATTAACAACGAATATCAAGAACCTTTCATCCTTCCAATTGCAGCTTCAAATACAAAGATACACATGACATATCTTCTGTCCCTAGAGGATAGCTGGATGTTCTGGTTATCATCACTGCGTAACAAACCACACCAAAACTTAGTGGTTTAAAACAACATATTTATTTTGCTCATGCATCTGCAATTTGAGCAGGGCTTGGCTCGGGCAGCCCATCTCTGTACCAGGTAGCATCAGCTCGACTGGCTCAACTAGGGCTAGAGGATTCATTTGTAAGGTGCCTCTCTTACATGACTGGCAAGTTGGTGCTGGGGTCACCTGAGAGTTCAGTTCCTCTCCACAAGGGACTGTCCTCAGGCATCTTAGGCTTCCTCACAGCATGGCAGAGTCCAAGAGTGATCATCTAAAGAGAACCTGGTGGAAGCTGAATGACCTTTCCTAATGTAGCCTCAGAAGCCACATAATGTCATTTCTGCCCTAGTCATAGCCCACCCAGATTCAAGTGAGAAAAAAGAGTTAAGAGGGGCAGACATAAGCTCAATTCCCCCACGGGAGAAGAATTAAAATTGCATTGCTTATTGGAAAAGGCAAAACTATAGAGATAGTAAAAAGATCAGTGGTTGTTAGGATTTCAGGGAGAGGAGAAGAGGGATAAATAGGGGCAGAGTGGACTTTTAGGGCATGAAACCATTCTGGATGACACTATAATATATGACATGCATTTGTCAAACCCCTAGAACTATACAACAAAAGAAGCAACCTCTGATGTAAATCATGAGCCCTAATTAATGTTTTTTATTTTTTTAAATTTTTAATTTACTTTAAAAATTTTAGATTCAGGGGATACAACTGCAGATTTGTTATATGGATATGTTGCATGATGCTGAGGTTTGGACCTCTAATGATCCTGTCACTTATGCCTAAGTAGTGAATGTAGTACCCAGTAGGTGGTTCTTCAACTCTTCCCTCTTCTCAGCTCCTCTCTTCTTCTCCACTTTTGGAATCCCCAGTATTTATTGTTCCCATCTTTGTGTCTGTGTGTCCCCAGTGTTTAGCTCCCCACTTATAAGAAAGAATATGCAGTATAGGCTGAGGCAGGTGGTCAGGAGATTGAGACCATCCTGGCCAGCATGGTGAAAACCTGTCTCTCCTAAAAATACAAAAATTAGCTGGGCGTGGTGGTGCATACCTGTAATCTCAGCTACTTGGGAGCCTGAGGCAGGAGAATTGATTGAACCCAGGAGGTGGAGGCTGCAGTGAGCCAAGATCGTGCCACTGCACTCCAGCCTGGTGACAGAGCAAGACTCTGTCTCCAAAATAAAAAAAAAAAAAAGAAAGAATATGCAGTATTTCGTTTTCTGTTTCTGTGTTAATTCCCCTAGAATGATAATGTAGTTGGTTCATATTTGTAACAAGTGTACTCCACCAATGCCAGATATTAATAATAGAGGTGTTTCATGTTCTTTCATGTAATGGTAGTCAGGTGTGGCCATAAGAGGAGGCAGTGGAGAGGCTCAGGAAAACAAGTTTTCTTATACCCGTAGGTCCTACAGACAGAGGCAGGGCATACCATGACACACAGAGCCACATGGAAAGACACTGGGTGGTCAGGAGGCAGAATACAGGAGGGAGTGGAAGGTTGAGACTGGAGCCTTCATGGGGGCATCCAAAGGAAGGGTGCATTCTGTTCTCTGCAGAATTTTCAATCCCTAATTAGCATAACCATCATAAAACCTCCTTTTTCACACTGAGAATCCCTTGACTTTCCCTTCTCTGTGAGTTCCTCAGTTAATTTACTCACTGGTGGGTTTTCCCTAGCTTGGCAATTTTTCCCTTAAGCTCTAGTGGTCTTTGTTTTATTCTTTGACATATAGGAAGTGAATGAATAGGTGTTTTTATTAACTTTAGGTCCTATTTATATGGAGGTTTCCCTCTGGAGTGAGTGAGGTTCTTTCTGGTGGTGAATGTCTTCAGTCCTCCATTCTTGTCTTCTTGGAAGAAAGAATTCAGCCAAGAGACAGAAGCAGATTGAAGACAGAGATGACAGTTTATTGAAGCAAAGAAAAGTACATATAGAAGAAACCAAACAAGGAACTCAAAAGATTGAGTGCCCCACCTGATTATTGGCTTAGGGCTCTTATAGAGTCACTATTTCCTGGTTCTTCCTAGTCTCCTGCCCTCGTCCTTCCCCTTGGGTGGGCTGTTGGCTAATTACCGCATGCACTGTTTGGTGGTTGACACTATGCACATGCTCTTTTAGGGCAATTTTTCTTTACTGGTCAAGCACCCCCAGAGGAAGGTCTTACACCAGTCAATCTGCCATGTTTCCTCTTACTGCACCTGCCTGGACATGTTTGCTCAGTTCTCAGGATCTTACTGGGAAGTTGTTGCCCATAAGTTCAAAATGTTTCCTGGTTGTTAGGAAATTTTCCCCTCTCTAGCACCAGCAAGGACCATCTATCATTCTTGAAGAGTCACCTGACAATTGCATGGCAGTCACCTGACTGTTGCCTCACATTCCTCGGGGCCCTATCCTGCCCTACCTCTATCCGTCTATCTACCTACTCCAACAAGATGAGGGATGCTAGGGGCCTGTGATTCCCTTTTCTGTGTCTCAGTGCCCTGTAACCACCCTCACCTCACTGAACAAACACAGAACTGGAGGACTGAGAACCAGAGGAGAAACCAGATTGCTTGAAGCTTATATAATTTGGGGGACCCTATTTAAGAAAAAGAATTTTTTAAAGTTCAGCAAAATGTATCTGAAAACATCAAATATTGGTTGCTAATGAGAAAACAGATCCCAACAAATTACAAATTGAGAAACTGCAGTCTCCTAATTGGAATGTATAGGACGGGTTACCTTTCTAAGGAGCTTGCACAAATCCACGGCTGAAAGCTTAAGCTTTTTCAGCTTCCTGGGGAAATCTCATTCTGATGACCACAATACCCCCAAGCATTCACTCCCCTTCTCCCAGCAGTTCAACACCTCCAGCTTCCTGTCAGCTTCCAGTAAGGAACACAGTTTTGAATTGAGGGTGAGCAGCTGCTTATGGATGTAAATGATTCACTGGTGAGAGACCTGGGCCTTTTCCCTGTGGATTAGCCCCTTCTGTGGAAATTAATTAACTTCTCTGGGCTTGGCTTGCTTTCTTCATAAAATGGAATCATGGGACTTGCAGGCTTGCCTCCTGTAATTCTATAAGAGGGATCAAATGATGTGAGTGAAGGAGTTTTAAGTTGTACAACCACAAGCCTGTGAAAACTCATGTGATTATTGGTGTTGGGTACTAAGGGGCTTTTCCCTAAAGAAATTCTGCCTACAATCCTCTCTTTTAAAAGTAAAGTAACCAACAGGTAATTTAAGACATGGAAGTATATGCTATCTGCATACAGACAAGTAATAAGTGGTTTTAAACGATAATAAACGGGCTTTCATCGTGGTGGGTGGGAGGAATCTCTCTGATGGCTGCTTTCCAGATACTCCCAAGACCTATCTTGAGGGTAGGTTCTGTGTCTCTCTTGTCTGTATTCCTACCATCTAGCATTTTGCTGTGCTCATCGCAGGCTCCATAAATGTTTGACAAATAAATGTATGCATTACAAAAGAATTCTGTTTTATAGAAGTGTTATCTAAAAATTGCACTTACGGGCTAGGCATGGTGGCTCAAGTCTGTAATCCCAGCACTTTTAGAGGCCAAGGCAGACGGATCACTTGAGGTCAGGAGTTCGAGACCAGCCTGGCCACCGTGGTGAAACCCAGTCTCTGTTAAAATACAAAAATATTAGCCAGGCTTGGTGGCAGGCACCTGTAATCCCAGCTACTTGGGAGGCTGAGGCAAGAGAATTGCTTGAACCTGGGAGGCGGAGGTTGCAGTGAGCTGAGATTGCCCCACTGCACTTATGGTGCATTTAAATAAACTTAACTCTGTCTTCTCCTTCCTCCATTAAGAAATATAAACAACTCTTTCCTATTCTAGGGTCTATGATCTGGTCCCTTGGGATCATCAAATGTTTCTTCAGTGGCAATTAAGCCCATTTATTAACGAAAAGGCAAAGGAATGAAGGTTTTGAATTTCCAGGGTTGGAAAAGCAGGCTGGCCCCAGGGTGGAGGTGGAATTTAGAGCCTGCAGAGGACCAGGGTTCAGGTGTGAGTGGAAAGAGCCTAAGGAATACTGAACCTGGCCCCTCAGGTGGCAGGACCTGGGGTGACAGAGAGTGTTTTGGAGTGGCCTGGGAGCCTGGGGTGGGGCTTCACAGGCCTCAGGAAGCTGGTTATAGGGCCCACCAGTGACAGAACAACAGTGGATCCCCCAACCCTCTGCAAGGAGCAAGGGTAGTGGAGAAGCCAGATGCTGAGAGTTCCACACCCACCTCTGGAACCAGTAGGCCCCTGATGGTCAGAGGGAAGGAAAGTGAGGTTGGAGAAGGGACAGACATTGGATGTTCCACCAACTCAGGAGAGCGGGTGCCCAGAGGGATTGTATTCATATTAGACAATCAAGACATGACCTGTGACACCATTTAATGCCTCTAATGCCATGGAACACAGGGACTCAGTGGACAGGTGAGTACTTCCTACCTACTCAAGGCGGCTATGGAAGCTGCTGTGTAGTTTGGAAGACTACAGCCTGGGAAAGCAAGCTCAGAGACAGTGGAGGATGTGGGTTGTGGAGAGTCAACCAGGCTGCTGCCTTGGACAGTCGGTGGGTCATAATGGGTGGTAGGGATGGAGGGAGTGTTGGGGAAGAAGGCCCTTGGCAAGACATTTGAATTTGATGCAGGACACAGGTAAGACTCAGGGGAAGGTTTTAATCAATATCAGATATCTGACATTTTATCAATGTCAGAATATGGTGGCTTTGGAAGACAAGTTCAGGAGCTGGGTACGAGCCCAGGAATCACCAGGCTATTGTGGGGCCTGGTGTGATGGCTTAAAGCAGAAGACATCTGCTGTGGTTTTATGCCATGGGGGCTGGTGTTGCTCATTTTCCAGTGCTTTGGGGGGTTCCTCAGAGCCTGCCCTTGTTCTGTGTTGCTATGGGTTATCACTGAAGACCCCCTATGAAAGCTTCTGCCTAAAGATACCAGAGGATCAGGCCGGGCGTGGTGGCTCAAGCCTGTAATCCCAGCACTTTGGGAGGCTGAGACGGGCGGATCACGAGGTCAGGAGATTGAGACCATCCTGGCTAACACGGTGAAACCCCGTCTCTACTAAAAAATACAAAAAACTAGCCGGGCGAGGTGGCGGGCGCCTGTAGTCCCAGCTACTCGGGAGGCTGGGGCAGGAGAATGGCGTAAACCCGGGAGGCGGAGCTTGCAGTGAGCTGAGATCCGGCCACTGCACTCCAGCCCGGGCGACAGAGCGGGACTCCGTCTCAAAAAAAAAAGATACCAGAGGATCAGCTTCAGGCTCAGTTCTGCCATTTTTTCAGACTCTTAACCAAGGTACTTTAAGGTCAGTACTCTTGACTGTTGGACCAGACTCTATAGGGGCAATTTTAAGCCACATGCCTCCATTACAGGCAGCCTCATGGTTCTGAAAGACAACCCAGATCCCAGGAACATTGTCAAAGTCTTCCCCAAACTTGGACCCAGTAGCTGTGTGGTGATTTGGGGAACATACCAGGATGACTCAGAAATCTGCATTCTACTTTTGAGCAGGAACTTTTGTGTCCCTTTCAGGGTACTCCTTGATGCTGGGAATTCTGTAACAGACAAATATATCTTCCCTTTGTTTTGAGAGCAGAAGATTTCTTGCCTTTGTGTGTTCTGTGGGGCGTCAGGCAATCAGGCTGGCCCCATCACAGCACTTTGCAGCTGTGACTCATGTAACATTTCATTTCAAGAAATGGCATTTCTTTAAGACTCGGCTGTAAAATGAGATGAGATGATAATGTGTTTTTAAAGTACTTAAGGAGAGTCAGAGACACAAGTGAGGTCATGTGCTTTAAATGTTACATGGAGCTGTTGACAGCCTGCTTTAAGATTTTTGGCATTTAAGTAAATTACAAGTGAGGAAAGAGGGATCAATCAAGTCACCTTCTAACATGAAACTCCCTTCAGTCCTCTGTGGAACAGCCATGCCGCAGGACCAAAAAGTGGAATGATGCATTTATGGGGCCTCTTGGTTGCTTTTCTTAGGCCCATTGTCTGTGCATAGGGAACAGCTCTGAAGGGAGGGAGCGCTGCCCTCCCTTCACTCTCTTCTCTCTCCCTTTCTTCTTGAATTGTACTTTGGGTAAGGGCAGCCCAGTGTTTCTTTCCATTTTCTGCTACCACATATACCACATATACCATCCCACTGAACAGTCTCTAGGTAACAGGAGTTCCAGTCCTCAGCCTGCGGCCTCTCAATTTGAGGCAACATGTGGAACCACAAAACATGTGAAATCAATTCTTTTGGTTATGTGTTATGTTGGGTTTGAGTCATTCAGAAAAATCAAGTATTCTGGTATGATACAGGGACATTTTCCTTTCCATTCTTTTAAAATATTAATTGTTCTCAACTCTTTCCTTTTTAATTAAATTTTTGTTTCTATCACAAGAGTGTCTGAATCTAGTTTTAAAACACAAATACATTATGGAAAGCCTAACCAAAACTCCCTTAAACTTTTGTCTCATTAGAAAGCAATCCATTTTGATGGAAGAAAATTTTGAAAATGAAAAAAGGTCTAAAGGAAAATTTAGACCTAACATGCCCCATGTAACCTAAATGCTAACTCCATAGACCACGTGCATATAGTTGGTCAATTGATTTGTGGGATATACTTATTCTAAGTAAAATGTTTTTAGTGACTATATATGTTTTAAGCCTTTTAATGTCTTGCCAGACTTTTACGTAAACATCTTTTAAAAGTCATTAACACAGCACTCTGGGAGGCTGAGACGGGCTGATCACAAGGTCAGGAGATCGAGACCATCCTGGCTAACATGGTGAAACCCCGTCTTTACTAAAAAATACAAAAAACTAGCCGGGCGTGGTGGCGGGCGCCTGTAGTCCCAGCTACTCAGGAGGATGAGGCAGGAGAATGGCGTAAACCCGGGAGGTGGAGCTTGCAGGGAGCTGAGATCCAGCCAGTGCACTCCAGCCTGGGTGACAGAGCGAGACTCCGTCTCAAAAAAAAAAAAAAGTCATTAACATATCTGAATTCTGGAAATCCAGAATAGGTCATACCCCATTGATTTGAAGTTGGTAGTCTTTTTCCATACTTCTTATGGGTCATCTTTTTCTCTGTATATAATTGAAAAAATATAAAATTTGATTCATAATGTATGTTTTTATAAACTAGGTAAAATTTCCCATCCCTTTCCACTCTTGTGTCCCACTTCCCAAAGACAAACATTTTAAAGAATCTTTATTCCACTATTTGCTGTCGTTTAACTGAAGAATATGCATATACTGTCATTTCTTGATTTATCGATTTTCGATGTTTTCTATTGCCTCCTGTTTGTCTCTAAATCCTAAGAAGGATTTAGCTTTCTTACATGGTGTCTCACCTCTGCCCGTCGTCCCACATGCTTTATCCATTCTTCCTATTTTATTTGTATCCATGGATTTTTTACAAAATCCATTATTGACATTGACATTATTACGTCTTAGCTGTAGAGCCAAAGAGTGTTCTATGATTATATCCCAGCAGATCTGTTGCACATTGCTCAATTTCATTTTCCAAAAGCCAACTATATCAGAAAATTTATTAAATATCAATCAGTTCCTCCTTGTATCGGACTTCTCTCTGTCTTCATCCTTCAGCTCCAAACTGGATGAGGAGTACTCAGTGGGCACCTCGAGCTACGCTCTGCATCATCCTGTGACTTTGCTGGGCATTTTCCTGGTACAATCTTTTTCTCCTACGTCCCATGTCTTCATTCTTAGCTTAGTTCCCTCTTTCTCTACCACTATGAGCTGTGAGATTTATGAGCAAATCACCAAACGCCAGTTTCCTCTTTGTAAAATGGAGATGATAGGAGTACTCACCTCCTGGGGGTATAGCGAGGGGTAAACCAATTAATATACATAAAGTACTTAGAATAATGCCTGGTGCAGAAGGTGCTCTCTACGGACCAGCCATTATTTTGTTAGGCTGCATCTGCCATTAGCTTCCTCAGAAGGGGTGCAGGGAAAGTAAGTTTTGAGAAGGTATCTGATAATATAGTTTCTTCCATTTTCCTTGATTGATCATTTGCATGGATAGCATTCTAGGCCGAGGATGATTTTCATTTAGAATTTGGAAGGCATTGCTCCATCTTCCATCTTCAAGTAGATGTTATTCTGATGGGCAATTCTTCACACGTGAGTTGTTATTTTTCTCTGGAAGCTTTTAGAATCTCAAGGTTTGGTTTTGAAATTGCATTTTCATGACTCTTATTTTTCATTCATTATGCGGAGAATTTTCAGTTGGAAATGTATTACTGTTATCGTCATGATTATTCATAATTTCATTCCCTCTACTTTTTCTGTTCTCTTTTTAGAACCTTTATTCATCGAATTTTTGACTTCCTGGACTGGTTTCCTGGAAGACTTATCTTTCCCTCTCCTAGTCCATCTTTTTGTTTTGTTTTGTTTCAGTATTCTCTGGGCATTTTTTTGACTCCATCTTCTGATATTTCTCAGGAATGTTATTTTTTTGTTTTGGTCTTGCCAGCAAGTGAGTGCTGCTAAAGGCCGTCTTCTAGTGGTCTGGGCATCACTTTCCCCGTGAACAATTTATAGCTAGCTTGTCTATCATGGGAATAATCTGTGCAAGATTTGTCTAGTTTCATTTCTTCCTTTACTACTCTTTTATTTTTTTTTTAAGTTTTTTGCTTTAACTCACAATTACACAAATATGGAGAATTATATGCATATTTTAGTTAACCATGGAAGTAATTGTGTGTAATTACTCTAAATGCTAAGACTTAAGAGAATTTGGACCCAGAAGGAAGCTTGTAGAAAAGCAAAATATGTTCGGTAAACATAGGAGGGTGTGAATGCTTGGGGAGAATCTTTTCTGTTTCTTCTGGGTTTACCTGATTACCAGGGAGTCAACTTCAGCTGACAGCAGAGGGAGCTCAGCGTGGAGTGGCCATGCAGGCTTTCTGAGATGGGTTTCAGAACTTATGTCACCACTTCCTCCGTTTACAAAGACAGCTTGAGAGGGGAGCAGGCAGAGGCTGCAGGATTCCTGGGGTGGTAATATTCCTCCTCTAGCCCTCCAGGGGAGGGGTGGTGGTTGACATGTTACCCCTCAGAAGAGAGGTTGCTGAAATTGCTCCTGAGGCTTAAGGGTAACCCTGAGTGTTAGCGTTTTCCAGAGAAAACAGAATTAATAGGTTGTGAATATGCATACAAGAAATTTATCATAAGGAATTGGCTCACGTGATAATGGAGGCTGGCAAGTCTTAAGATCTGTAAAGTGAGTTGACAGGCTGGAGACCCAGAAGAGCTGATGGCTTAGTTCTAGTCTGAAGACTGGCAGGCTCAAGACCCAGGAAAGCACACATTTCAGTTTGAGTCTATGTATATATATATATATATAACTGGAAGATGGAGTGTAAACTGATTGGGCTAAATGCAATCTTCTTGGTGTGAATGGGATTGGAGAACTTGTCCAAGAGCTGAAAGCCAGCTTCATGCTTGTTCGTCACTGAACTGAGACTTTTCAACCAATCCTGTCATGTAGAGAACTGTGAATAGTGGTTATCTACTGGGGTATATGTGGAAAATGATAAGAAACTTTAAAATATTCTACATTATAGATTATTGTAATGTTTTATTTTATTTTATAATTAATGTGTTATTTTTGTAATTATAAAATGACAACAACAAAGTGTCATTAAAAAGTCAGAAGCAGGCCAGGTGTGGTGGCTCACACCTGTAATCCCAACACTTTGGGAGGCTGAGGTGGGTAGATCATTTGAGGTCAGGAGTTTGAGACCAGCCTGGCCTACATGGTAAAACCCCACCTCTACTAAAAATACAAAAAAATTAGCTGGGAGTGGTGGTGTATACCTGTAACACCAGCTACTCAGGAGGCTGAGGCAGGAGAATTGCTTGAACCCGGGTGATGGAGGTTGCAGTGAGCTGAGATTGCACCACTGCACTCCAGCCTGGGACACAGAGTGAGACTCCATCTCAAAAGAAGTGAATTAGCTGGCATCCAATCAGTTTGCTTATGGCCTGTCGATGTGGGTGTACCTGTCAGCAAGCTGATAGAGTCCTTACATACAAGGAGACCTGGGGAAGGCCAGGGGCGGGCAGTGGAGATCAATGCAAACCCATCACCACCCCTAGAAAATTGATTCGAAGCTCCCTTTGATAGATGATAGAGCAGCTCCATTTTCAAATATAACACAGGAGTAGAGTGATCATTTAATGGATTATCCAAACTGGACATTTTGAGTACGCAGGGAACTAGTGATCATTCCATGGCAAACAGTCATAGGAGACTTGCACAGCCCTGAGTATATGCCATGAGGCTGTGTTCTGGGAGTGGAGGTCACCTTAGGGTGGTGCCCTTGTTCTCCAGAGAGGGTCTGGGCACCCTAAAATGGTCCATGTAATGCATTTCAGTGATCAGAAAGACTCTATAGGCTAGCACTGCCCAGCAGAAATGTAATCTAAGACACATATAATTTAAAAAATTTCTAGGAGACCCTTTGAAAAGGAAACTGGTGAAAGTAATCTTAATGGCATATGGTATTTAACCCAATATATCCGTGTGATATGCAGAATTATGACCCCCAAAGATGTCCACGTCCTAGTCCCTGCCAGCTGCGAATATGTTCTCTTACATGGCAAAAGGATCTTTGCAGATGGAGCTAAGTTAAAGACGTTGAGATGGGAGATAATTCCAAATTATCTGGGCCTGATGTGATCACGGTCCTTAAAAGCAGATGACCTTTCCTGGCTGTGGTTAGAGGGAGGTTTGATGTCAGAAGAATGGGTCAGACAGATGGGATGTTGCTGGCTTTAAAGACAGAGGAAGGGGGACCATGAGCCCAGGAATTCAGGTGGCCTCTAGAAGCTGCAAAAAGCAAGAAAGCAGATTCTCCCCAGAGCCTCCAGAAGGAATGCAGCCCTGTGGATGTTTTGGTTTTAATTTAGTGAGATCCATTTCAGACTTTTGACCTCCAGGACTGTACGATAATACATTTGTTTAAATTTATTTTACATGTTTTAAATGTTGTTGAAAGCCACTAATTTACACTAGCAATAGGAAACATACAATCTAACATATTCTCATTTCAACATTTGATCATACAAAAATTATTAACAAGATATTTTACATTATTTCATGCTAAGTCTTAAAGCAGATCTCAGATCTCAGCTCAGGCTAGTCAACATGTCACACACTCAGTGGCCACATGTGACTAGTGAACAGCACAGTTCTTGAGCCTTTTCCCTGGATTCTGAAATCTGAGGTCCCAGCTCGAAGCATCCCTCCAGAGCATCACTCTAGAGTAGCCCTGATTCAATCCAGAGGCAGTTTGTCTGTGTGACTCTGTGTGTGTATATATGCCCACATATGTATGTGTGTATGTGTGGTGTTACTTTCATGAGCACTTACGCTATGCCTGTGGGAGGAAGCCTTGGCTGAAATCTCAGGTATCCCAGGAGACAAGGACAGTTTTTGCAGGTGCTAGTTGTTCCCCCAGCAAAAACCAGCTTGCAAATTGGTCTCCTGCTAAAGATCTCTCATCACTGTGCCTGGATCTGTCAGCTTAAGCCAGCAGCTATTTCCTTGACCAGTGGCTGTCTCTGGGTCTCCAAGGAGTTGGTTTGTATGGAGACAACATTACTTTTTGATCTGCCGTTGCTTGTACCTGCATTGGAGTCACCCCAGGATGGCAACACCACTGTGGGGACAGTGTGTGTGTGAGACTGAAAGAGGAATGACAACACTATTGTGTTCCACCGAGGCGGAGCAAGAAACACCTTTGCTGTATCTTCCTTGGGTCAGATTTTCAGGGGTGTTGCATGTCCTCTGGCTCTGCATTCGGTTGCAGGGAGGCCGCACAGAGCAGCTGCAACTCGGGCAGACAGAGCTTGTTGTGAGGAGGCCTGAGTCAAGGATATGTCTGTGATGAGACTCACATTTCATCCAAGGTGACAAGCATTCAGATTGCTCCTCCTGCCCTCTCCTAAAGCAAGTTCTACAGTAATCAGGTCACACAGGAATGGGCCAGCATGGCTGCAGGGTAGGCAGCTAATCCATCTGTTTCATTTGTTGGCATATCCTGTCTGTAGGGAGGAAACCCAGAGGAGAGTAGTGGGCACTGGATTCCTCACTCATTTAGTGGCTGCTTAGAATATTAGATGTGCAAGAAGCTCACAGGAGACATATTGCACTTGCTAGAGGTTGTGCTGCTGTCACAAAGCAAGCGGGAAAAAAACCCTCCTGCCCTCCCCCTTCCCTGAAAAAGTGTATGCTGTTTGCCTCTGATTCGATTTCCTGGAGAAATGACCCTTCACCTGAGCAAATAATCCCTCTGTCCCCCTGCTTTTCTTGGGTCCCTGCTTCAGATTGTAATTCATTTACCTCTGGCACATGTTGTTTTGTATTTCTGATAAGACTCGGGTGAAAAATAGGGTGGCAGCTGAATTTACTGATGCAATTTGCTCATGTAATCTATGCTGTTGGTGATTCGGAAATGCATGCAAAGGCATTAGCCTCCTAATTATGGATTTTCATGTGATTCTTTGAAATGCAGATGGTCAATCAACTCCTGAGTTGGGGACCTCGATCTAGCGGTGTTGGTGGCAAAGTGCTGGAGGTAGAACTATTTTGACTGCAGAAAGAATGATATGTTTAGTATTTATGGTCTGTTTTTTTTTCCTGGGTAGATATTGGGGAAGTTGTAAAACCCTTACAAGTCTACAAAGAGTCATACATAGTGCTGCAATATACTCTGTATCCATGGGGTATTGGTTCCAGGACCTCTGAGGATACAAAAATCCTTAGAAGTTCAAGTCTCTGATATAAAATGGCATAGTATTTGTATATAATCTCTGTACATATTTTCATAAGCTTCAGATCATCTCTAGATTACTTATAATACCTAATACGATGTAAATCCTATATAAATAGTCGTTAGACTGTATTGTTTATTATTTGCAATAATTTTTATTGTTGTATTGCTGTTTTATTTTATTTTCTTGGATATTTTGATCCATGACTGGTTGAATCTACAGATGAAGAACCTGGGTTACACTGGGCCCACTGTAAATAAAACTTACTCATTAAACAGGGTATGGAAAATTTAACCAGAGAAGGTCTAGTCTTCATACCACTGTGCCCTTATTTTCAGCCAGCCAGCTCCCCTAAGCTTTGGCTGTGTGTGTGTATGTGTGTGTTGGAGCATGTGTGGAGAAGCAGCAGTGTTCTCGAGAGGAGAAAAGTGTGAGAGCATGGAGCACTGTCACCCTGCGTTTTGTTCTCATCCTTCCTTCTCAAGGAGCACTTACAGGCTTTGTGATGGTTAAACCCACAGGTAAAAGCGCTAGCCCTTTTCTAACATTAATGGGTTACTACAAGGCAAGGGTGAGCTTACATTGGACATCATATTTTGAAAAATAATGAAGGAGGCTCTGGATGGACTATAGGGTTGAGGGATTCTTGCAGAGAAGAGCTCGGTAGATTTTCTTCCCTCCTTCTAGGAAGAATGCCCATAGTTGCCATGTTGCTACCTGCTTAGTGCAGCTTGTGGCTACTTGCAGCTCTGCTCACAGTCACCCGTTTTCCGGGTATATCTAAAGCTCTTACTCATGACCCTACTCTGTGGCTTGGCATTCAAAGTCCTCCAGAATTTGGCTACAACTCTCTTTTATAAGCTCCTTTGCCTCTCTGCCCCTGCCTGCACCCTGTGCTCCAAGCAAGTTAAATGCTTCCCTCTTCCCTACACAGCCTCATCCTCCCCCATGTTGTGGCTTTGCTCACACCTGCTATGTTTGACAGTGACTCTGCTTTTCTACCTCCATGTGCCCAAATACTTCGTACTTTCAGGTTTAATGCATACCTCATCTTTCCATAAAACCACGCCTTATCCCTTCTGTCTCAACATTACCTCTTTCTCCTCTGAACCCTTATAATATTTTATATGTCTCTCTCAGCACAACCTCTTACTCCCTTTGGTTAGTTATTGATGTTCATGTCTCATTTCTCCCGTTAGATTGTAAGTTTCTTGAGAGCAGGGCCCATATGAAATTCATCTGTCCCTCAAGTGACATCCTGCACATAGTGGGTACCTAGTCACCATTTGTTGAATAAATGAATGAAAACAGCATTAATCAAAAGCTTTGGAGATTGACATTCTTGGAGCAGTGTTGGTCAAAGTGCATTCCAAGGACCATTTACTTGGGGGTGGGGACAGAAGCTTGTTGAAAATGCAGACTTATGGATCCTACTAAGATTTACCAGATCAGAGTCTGTGGAAGGTGAGGCCTGGGAATTTGTGTTTTAAATAAGATTCCTGAAAAGGCTGGTATTTAAAAGCCCATAGATTTGCAAAAAAAAAAAAATGTTCAGTCCAGTTGGGATCAGGCCCTTTAAGCTAAGCACATAGAAAGTAAGAACTGGGGGCTAGGGAAATATTAGTCCACGGATACCAGAGAGGGCATTTGTATCAGCTTTAAAGCTGGAGAAGGGAAGTTGACGTGAATATTAGTTACGATTTGTAGGAAGCCTGTCATCTAATGCAGAGAAGCCTTTGAAACATGCGTTTCAGGGTAAACAGTTTATTATGTGTGTTGTCCATCCAACACCCTGTGTTCCCAAGGCTTGGTTCTAGATTCAGAAGAGACTTCTGTTGGAAAATTCAAAGGCCATTGGTTTATTGAACAGAACTGAGAGCTTATTTATTTATTTATTTATTTTTTAGAGACAGGGTCTCTCTTTGTCACCCAGACTAGAGTGCAGTGGTGTGATCGTAGCTTACTGCAGCCTTGAATTTCTGGTCTCAAGCTATTCTCCTGCCTTAGCCTCCTGAGTAGTTAGGACTACAGGCACATACTACCACATCTGGCTAATTTAAAATTTTTTTTTTTTTTTAGTGGTGGGATCTCACTATGTTGCCCAAGCTGGTCTCGAATTCCTGGTGTCAAGTGATCTTCCTGACTCAGACTCTCAAAGCCCTGGGATTACATTTGTGAGCCCTGTTCCCTGCCAGGAGCTCACTTATTAATTTAAAAAAATTTTAAGTGAGTAAATAAATTAAGAAAAATCAGCCAGGCTATAGACGTCAGAGTGAAAAAAGTTCAATTTGGATGCAAAAGAAAAACACCATACGGCATCCAAGTGAATGTTTTTAATGCTTATAAAATTTTAATAGGAAGTGGGAGATGGATTTTTGCGGGCTTTAGTTACTACAGCAAATGGGTAACTAAGGAAATACTCTATTCTTCCCTACTGATCTTTCCAGGTGATTTAAACCAAGGATAAAAGCCCTCAAGAATTTTTTTTTTAAAGTAATATCTCTAGCTGTCTAGGGAGAAAGGAAATAAAAAGAAAATCATGCCTCTCTTTACATAAAAAACCTTTTCCTGAAGAAAAGTGGTGTGGTGGTCAGGGGCATTAAGAAAAGGTAAAAATGGACAAGTATTTTAAAAATGATGGTATAACTAGGGTACTGCTAATATTTAGAAAGACAGACAATTATAAGAGTTGAGCTGCAGAGAAAATGCCTCAAGGTTCTATTTTCAGCTTTTCAACAGGTCAGAGTTATCTAATGAAGGCCATGACAGGGCGGTGGGCACACTTCCAGTGGGTGGGCACACTGGTTGTACGAGCTTCTTGTACAAAAAGCAGTCTAGAAGAACCTTCCCGGAGTTGAAGCAGCAGCAAGAAGAGCGTGTAGGACCCATTTTTCTAAACACTGTGCTCTTCTTATTCCTTTTAATTTTCAACTTGATGTCCATTAGGAGAAATTTACCTGGCTGCATCATTTAGACAGAAGTTATTGAGTTTCCACTTGGCCAAGGGCTGTGTTATGTATTTTCTCTGCCTCTCATGTCTCTGTTATTATTCTGGAAATTGGGCCATCCTGACAGTCTCAGACAGAGCCACCTCAGCTCTGATTTATTCTGCGAATGTCTTCCTTAAAGGCACAGAGGCAAACCTCTTCAGAGGTATCTTTCTCCTGAGGACAAATGCAATTGTACTTATAGGATTGACAAATTCAGGTTTTTTCCTGCTGTCTGAAATACGGTGTCCCTCTTACCTCAAAAAAGCAAACAGCACAACCTATACTGTGCATAACTAACAAGACCACCAGATCACAGTGACAGCGGGTGCCTGATGGGATGTGTACCTGAGACAGCCCCATCTGGGGTCCCCTACCTAGCACTGAACTCAGCAACCATAGCTCTGTAAACAACTTCACCTGCATGACGTCCTTATCACAGAATCACTGTCCCCCAGGACCGAGACAGAGATTAAAGTAGGTAGGTGGGGAGATGGGATCAAGGTCCCTGCTGGTGCTTCATCGTTGTGACAATATCCAACCACATGGGATTGTAGCTCAAGTAGATACTTAGATCAGGCTCCCCTGGGGAGGATTACAGGCAGTTCTTATTTCTGAAGAACTTACATGTGTAAGCCTGGCATTATCACCTTGACTAGCGAGTGTTAAAAGAGACATCAGAATCCCCGAGGACCTCCTGTGAAGAGCTATTCAGGAAAAAAAAAATTACACAACACCCGGTGCTGACTTTCCCAGTTGCTCAGTCTCCCTCAAGTCCTCGGGGCTTGTGATTTACACCAAGCTTCAGTAATGTCTATCAATTACTTTGGAAAGTAGAGAGCACCATGAAAACTGTAATAGTGAGGCTTCCTTCCAGCTATGAACACTAAGCAAATTCGTACCTTCGCTCTTCCCCGCTTACTTACCCCTCCCTGGCTTTGATCTCAAACTGGTCCTGTCTGTTCTTTACTGTTTACTTATGTATGGTATAGTTTTTGGAGCAGGATACTGGTACAAAGGTTTAAAGTCTGGAAAATAATTTGCCAAAGTAACACCCCAAAGGATACTTCCCGGTTAGATAGATTAGGCTATCATCCCCCCACCCAGTGGACAATGACAGCGTAACTAATGGTGAGCAACTGAGTGTGAAGTGTTTGCTGATGTGGAACAGTGTAAAGCATTCCACATCTTTCCGGATGGATTCTAGCCTAGAAATGTTGGAATCTAATCCCTTGTGTCTGATTTCCAGTTCACAGGGAATATAGAGATGGAAGAACAAGCTTAATAACTGAGGACCTGGGTGTGGTAGCTCCAGCCTGTGGTCCCAGCTACTTAGGAGGCCGAGGTGGGAAGATCATTTGAGTCTGGGAGGTGGAGGTTGCAGTGAGCCGAGATTGCATCACTGCACTCTAGAGCCTGGGCGACAGAGCAAGAAACAAAACAAAACAAACAGAAAACCTGTATCAAAACAAAACAAAACAAACAGCACCCCCCACCCCAAAAAACTGAGCATCTAAGGAAGCAACAAGGCAAATAAATCCAGAGGCTGGATCTGTAACTAGACAACTGGCCTGCATGCTTCAATCAGTGATGAGCAGTAAGAGACGAGTGTTCCAGATTTAAAGAGATTTAAGAAACATTACAACCAGATACAGTGTGTGGTCTTGGATTGGATGTGGTTTAGCTAAACTCCTAAAATAACATGTTTTGGGGACAATGGAGAAAATTTGAAAGGTATTAAATGAGAAGAAAATTGATTGGCATGGAAAGATGACTGATTTTATGTATGTATACATATATATACATATGAGTGTATACCTCTATATGTATATATGAAATACATTTATAGGTGCAGAGAGAACGTGTGGGAGGATTTGTACACTGGGGTTACCTGGGGTAATCTTGGGGGAATAAGAATGTGATGGTTTGATTTTCCTTTTTTACTTATCAACACTTTCTAATTTTTTGTTTGTTTTTTGAGACAGTCTCGCTCTGTTGCCTAGGCTGGAGTGCAGTGGTACAATCATGTCTTACCGTAGCTTCAACTTCCTGGGCTCAAGCAATCCTCCTGAGTAGCTGGGACTACAGATGCGTGCCACCATGTCTGGCTAATTTTTAAATTTTTTGTAGAGATGAGATCTCCCTATGTTGCCCAGGCTGGTCTCAAACTCCTAGGCTTAAGTGATCCTCACCGCTTCACCTCCTAAAGTGCTGGGATTATAAGCATGAGCCACTGGGCCCAGTTAACATTTTCTAATTTTCTGATATTGAAAAGAGATTGCTTTTGTGATCACAAAAGATTGATTTAAGAAAAATCTTTAAAAAATTGATTAAAAAAAAAAAAACCCAAAACAAGAAATACCTTTCCAGGCAGCAATAATGAAAAGGAGCCTTGAGGCGAGGTCAGCCCAGCTGCTAACAAAAGACGTGCGAACACCTCCTGCCAGGCCTAGGACTTCCTAGGAAGACCCCAGCAGAGACCATAATTCCACAGCCTTGTAGTCCCACTTTTTTTCATTTTGAGGCGCAGGTGAACAATTTAAGATTCGTCACAATGTAATTGAATGTGCAGAGTGACTTCCCACTGGCGATGATTGCTGAAAAGGAGTGAGGGAGGGGATTGGGAGGGAGGCACAGGTTTTCTGCTTGGGCCGAAGCTGAGTCCTGGGTGGGAAGCCCGGAGCGGGCCTCTTCTATGCTGGGTCTTGATAGCTCTGCTGATCACTGGGTAAATCCCATGGGGCCAGGTTTTATCAGTGATGTATTTTCTTCATTGAGAAGAGTATCAAGTAAGAGTTAAATAAATGGCACACAGTTTTTGCAGACCCACCCGAACGTTAAATGACATTTGTATGCTGAAATAATAACCAGAAAGTTCTATGCTCTAACCAATGAGTCCTTTCTCCCAGGCAGATTAGAGAGACTGGAGGATGAATTTGAATATTCAAATGAATGTCCACCCTGGTGTGTAGCGAGGGGAAAGGGGCAGAACTGGCCAGGGGCTTCTCTTATCACGTTTTGATAATAAATGCAGGATAATGAAGAAATGAAAAGCAAAGAGAAGAACCAGAGGGGGAAAGAAGGCTCACTGCACAGTAACTTCAACTGTGATCGGCCAGGTTACATCTGCCCTGCGGGAGGGAGGTGAAAAGGCGGAGGGTACACTCTGTTCCTTGGTGAAATCGCTTAGGCACAAATCAGATCAGCCGGCCTGGCTGGCTGAGTCCCAGGACCTAGAGGGACCAAACTGGCAAACCTGCTTTCCAATATGTAGGTAATCACATTATCATCATTGCTTAGGGTAAGACAGATGGTTTGTACAGAATAGCCCTGATTGTGAAAGGCTGTTTGTGGGTGTGTTTGACTGAATATTTTATACCCTCAAGATGTGCAGTGTAAATTAGATGGTGAGGAAAACCTAAATGCATAAAAAATAGGACTATTAAGAGAGAAAACTGATGTTCAGCTCTTGTGAGGCTGTTTAGCACCACAGGCTCTAGGATCTCAATATCCATGTTCAGTATTGTCCATCGCAGCAGGGTGATGTTAGCTAACACGTTTAAACTCCTTTTTACCACTCTACTAAGATTTTTTTTTTTTTTTTTTTTTTTGAGACAGTTTCATTCCTGTTGCCCAGGTTGGAGGGCAATGGCGCGATCTTGGCTCACTGCAACCTCTGCCTCCCAGATTCAAGCGATTCTCCCGCCTCAGCCTCCTGAGTAGCTGGGATTACAGGTGCCTGCCACTATGCCTGGCTAATTTTTTTTATTTTTAGTAGAGACAGGGTTTCAGCATGGTGGCCAGGCTGGTCTTGAACTACTGACCTCGTGGTCCACTTGCCTTGGCTTCCCAAAGTGCTGGGATTACAGGCATGAGCCTCCACACCTGGCCTCTACTAAGATATTAAGCTGTTAAAGTGATTACCTTGAATGATGTGATTTTTATACATTAAATATGGTCATGTAGCAGTAATTGCATACTATTTGATCTAATAATTGACCTTTCCTTTAGAAGAGCTTAGATGTGAGTTGAGAGACATAAGTAACTTATCAACAGACACAAAATGATTAAGAACTAGAATTAAGAGGCCTTGCTTTGAAGTCAATAATACACAGATTTGTTCATGCTCCTTAAGGTTTTTCCTTGACTGACTCCATGTGGGTGAATCTTTTTCTCTAAATGAACCACACTGTCCAATGTTTAAGCCACAAGGGAAAATGAACCCAGTTACTATTTAGTACATGCAACTTAGATTTATCCCAAAATATGATGATCTACCTAGACCAGCCACCTTTTTCTAAGAGTTGACACCGGAGGTTTTCTAGAAAAAACTCCACCCTCGCACGACCAAGATTTGTGTGCATGATCAACATTTAGAAGAACGTGCTAAAGAAGACACTGAAGACAATTCTCAAACAAGAGTTAATATCTGAGCCGCTGCAACATCCTTGCCACAAAAATGCAGCTCCCCAAGTGACTGCGCCAGAGGACACAGGGCTCACTTAGGTGTGTAAGCTCTGGTTGTGTTTCTTTTAAAATCAATCGCATTACTTTATAGTCACACCTTGTAAGAGAGGGCTCAGGGTCTCCAGCATCCCTGGAGAGCCATCTTCTTCCTTCTGCTTGCATTTTCCTCAATCATCTTCTATCCCGTTTGAATGGTTGTGACCTGTTAGGGATTTTATTTGATTTTTCGGGCTTTACTATTTGTATTCATCTTGATGCTCCTCATATAGTGTTTGTCCTAATCATGGCTTCTAGTGCAGAGTCCAAGTTGAACTGCTGGAATTATGGAGCAAAATACTGAACGGGTATTTTCTTCCTTGTTACTGGCTTGCTGTTCCATAGGCTGAAGGAAAGTAGTGACTTTCCAGGCACGGTTAAATAAATGGTCATAGTTAGTCCAAAGTGTCTTGAGAGATGACCAAAGTTTCTCAGTTCTGACCTAACTTGCTGTGTCATATTTGGCAAATTTATTAACCTCTGGCAACATCAGTTTCTTTCTTAAGAAAATGAAAGCATTAACATAGATAATCTCCCAGTTTTTGTCTGATTCTGAAACAAGTCTATATAAAACCTTGTTTAAAGTTAGGCTGTTATTTAAATTATTGCATCATCCTTAAGCATTCACTTTTGTGGAGAGGAAAAGAGAGAAGATGGCTCAGAAATAGGTTGGTAGGAAAATTCAGGTTTTGAAAATGGTTGGTGGCATTTGAGTTATATAGAAATAATTTAGATTTGACTATTTTTTGAATATATAGTCATTTTTTTTAAGACAAGGTCTCACTGTGTCACGCAGGCTGGAAAGCAGTGGTGAGATCATGGCTCACCGCAGCCTTAACCTCCTAGGCTCAAGTGATCCTCCTGCCCCAGCCTCCTGAGTAACTAGGACTATAGGCACATGCCACTATGCCCGGCTATTTTTTTTTTTTTATTTTTTGTAGAGATGAGGTCTCACTGTGTTGCCCAGGCTGGTCTCGAACTCCTGGGCTCAAGTGATCCTCCTGTCTTGGCCTCCCAAAGTGCTGAGATTATAGGCATGAACCACTGCCTGGCCGGATATATTCATCTTTATAAGAAAACATTATAATAGGAGAACTCCAGGAATTCTGGAGCGTTGCTTCCGACACCTAAAGCTTCTCACTTTTTTTAGTGCATTTGAAAATTGGAATTCATAAAAAAAAGAGTTAATCATTTATATTGGAATAAGTTCACGGTCACCTTGAAGTTTCTTTTTGTACGTGGAGGATGATGTGCCTGTTTTGCTGTCTTGTCTAAGAGCTGAGCAATTAGGCAGAAAAATGGCATTTATGGGATTTTGGCATTAGATTTCAGGCTGATATTGATTGGAATAGAATATTTCAGGTTGTCATCTTGAGCTTCAGGCGTCAATCAGTACCCTAGCCTGGGCGGGAACAAGGAGATTGCTCCAGGAAGTTTGGGCTTGATCATGCTCGCTGGTGACATCCTGCCACCTTGTGGCCAGCTCTGGACTTCAGCATTAGGCCTCGTTCCCTAAGTGGCCAGGCTGCTTTCCGCTGTGTCCAAGCTGCAAAAGCAATCTGTGACAACCATTTCCAGGCTTCTGAACTGACAACACAATTCTATGGGTTCTATTCATTATTTATAGATTCTTCCATTGATCATAAAATATTTGCGTTGCGCCCCTGTCCCAAAGGAGTGTCCATACTCCTTTTATTCTTTAAGAGCGCTCGTGTAGCTGATGGGACAGCAGAACTGGAAAAAGGTTAAGTGTTGGAAATGTCAATCTTTGTTCTGCTCTGAAATCGATTCTTGCTTCAGGCAAGCCCCAGATCTGAATCCCAGGCTCTTCCTGGTTCTGCAGATTAAACTATTCATCCCTGGGAAGGGCACTGAACCTATCCTCCACTAATGGAGCATTTTACTAGTGTGACTGCATTTCACAGCATCTGTCTGTGGTAGACATTTTTGTCTTCATCTTATAAGTTTACTGAGGTTCAGAGACACTGAGTAACTTGTCCAAAGCCATGCAGATGATAAACAGTAGAACTGAGACCCAAACCTAAGTAACCTGACACACTCTTAACCCCTTTGCCCTTTGTCTGCGAAATCAAGTAAAAACACTTTACTACACACACAAGGCAGGTGTAAGATTGAAGGAGATAAAAATGCAAGTGAAAGCATTTCGTGATGAAAAATATCTATCCACGTGTTGGTTAACTTTTAAAATGCCCGTTATTACTATTGTTATGCATGCTGCTGAGGTGATTGTTAATGGCAGGCCAAAATTTTCTATTTCATAAATGGAAGAGTGAGTCCTCAGAGGGAAATATTCAAAATTGATTAAAAGGTTATTTGCAGTTGCTATTAATGATGTTCTCTAATACTCTCATTTTCCCGTTTGTTGCCCAGTTTCAGATGAAGTTGATCCTAATTAGAGATTCCATTTGTAGGAAAAATAACTTGTGTGTGCATTCAGTATGTAAATTAAAAGGTGGCTTTTAATAGTAAGGGAGATAATAACTAAACCAGTGTGATAAACTTCTGAGATTTTAGCCTGTGGCTGCCCAGGTGAATTGAGCAGTTAATTTAGATTAAAGGTGAGAAAAGATGCTCAGGCATTCTTACTGGGGGATAAAGAAGACTTCATTTTGTGTTCTGTTTGGGTGAGACTAGAATTATTCAGAATGACTGGCTCTCCTGAAGATATCCACGCATCCCTCTACTTCACCAATGTAAGTCCGGTATTTGCATCATGAAAATAAGTAATGCTCAAGGTAAAAAACAAACAAAAATTGGCATAGACTTCTTTCCTCAAAGCCAGTGTTGGGTTATAGGAAAGAATATGTTAGCAAAACCTAGTCATAAGTTATAAAGGAACCATGTTGGATGCAGAGTGTGTAATTGTCGGCCATAGGTGGTACAAATTCCCCACTCATTCCCCACACAGCGTGTTCGTGAATCATCCCTCCAACAGGTTAAGGTAAGAAAGAGACCCAGGTTTAACCAGCGAATCTTTGTGGTAGGATCCTGCTTGAAATGCCCTAGAATCGATGGAGCAAATATGAGGATCTATATCAGCAAGCGTCTCACTTAAGTGCTTAAATTTGCTGAAAATGTAACCTGTGGCTTCAGGGATGCCTGTCACTGCCTCTGGGTTGGAATCCATTCTGTTTTCCTTTATGAGACATAAATTGCCAATGTTGCCACTTTGTATTCACAGTTGAGGTGCATGACTCCTAAGTTAAATATTTATATTTTTTATTTCCTATGCTTTATGTATCTGAGTTTTGTTCATATCTATCTGTATTTTGTATTTAGAAATATGCAGAGAGCAGAAGTAAAATATCACACATTGAGTTTCTCCTCCTAGTACATGCATGTGCATGCAAAGACACATGCTTTTATTTTTATTCATTTTTTTTTTTAAGACAAAATCTCACTCTCTTGCCTAGGCTGGAGTGCAGTGGCAGGATCTCAGCTCACTCCAACCTCCACCTTCTGAGTTCAAGCAATTCTCCTGCCTCAGCCTCCTGAGTTGCTGGGATTACAGGCGCCCGCCACCATGCCCAGCTAATTATTTTATTTTTAGTAGAGAAGAGGTTTCACCATGTTAGCCAGGCTGGTCTCGAACTCCCAACTTCAGGTGATCTGCCCACCTCAGCCTCCCAAAGTGCTGGGATTACAGGCATGAGCCACCGTGCCTAGCCTACATGGCTTTTAATACATTTAAAATAACCTAGAAAATTTAAACGTAAGTAACATTGAATGTATTAAAGGAGAAAATAAGCCAAAAATGGAAAGGTTGAATGGGGTATCCTTTGTGCAAGGGAGGACATGGCTATTCTATCCTTTTCTCATTGGTGATACTGGTGCTGGAGCTGGTGGTAGACAACACTGATGTGGGTTGATTCTATAATAATTTGGCTTCTGTAGTCACTTTCTTATCCTCCCACCAGTTACCTCTGAAAGTCACTGCCTAGCTAGTGTTTGCAAGGGATGAAGAAAGCAAGCATTCAATTTAGTGTAGCATATGGACAGCTACACGGGGCAATTTCAAATCATCTACACTTTGATTCTCCTGACCTGTACTGAAGAACATCATGAAACACGCTGTTTCTAATATAAGGAAGTAGTTTCAGTTGTTGTTAATTACAGCAAATGATAGATGCCCTCTTTATAAAGATTCAGAATAAATTTGTTTGTTTTTAACATCAGGAACAGTAGTATTTCTTTTGAGAAATTTAAAACATAAGCATATGATCCCAAGAGCTGTGTTCTTAAAAAGTTTTACAGCCATGTCAACCTCTGGAAAGCTCGAATCTAAATTTGCAACTCATTAATAGCAAATATATATGGTTTTTATGGTATATATTCTTGTGTTGTTTATTTCTTATTCTATTATATGTTGCCATTTTCTTTTTTTGTCTCACTTGCATTAGTAGTGAGGATTAAGCTTGGCTGTGGGGAATGGAAAACGCAAAATACCAGTAGCTTAAATAAGAGAGAAGTTTCTTTTTCTCTCGGGTAAGATTCTGAGTAGGGGTCCAAGTTTAGAATGGCAGCTCCAGGATTATTAGGAACCCAGACCTCTTATGTGTTGCACTGCCATCCTCAACACCCAGCTTTCAACTCATGGTACAAGATGGGCTGCTGTGGCTCCAGCTATCATGTCCATCATCCAGCCAGTAGGAAGGAGAATGGGAGAGAAGAAGGTCACAATTAATCCTCCTTTTAAGGGATGCTGTCTAGAAGTTGCACATGCAACTGACTTTTACATCCCATTGACCAGACCTTAGTCACCTGAGTACACCTAGCTATGAGAACAGCTGGGAAAGATGGTCAACCATGTATTTTGGCTGAAAATGAGCAGTCTCAATACTGTAGAGGAAATGGAGATGGGCTATTAGGAGACAAGTAGCGGGCTGTGCTGTATCAATTGGTAATTCAGATTATTTTATGGATCTTTGCAAATCACTTTAAATTCTGTCCACACTGGGGGAAGGGTGGTTATAAGTAAATGAATGAATAAATAAGTTTAAATTCCTTAGGAGGAGGATGGATCCTGTTACTGCTTCTGTTTACGTGAGTCTGCAGAATCTCAGAACAGGCTCTCTGATGCAATGGAGTTATTTAACAGTTTTTGTAGATCACAATTTGAGATTCCCAGATCACTTGGTCTCCAAAAAGACAGTGGCGTTGAGCTTGAGCTGCTTTCTTTAGCTCTGAAACTCTGATGAGCAATATACATCCACCTGAGCTGAATCTGCAGCAGAAGATAAACGTTCCTTGGTTTGAAATAAATTTTTGTCAATATAATATTTTAATACTGCCTCTTTCATCCAATCAGGCTGGCAGTTATGTAAGTCTTTGATTTAAAAAGGGGGGAAATTATTTCTTTTTCTTTCTTTCTTTCTTTTTTTTTTTGAGACAGAGTTTCACTCTTGTTGCCCAGGCTGGAGTGCAATGACACGATCTCGGCTCACTGCAACCTTTGCCTCCTGGGTTCAAGCGATTCTCCTGCCTCAGCCTACCAAGTAGCTGGGATTACAGGCATGTGCCACCACACCTGGCTAATTTTGTATTTTTAGTAGAGACAGGGTTTCACCATGTTAGTCAGGTTGGTCTTGAACTCCCGACCTCAGGTGATCTGCCTGTCTCGGCCTCCCAAAGTGCTGGGATTACAGGCATGAGCCACCGTGCCTGGCCGATCTCTTCAGTATACACATTTTGTTTGGCAGACAAACACCTCTCAAAGAATGGGACTCTTGACGTGCCTTGGGGATGGAGGGACATGACAAAAGATATGGGGCAGTGAAAAGTTTGGGTGCTACTGGCTAGAGTTATTTTGCTCTGAGATTTTAAAGTTAGATAGCTAGACTAGAGCAGTACTTGTCACACATCAGTTTGCCTAGGAATGTAGTTAAAACTGCAGATGCCTGGGCTCCACCCCCCAGATATTCTGATTCAACAGATGGCTTGGGAACAGCATTTTGACAAATATTGAACTAGCGGATGCTGATTGCCCAAAGTTGAACAACATTTCAAAACAGAGTAAACCTTCCTTTGAAAAAAGAATATGAACAAGTCATTAAAAAATACAGGGTTTGGTTTAGATACTTTATTTGTCTAGGATGCTGAAATGCATTTCTGTTCTCCCCCAACAATCTCTTATGAAGCTGGGCCTGCAGACCCATTGCACACAATTGAATGTGAACTTACAGGTTAATGATTTGATGAGGGGCTTTTAGCACTCTCTGGCAGCTCTGGTCACCTGATATGCCAGGCACCAATGGGCATGGAGAAAACATCCTTAGTTTCCTCCTCACCATGGCAACCAGTGCATCCTGATCCCTGTCTGTCAGTTTCCAGGCTAGCGACTCTATGGTCACCTGTGTCATAGCAACAGGAGAAAACTGCAGTTGACTTTCGCTTTCCAAATGTCTTGGAAACAGGGCTTTCAATTCTAAACCCTAACTTCCACTCTGTGGTTTCCTGGGTACGAAGCTGTTTGGACTCTGGGAGTTGGTGGCTTGAGAGAAACAGGAGGGAGGGGAGATTCTGGGACATTAGTATATTGATGGCAGGTGTGCGTAAATTGGAGCTGTCAGTTGGACCAGCAGGAAATAAGAAGTATGAATCTTAGGGGAAGGGAGTGAATCACATTCACAAAGACAGCTTGAAAAATTGGCGAGGAGGCAAATGACAAGTTCTCCACTCTGTATGAAATATCAAGATTCAAGGAAAATCAATCATCCTTTACCTTTAGGCATTTTGGGGGTTATGACAAAATTAGGACTGGAGGGAGTAAGCAATGGAAGCCTTTAATTTTTCCTAATATTTTACTGTAACAAATTTCAAACATACAGCAAATTTGAAGGCGTTTTATAGTGTAAATTTAGACTCTGTCATTAACATTTTACCTCACTTATCACTTATTGTTTATCGTTGTTGTATAGTCCTCTATCCTTCTATCAATACACCTTAGTTTTGGAAGTAGCTTTGATTTTAATATTCTGATTATTCTTTCTTTCTTTCTTTCTTTCCCTCCCTCCCTCCCTCCCTCCCTCCCTTCTCTCTCTCTCTCTCTCTCTCTCTTTCTCTCTCCTTCTTTCTTTCTTTCTTTTCTGTTCTTTCTTTCTTTCTTTCTTTTTTCTTCTTCTTTTTCTTTCTTTCCTTTCTTCTCTTTCTTTCTTTCCTCTCTTCTTCCTTCTTCCTTCCTTTCTTCCTTCCTTTCCTTCCTTCCTTCCTTCCTTCTTCCTTCCTTCCTTCCTTTCCCTTCTTTTCTTTCTTTCTTTCTTCTTTCTTCTTCTTTCTTCTCTTTCCTTTCTTTCTTTCTCTTTCTCTTTCCTGTTTTAGTGTTTATTACCCTCCTTTTTTCTTCATCCACCCAAAGCCATCATCTTTAATGATTACAACAAAGAACATGACAGTGCTAACAAAAATTTGTTAAAGCTACATTTGCTGAACATATACTATATGACAAGCACAGTACTAGCTACTTATATTATTATCTCAATATTTGTCAGAATAGGAGATATAATTATCCCTCTTTTGATAACAAGGAAGCAGAATCTCAGAGATGAGTGACTAAACCAGGATTCAAACCCAGTCTTGTCTGGTAATTTGCTTTGGCAAACAAATTTCAGGGGATTAATGGCCCTAGGAATTTCATTTCAAAGTAGGTTAGTGAAAAACTCACTAAAACCACCTCAAACCTATTATGGAGATCATTGATAAAATCATTTTCTGCCTTTAGTTTATGTAAAGGAGCCTTTAGTTCAGAGTGGAATGAAAAGGCTAATCTTTGAACCATGATTATCTGTGAACACTCTGGGTATCTGCGTTTCTTTGTACGAGAGTGAAGTAGGCAAAAATTTCCTCCTCTTTGTTGTCGTTGCAGAAACTTATTGAACTCTTCTATGGGCCAAACATTACACATTCATTTAATTCTCTCTCTTTCTTTCTTTCTTGCTGTCCTTTCTTTCCTTTATGTTTCTTTCCTTTCCCCTTCCTTCCTTCCTTCCTTCCTTCCTTCCTTCCTTCCTTCCCTCTCTCTCTCTTTCTCTCTCTCTTTCTTTCTTTTTTTTTTTTTGGAGATGGAGTTTCTCTCTTTTTGCCCAGGCTGGAGTGCAATGGCACGATCTCAGTTCACCACAACGTCTGCCTTCTGGGTTTCAGCGATTCTCCTGCTTCAGCCTCCTGAATAGCTGGGATTATAGGCATGTGCCACCACGGCTGGCTAACTTTTGTATTTTTAGTAGAGACAGGGTTTCTCCATGTTGATCAGGCTGGTCTTGAACTCCCGACCTCAGGTGATCTGTCCGCCTTGGCCTCCCAAAGTCCTGGGATTACAGGCGTGAGCTGCCATGCCCAGCCTCATTTAATTCTTAAAGCCAGTTCTCTGAGGCAGATATTATAATCTTCATTTTAAAGATCAAACAGTTACTGTTCACTGGAGCAAACAAACAGACCAATAGAACAGAGCAGAAAGTCTGCATAATCCCAATACAGGGGACTTTATGATAAAAGGGATGACAGTCATCCCTTGGTATTCCAGGGGATTGGTTCCAGGATCCCCTCAGATACCAAAACCCCAGGATGCCATAAAATGGGATAGTATTTGCATATAATGTAGGCACATCCTCCTGTAAATCATCTCTAGATTACTTATAATACCTAATACAATGTAAATGCTATGTAAATAGTTGTTGTAGTGTATCATTTAGGGAACAATGACAAGAAAAAAGTCTGTACATGTTCAGTACAGACATAACCATTGCAGGCCTAGCTACATTTTCTATTCAAGGTTGGATCCAAGGATGCATAATCTATGGATACTGAGGCCAGCTGTACCAGTATTCAATGAGTGATATTGGGACAACCATCTAGGAAATAATGTAAAAAGAAAAAAAAATCTGAAGCCATATCTCACACCATTTAGGAGGACAAATCCCAAATGAATCAAAGACAAATACGACAAGTGAAGCCACAGAAGTTCTACTAGAAAAGATGAGAAAATTTCTTCATGACTTTAGAGTGGGGATGGCTTTCCTATGACACAAACTCTAGAAGCCATAATAAAAGAGATTGATATATTTAAGTATGGAATTTTTTTTGTTTGAGTCAGAGTCTTGCTGTGTCTCCCAGGCTAGAGTGCAGTGGTGGGGTCATGGCTCACTGCAACCTCCACCTCCAAGGCTCTAGCCATCCTCCCATCTCAGCCTCCTGAGTAGCTGGCACTACAGGCGCATGCCACCACACCTGGCTATTTTTTTTTGTAGAGATGGATGGTCTCAAACTCCTGGGCTCAGGCGATCCTCCCTCCTCTGCCTCCCAAAGTGCTAGGATTACAGGTGTGAGCCACTGCTCCTGGCCTAAGTATATAAATTTACTTTACATGTGGAAACTTCTTCATGGCAAAAAAGAACCACAAAAAAGTAAAAGTACAGATGGCAATATGGAGGAAATATTTGCAATTCATGCCACAGATAAAGTGTTATGCTTCCTAACAGATAAATAGCACCTATTAATGTCTGAGGAAAAGACAACCTTACCAATACAGAAATGAATAAGGGTAGGAATAGACTGTTCAAAGAAGAGGACATGCAAATGGCTCTTAAACGCACAAAAAGATGCCCAACCTTATTAAACAAGAGAAATGTAAATTAAAACAACACTGAGGTACCATTTCCTTCGCATTTTATAGACTAAAAGTTGAGTTAAATACTGCACTGTGTATGGTTGGTGGAAATATCAATTAGTCAAATCTTCATGGAGGACAAGTTGTCAATCTATTTCAAAATGACAAATGTACATGCACTAAGTTTCAGAAGTTCCATTTCTAGCAGTTTCTCCCTTATAGGAGAAAATTTTGCCTACTTCACTCTCGTGCAATATTCTCGTATAGTCACACCTGTGGGAAGCGACATAGGTAGAGGCTATTCACTGCAGCATTTTGTTGTTGTTGTTGTTTTGTAAAATATGAGACACTAAATAAATAGAAGACTATTAAATAAATTATAATAGAGGCATGTGATGTATACAAAAGAATGAAGAAAGTTTCTATGTAGTGATTTAGAAAAAGCCCTAGGATATGTTAAGCAAAAACAAACAAACAAACAAAAACAAACATAAAAGAAAAAAAGAGCAAGGAACAGAACCATGTATAGAGTATGCTGCTGTGAACCATGAGTATAGCGAGTTTACCCTCCTCCCCACAAAGGAGAATCTGTGGTTGCCCCTGTGGGTAAGCTGATGGTATAGGACACACAGTTCTGGATTCTGCTTTTGCTGGTAAAATTGCTGGCTATCCTCTGACTGGGTAAACAAACTCAGTTCCTCAGAGATCTACACAGTGCTCACCCCTCCCCAGCTGTCAGCCTTGTATCCAACTGTACTGGTACCATAATTTTTGATTCTCTGAGAGCTGGGACTTCCCTTTTCTTCCTGGACTCAGGGCAAGGATGGTTGGGCAAACTTACTTGTGTCTTATTCATACCCGATGCATCTGTGTTGTCAGTGTAAAAGTCCACTGAAGACATAAACTGTTTATAGTTCCAACACTGAAACTAGAAAATTCATCTTTAATCCAATGAAGATAACCTGGTATGTCATTTGCCAAAGGTTGTTCCTAATACAAAGTGGTTGTCAGTGGTTAGTGTATGAAATCACACATAAGCCCAGGCTTGCTGACTTGTTTCAACTACCTTCTTTTTATTTGATTTGGTTTAAGTGGACAGATATAACTGGATGTCTTTGTTGTGTACAGCTTCCTTGCTAACAGAATCTGAGCTTTTGATTACTGGAAGTAGACTGACTTTATATTGGAAATATGTTATCTATTCCATGATTGATCATTTGGTTTTGTCCAGAGGCCTGGCATAAGATATGAAACATGCTGTTGGCAGACAAATCTCTATGTGTGTCTGCACTTTCTGTATGTCTTGCAAGAAAAAAAAATCGCTAGTCATAATTTTGTGCAAATATTTGACTACAACATTTATTGCCCATTTGTTAATAATCATAAAATATAGGAAATATCCATGATGGCCAATCATAGGGGATAAGTTAAATTATAGTACCTCATATAATGGAATGCCCTTCAGTGATTTTAAAATGATGATGTAAAAGAATATTTAATGTGGGAAAATGTTCTTAACATATTAAGGGGGAGAGGGGAAAAGCTTCCTCAAAATAAATCACAATAGTGTGATCTCATTTAAAAAGTGTTACACATACACGCGCGCGCACACACACAGACATTGAAATGGCGATACATCATGGATTATTAGCACTCGACATATTTTTGTAATGGGACATGGGTAAAGTTCTGATTTTCTTCTTAAGATTATGAATTTTCTACAAAATATGATTACGTTTGCAATGAAGCATTTTGCAAAAGCTATTATAAAAAGAAGAGATAAAATGCCTTCCTGAGTGCCTCTCCTAATCTAGTTCGCGGGACAACACAGGATATTACTGAGTCACCTCCAGATTCCAAATCTCTGCCTTTGTCCTCTCAGGCCCATGCAGACTCCCAGCCAGTTGCTGGGGAGACTATCCGGATCTGAGCGTTTCCTTGCTATTCATTTCTGGCCGCTGTTGTGCTTATACACCTCAGCAGAGGCACAGGTAAAAACCTTTAATCTGATTAAAATTCCCCTCAAGCATATTCCTGGTATTGCTGGTAAGAGGAAGGAGAATGCATTTCAGAAATTAATTTCATCCTCATGTCATCTGAAAGACCAAAAAAGAGCAACTCCCCCACCCATTTTAAATGCAATTTTGATTGGATTCTTTCTGAATACTTCAGTAGCTTTTGAGAAACAAAACAAAACAGCGTTCCTGAGCGTCCAGCTGCAGCCTCCTGCGAGCACATCATGTTCCGCACGTCTCGCTGGTTCGAGGACGCCTCGTCTGTTGCTATAGAAACAGAGTAGTCAAATTAGACTGCGACGGAGGACTCTCCCGAGTCCCCGAGAACAAATTGTTTCCTTCTGTTTGGTTCCATTTGGTTTAAGCAGCGGCGGAGACCCTAGCTTTCTGGATAAACTATTTTCCTGGGCCGGACACTGATAAATAGACGGTTAAAGACAGCAAATAATCCTCAACTCTAGATGTCCTTGTCAGAACGGGCGGCGGGATTGAGTTTTGATGGGTGAATTCTAATGAGAATTAGGGTCTTTGTTTCGCACAAGTGCTTTCAAGAACCGGCCAGCCTTTGCCATAAATGGGATTACATTTATTGTAGCCACTGAATAACGAAATTTTCAGCCGACAGACGCTTCTGTAACTTGCACGCTGCTTGAGGCAAAATCGGTTTCAGAGCGAGCAGCGCGCAACGCTCACGTACGTCAGGCTTTATTGGACTACTTTCAAACTTCCAAGTGTTTGTCACATTTCTTGTTTCTTATGTTTTCATTCACATTCCTGTACTTTAAACATATGAAGTCAAATGTGAATGTAACTCTTGCTTTTATTGGGGTCTAAGAAAAGCCAAGTGATTCTTCTCAAAATGCAGCAACGGGCTGTTACGTGGCACAGGGCCCGGCTAATCAAATCCTGTTCAACCACCAATGACCTCATGGTGCTCTGGTTGCCCTGTTATTCCCTTTTGAAACTCATCACTGGTCCCCCATTTTGTGGCTTGAAGCCAACAATTTTCTAAATCCCTGTGAAGAACAACAGATAAGTAAAGAGGCTCTGAAGATTAGGAGGGAGAGAAAGGGCCGTAGGAAACACTACCGTGTGGGTAAATCACACCTGCACATCCTAATTCATATTTTCAGAGTGTAAAATATTCTGAAACACCTAAAGAATGTGTGGAAAATAAAAGTTCTTCAAAAACAAATATTCTGCAAAAACTAAAAGCAACCTAAATGTCCATCAAGAGTAGAATGGATATAAAAATTGTGGTCTACAGTGAACTACGACTTAGCAATAAAGATAGAACGACCTACTGGATAAAACGTATACATTATGTTGGGTGAGGAAAACAAGGAACAAAAGAACATGCGTTGTATAATTCCATCTACATGAAATTCTTTCTAATCTATAGGGGAAAGAAAAGTAATCAGGCTTGCCTGGAGGGATAGGGGTGAGTTTGGGATACAAGGGAACTTTCTGAGAAAGTCAATGAGCTACATTTGACTGGGGTGATTGTCATGTGAGTGTACACATTTGTCAAGATGCATCAAACTGTTTACATAAAATCTGTGCATTTACATACATAAATTATATCTCAATGAATAAAAAGAATGTATCTTATAGCCTTTCTCTGTGGGGTATTCTTTTAAGTGCTTTACATGCAAATATATTTAATCCTCGCAAAACTATGAGGGAGAAGTATATTTATTTGCATTTTACACATGAGGAAACTGAGACAGAGTGGTTACATAAATTTCCAAGGTAATGGATCTAGTGACTGGTGGGGCCAAGATTTGAGACCTGGCAGTCCAGCTCCAGAGCTGGGCTTTTGGCTGCTGGATCACATTTCCATACCTGCTAGAAGTAGCAACCAGCTTGTTCTCTGTTTCCTAGAAGAGCTTTTCCAAATATGATAGCAGAACAATTACTCATATACACAGAGAGAATCCAGCTACCCTTATTTTTGCATTTATTTATGTTGGGTATTGGGATACTTCTAATAATTCCATTTAGCTTCAACATAGTCAACACTACTAAACTGTAGGCTTGCATTGCACATGATCAAGAAGGCCAATCTCCTGAACTTTGTTTGCTAATCATTGTATAACACAGTTGATGTTATAACACAAGCAAAATTATTTACCTGATTTTGCTAAGAGGAACTGGGAAATGTGAAAGTGATTCAGGCATTGGGCTAGAAAGAAGATTCATCCACTCCATTTTGGTATTATAACTTACTGTATTGTTTATCATATAGAGAGAAAAATTCACAGGGACATCAAAATATGAACTGTGACCGACTATAGGAAATGAGATTAAGATGAGAGAAAGATTTTCAGTTTCTCAGTTTGCAATGTTTAAGACAAGTATGCATTTTTAATGAGATTCTGTAACTTAGACAGTCAACTGTTCTTGCTTGTGTGAAGGTTAGCTATTTTATAGTCCTCATTCATTCACTCATTCATTTGTTAAACAAATATTTACTGAATGTCTACTGAATGCCAGGTACTAGGGACTGAAGAGACATAAGAACTAGTATTCTAGAGGTTAGACGTATGGACAAATAAGAGATAGGCACCCTGCAGTTGAAAGGATTTAGTTTAGACCAAGGAATACTGTCCCAACTCTGTTCTTGTCCATAGTGATCTGTGGGTTTGCCAGTTCTGCATGACCAGAAGATGGAAGGAGAGATGAAGCATTTCTGAATGACCTAAGGTTTTCCTATCCTCTTATTTTATGAATATTATTGGAAGCATGGCCAGTACTTGGAAGAGGTAGGCTTTAATTCTTCATGTTAATATGGCTTGTAAGACTTCAGTTTTTTCCTAGTTCTAGTTTCTCATGGCAAAGTTGTTGGTTGTCAGTGGCCAGAGGACTAAATTTAAAGGTTGTCATTTGAGTACTTTTCTCTGTTCTGTGGCTATAGGCTATATTCCTAATACCAGCCACTGTCCTTCCATTTTGCAGAATGCATAATGTTTAAGAAGGGCTGACTTGATGTAGGTTCACTGTTTAATCTCCAGAGTTTCCTGGAATGAAAATGCAAAGTAGCCCACTAATAACCAGGTTGAAACTACTCATTCTATAACCAATGGGCAGTCACATTGCCTTTGTGATATAAAGGAAAATATCATTGTTATAACAAGGTTGCATGGTTTTTAGTGCCAGAAAAAGAAAAGTCTACGCTTTTCTTTCTGCTTGAGCTTAAAACAAAATTAAGTAACAGGCTGTAAAGAGCAGCCTTTCTTAGGACCATATGGTTCATTAGCACCACATGGTGTACCTGTACCAGAGATAGTTATTGAGTCCTGTGCTCCTGCCTGTTTAACATGTGAATGGTTGCCTCCCCTTGCCCCACACCAGTACAGTCAGGGTAGCTTAATCCTTCCTGGCACACTGTGTCCTTGTTGGCTTATAATACCTTCTTTATAAGCATACTTGATTTTTGGAATTGTTCTGTAACTGGAAATCAGTCTCATTGGACAAGTGCACGTCTTAAGCTCGTCGCAGTGCCCTACCAGCCTAATTAAACTACAGAAATATGAAAGTAATCAAGTGGGAACATTTGCAAAATGAATGCCTGTTAGTAATCTGCATAGTTACAGAGACTGTCACTTAGACCTAACTGCTGGGATATGTTGACTTTACCAATGGGGAGAAAAAAAAAATCAATGTTCCATATCCCATGACTCCAATCTATTTTTGACTGAGACCCAAAGGCCTCTCCAGGGTCAGAAAATTTGTTTATAACCAGTTTCTGGATTGTGAAGAGAAATATCACTTCTGCCCCCTCCCCTTTTTTGCAAACCAATAGAGAACAACATGAAGAATAAGCAGCAGTAAAGTAAACTTCCATCTTCACTGAAACGAGGAAACACTGATATCTGGAACCATAATACTGTATACAAAAGGGGCTTTCAGGTTAGGGAAGACTACCAGTGGGAAGACACAGAGGCGGCTAGGGGCTTTGGATTTCATGGGTGGACTGCATAACGTAGGAAGTTCTCCCAAGGAGATGTTGCAGCCCTGGCTTGAAGCAAGGTTGGGGAGCACAGACCAAGAGCAGCAATCTGTCAGCAGCGAGTGGGCTCAAACAGCTGAAAAACATAGGCATGCCATCTTTGCCCACTATAGGGATGTGGGTGAAGGAGAAACTGGGGAAAACAAGCAGCCTTCTGCTTCTATGTCTGCTAAAGGGAAACAAAAACATCACCATGCACCGGCCGGGTGCAGTTGCTCACGCCTGTAATCCCTGTAATCCCAGCACTTTGGGAGGCCGAGGCGGGCGGATCACGAGGTCAGGAGATCGAGACCATCCTGGATAACACGGTGAAACCCCGTCTCTACTAAAAATACAAAAAATTAGCCTGGCGCGGTGGCAGGCGCCTGTAGTCCCAGTTACTCGGGAGGCTGAGGCAGGAGAATGGCCTGAGCCTGGGAGGCGGAGCTTGCAGTGAGCCAAGATTGTGCCACTGCACTCCAGCCTGGGTGACAGGGCGAGACTCCATCTCAAAAGAAAAAAAAAAGAAAAAGAAAATCACCATGCACCAAAAACCTCCATTAGGTTGTTTCACTGGGAGAAGGGCCACCTATAACTTTCACAGGGTATTGGTGAGGTTTCTGGAGGCAACAAGCTCAAGAGACTTAACCAGCTCATTCTGCTGGTCGTTGGCCTTTACTATCCTCCATAATATAGCTCGGGAATAACACCCGCTTTCTCAGTTCAAGGATGCACAGTATTAATAAGGAACCAGCGTATGACCTATGCGAACATATTGCATTTATAAAGGAATGTCACACATATACACAGAGGTAGATGAAAAAACACATCAGAAAGGGCACATCAAAGCAGGTAAAAATTAAGACAAGATATTTATCCAAAAACTAATCTGACATCTTATCATACCAGAAATATACACACACTTCAAACCTAGGAAATCATCCTATGAAGCTGCTCTGACCAATATGGTAGCCACTAATACTTGAAATATGGAGTAATGGAGTAACAAAATTTTAAATTTTAAACTGCTAATCATTTCAGTTATTGGAAAACTTTTAAGCACATTTAGACCAACATGGGTATGTAAATTTACTTTGCAAATTTAGATTTTATGAAATCTAAACATGGGTTAAGTATTATCAGTAAAACTTTAGTGTCTCAACTGAGATATGCAAACCAGACTGAGACTTAGTTTGATAAGAATGAAAAATATCTCACTGAAATAATATCTCCAATGTATTGGGTTAAATATATTAAAATTAATTTTACCTGTTTTTTAGTGTGGCTATGAGATCTTAAATTACATGTGACTTGCATATGTCTATCAGACACCATTGCTATAGAAAAAAAAGCACCAGCATGCAAAGTAAATGTACATGCAGTGTCCAAAGTAGGAAAAGGAGAACCCCCAAACCAAAACCTGTAAACAAAGTAAACGAATGTCCACAGAGGAATGGTATAATACATATACATAACATTCTGTAGGGTATGATCAACTAGGACACCAAACATTGAGAATGGGGGGAAAACATGCAAATATGTTTTCCTAAAATTAAGTCTGAAGACTGCAAGGGCACATTGAACTCCAAGGAAAATTGATACAAATAATGATAAATATTTTAGTATATCACACTTCAGGGATAAACAGTCCTCTGGACATTTAGGCTCCTCCTTCACCACCACAAAAAACAAAACACACAAAAAACCACAACTATTTACACATAGATTTTTCTTTTAAGTTACTCTTGTACACAAACAGAAAGAAAAATAGAAACAAAATAAATTACTTAAGGTATTTCAAAACCTTTTTCACATTCAGTGTCTGTTTCTTGACTTGGTAATTGACGTTTGTGTTTTCTCACAGCATGTGGTCTTTTTGCTATTAAGAGCAGTGGTGACGGGCATTTCATTAAAGAGCACACTACCATTGTCTCTGGAATTTCTGACCCCCATTCTTCAAGTTTGATACTGATGCCTTCCTGGTCAGTGAAATTATCAATGCAAGGTTTTCAGAGCTCAACCAGGACTTTTTTTCCTCAACTGCTTCTTACACGGCTTTTGACTGAAGAGTAACTGCTTTGTCACCAGGAATACATTACCAAATGTGCACATGAATAGGCCTACCATTATGGCCTACAACAGGATGGCTCCTTGAAGGGAGACAAGGATGTCATATACCCTTGTGGTGTATCATATTACTTCTGCAAAATATTCACTATCCCTCCCTATGACAGAATAATTTAACTGTGGTGACTGACATCGTGCCTGTCACAGGACTTATTTTGGCTAATGGAATGTCATAGAAATAAAGGGTATAATTTCCTAGCAGAAGATGAAAGAGCCATCATGTGGTTCCCACCTTTCTTTTCCCTCTTAAGACCAAAATGCCCCCGCTTAAAGGCTGCTCCTTTAGACTGGGTCCTGAAGCAATATGCATTACAACCAACATGGATCGTTACAAACATGTGAGTGAAAAATAAATCTGTAAGCCACTGAGGTTTTTAGGGTTGTTTGCTAGTGCAGCGTAACTTATGCTTAAACTGACTGATAGAACTCTTAAGCAGAATGGATTTAAACCCTGGTTTTGGTATGGTCCACGTGTTCTCCTCAAGGATTCTTGATTTCTGGAGGACTTCCTGAGGGTAGTCAATGAGTTGGTGATTGATGACTAGTTTTCCCTTATGTGAGATTCAAGTTCAGCCTATTTCAGGTAAGCCAAGGTGTATGCAGAGTGACATCACCTGAGATGTGCTTAAGCTGAGTCACCCTGAACTAGTTGGTGGACACTAAGTGGGTGTGGGTGAGTCACAGCCCAGTTGTTGGGAGCTGCCATTGATAGCTGTATTCTGGTGAAATGCCTTGGAAACATGAAAGTCAGAAAATACCATTGAGACTGGAAACCACACCACCTCACTTTGGGACATCATAGAAGTTCTCCGTGGGGAAGGGGCTGGTGGGGAGGGAAGGGGAGGAGGAAGATGTTGTAGCTCTGAAGGTCCACTCTTGTTTTTCTTCATTCCTTGCCATTAAAGCTGATTCCATGATGGAAATATCAATCTGTGGGCAGTAGTTTTTTTTTTCTCTCCAAAGTAGAAAATTCAGCATCTGTACTTAAGAGTTCCACTGGAGAAGTGGCTGACCTCAAAATGTATTAGGGATCCAACTGCAGTTAAAGGTTGATGGATTCAACAATGTGCAGCAGCCCTTCAAAGAATACAGGCTGTGGTTTCCTCCTGGGATGACTTCACCAGGACCCTTGGCAACAGTGCTGGTGGAAAGTGGAAACGAACAGTTACATGAGCCATAGATGGCAGAAACAGTAGGTGAGCAGACAATGACATTAAAAATAGTTCAGGGCAGGAAGCTGATTTTCTCGCTCACATTCTGTTAGGGTGGACTAAAGGACAGAGGCACTGGGGAATTCATTTTGGCTCCTAAATTCTGGGTGTCCTCAAGAACTTTCCCTGTTTGCTCCATAACAAGCAAAGATAGGATAGAATCAATCGTTATAAAACACTTGTACATTAAGGATGGTATCTTGGGTGGGAACATTGATTTTGCAAACAAACTGTATGGGGTAGGGGTGGCTGCCATGGGTCACTGGTGGTTTCTTGTTCACCATAGACGATCATCATGTTGTCTGGACAGTCTGGATCCCCTTGAAGGGGAGGCAGCAGAAGGCGGCAGTTAAGGGCATAGGCTTAGCAGGCAGATAGACCTGAATTCTGTATCTCACTTGTGCTTGTGCTAATTTTGCTGGAGTAGGCATAGCTTCTCTAAGCCTTAATTTTAAGGAATGCAAAAAAAAAAAAAAAAAGAAACCGGAGAGAGATAGTTCCCAACGTACACAGTGGTTGCAAAGTTTAAGTGAGCTAATTCATACAAAGTGCCTAACACACAGCTGGGTGCATATTAAATGCTTGAGTAGCACTAGCTAGTGTTATAGTTGCTGGTCTTATCTGAGGAAAGTCAAAGTGAAAGGTAGTTAGAATCACTGCATAAGTTCTTACTTTTTTTTTTTTTTTTTTTTTTTTTGAGATGGAGTCTCGCTCTGTCGCCAGGTTGGAGTGCAATGGCACGATCTGGGCCCACTGCAACCTCCGCCTCCTGGGTTCAAGCGATTCTCCTACCTCAGCCTCCCGAGTAGCTGGGACTACAGGTGCCCACCACCACGCCTGGCTAATGTTTTGTATTTTTAGTAGAGACGGGGTTTCACCGTGTTGGCCAGGATGGTCTGAAACTCCAGACCTCATGATCCGCCCGCCTCGGCCTCCCAAAGTGCTGGGATTACAGGTGTCAGCCACTGCGCCCGGCCACTTTGAAATAGAGTCATAAAGTTATAAAATTAAGTGGATGGGGTATTTAGGTCTGATTTGATTATTAATAATGAAGTATAAAGAAATTATAATCAAGAATACAATACCTGTTCAACAGACTTTGGCAACAAGATATCACCTTGGTTGTGTTTCCAGGGAAACTGGAGTTGAAGGCATTCTCTACAACGTGATGGCAGCTGATGTCCACAGGAGTGCTGGAGAGTATGCCTAGGAGCAGAACAGAGTCCCATTTATTTTATTATTTGTTTATTTTTTAGTTTTATTTATGTATTTGTATATTTATTTATTTATTTTGAGACAGAGCCTTGTTCTTTTGCCTAGGCTAGAGTGCAGTGGCATGATCTCAACTCACTGCAACCTCCGCTTCCCGGGTTCAAGCGATTCTAATGCTTCAGCCTCCAAAGTAGCTGGGATTACAGGTGTGTGCCCAGCTACTTTTTGTATTTTTAGTAGAGAGGCGGTTTCACCATGTTGGTGAGGCTGGACTCAAACTCCTTACATCAGGTGACCCACCCACCTTGGTCTCCCAATGTGCTGGGATTATAGGTGTGAGCCACTGCACCTGGCCCCATTAATTTTATTAATTAAAGAAGTCCCTGAACCCTCATTCTGTTCTTAGCTTCTCTACCACACTGCACACCTTTAACTTTACAATATGCCGAAGGACAGCTCTGACTCTCAGCTTTCTGTGGCGATGTGTGCTGCACGTGCAAGCTAGAGGCACTGCCTGTCCTGAAAGCTGCCATTCATCCTGTGGGCACCAGGACACAAAGGACAGGGTGTATACCTGCGATGCAGGCTGTCATGAAGCAGGCCACGGTCCCCGCGATCAGAGCTCTCACTGCTCCCGAGGCGATGTCACGCTTTCTGGAAGGGGCCATGGATGCTGGGAAACATGGAAGGAGGGATGTGAGATCATGGTTGAAGTATTGATTAAAACCCTTAGCCTCTGAACATTGTTCTGGGGCTGGGCTCAGGTCAGCTGCCTTTTTTTTTTTTTTTTTTAACTTAACTGGGAAATTTAAGATTCAAGAACTTAGTAATAAACTCCACATACAGAGAAATTCTCTGCTGTGGGAAGAAGGGAAGAGGCTTGTTTGCCAAAAGGCTCAAAGGCTTTCATTCTCCACAGAAGAAACACCTCCTATGTTTCATCCAAAGGGCTGTTCATTGAAGGCATGGCAAGGCAAATGAGTGGCAGGAGGGATGACTAAGATGATGTAAAACTCAACTGTCACCATCTACTTCTATGCCCATGGCAGACACCACTAAGAAATCACAGCCTTCTCCTACTGGACTTCCAATGGCTCTCAGAATCCTTCTCCAGGTGCCCATCATAAATCTATTGGCATCGGCATGCAAGGTGAAGCCTACAGGTCACCCCTGGGCTGGGAGAAGCACCAGAGGACTCATGACTGTTGAAAAGGCCTTTTTCTTTTCCTGACATGAATAACATTACAGAGCAAAATGGAGATCCAAGTATGTCTATGTCACATCTGTGTTGTTGAAGAATGTTCTTTTCACTTACTGAGTCCGCCGATCACAATTCCTAGGGACCCGATATTGGCAAAACCACAGAGAGCATAAGTGGCGATTATCTCAGAACGAATCTGTAAGCAAGCATAAACACATATGTATACACAATCTGATCTTGCTCAATAAATCTGACATCCAACTGGGCTTCATTTTGACCATAAATTCAATATTGACAAATAAATGCACAGTCCATGGTATCAAATGCCCATTACTTCCTAGACCCCTTTTACCATCTCCACTTGAATTTTGTGGGAAAATGGAAGGGGACTGTGTGGACTCAGTGACTCTCTACAAAAGGCTTACAATTGGTAGCCTTGGCTTCTACAAATGCTGCTTCCTGGTCAATAATGCCTTCTAATATTCCATATGACCTGGCCATCTGCTACAGTGTGCTGGAGATACAAAATTGGTCCCAGAAAATATTCACATTACATTTACTTGACAAAAAACTTATTCAGACTATATAAAGAACTGTTATAACTCAATAAGATGATAAATAGCCAAGGAAAAATGAATAGAGATTTGGATACTTGACAAAAGCTCTGCAAATAACCAAAAAGTACATGAAAAGATGTTCAACATCATTGATCACCAGGGAAATGTAAAATAAAGCCACAATGAGATACTACTATACCTCCCCTAAAGTAAAAAAACTGACAATACAAAGTGTTGACAAGGATGTGAAGTGACTAGAACTCTTAGATATAGCTGGTGGGAATGTAAAATGACATAGTCTGTGAAACAGTGTGGAAGTTTCTTCTTAACATGCAGTGCCTGAATGACCCAGCAGTTTTTCTAGGAGAAACAAAAACACCACAAAAAGACTGTACATAAATACTTATGGCAGCTTTATTAAATAGCCTCATGCTGGCAACAACTTTAATGTCATTCAGTAGGCAAATGGATAAACAATTGTGGATACCCATAAAATGAAATGCTGCTTTGCAATAAAAAGGAAATACATCCAACAACATGAAAGCCAAGTGAGCACATGTATATGAAATTCTAGGGCCAGGTACAGTGGCTGACGCCTGTAATCCCAGCACTTTGGGATTGGGTAGATCACTTAAGGTCAGGAGTTCAAGACCATCCTGGCCAACATGGTGAAACTCTGCCTCTACTAAAAATAAAAAAATAAAAAAATAAATAATTAGCCAGGTATGATGGTGTGTGCCTGTAATCCCAGCTACTTGGGAGGCTGAGCCAGGAGAATCGCTTGAATCCAGGAGGCAGAGGTTGCAGTGAGCTGAGATTGCACCATTGCACTATAGCCTGGGCGACAGAGTGAGACTCCATCTCAATAATAATAATAATAAGAAGAAGAAGAAGAATAAATCCTAGAATATGCAAAAATAATTTACAGTGAAAGAATGGATATTGGTTGCCTGGGACTAGGTCTTTGGGTGGGGATGGGAGTGGAGTTGTTGACTACAAATGGCCATGAGGAAAACTTTTTTTTTTTTAAAGGCGTGATGGAGATACTCTATATGTTGAATATGGTTGTGGTTACACAGGTGACATCAAAACTGAGCCCTTAATTTGGTATTTAAGTTATAATTCAGTGAAAAGGATATAATTTAAGAATAATTATGTTAATAAAAAGGAAATTCTCAGCTATCACAGGAGCTTCCTGATAGTCTGGCCATGGTGTGTGTACTGCAGCTCTGACCACTCCATGGGAATGTCAGGACGCCCAGCTGGAAGTAGGAGAAGGAACATCCCTTTCACGGGGCAGTCAGAGGATGGAAGATGAATTCATGAAAGCATGGGTGTGGCCCTGTGACTCAAGAGATACTGCTTAGGCCAGACAATTTTTTTTTTTTTTTTTTT
>NW_016805422.1:3456638-3481232 GCF_001698545.2 Rhinopithecus bieti
ATTTTTTAGTAGAGACGGGGTTTCACCGTGTTAGCCAGGATGTTCTCGATCTCCTGACCTCGTGATCCGCCTGTCTCGGCCTCCCAAAGTGCTGGGATTACAGGCTTGAGCCACCGCGCCCGGCCAGGCCAGACAATTTTTTCTCAGTTTGAGGACTGATTGAAACTGAGGCTCAGAAGATCCCGTCTACTCTATTGTTCCCAGAGGCACACCCAGTCTGACAAAGGTACCCACGTGACTAAAGCAATAATTTTCCAATATCCTCAAAACTCTATGATTTTGTTCAAAGAATAAACCGAGCAATACTACACTCATTCAAGACTCAAGTGGCCATGGTAAGATTTTTGTTGATTCCAAGGCCTCTCTTCTCTCTCATGGTTTCTGAGAGCTCTCCTTTGTTGATATTTTCCATCAGCGTGCATATAGCCAGCAGGAAAAAAAAAAATTTCAAGTAGGTATGCAGTCCACCGTTCCTGGAAAAGCTGTCCTTGTTCCCCACTTTTTTCTAGTGCTTTTTCATTTAGTTCAGCTGGCTTCAAAACCAGGCATACTTATTAAGAGATTGTGGGGAGAAAGATAAGGGGCTTGAAACTCCTCTTTCCCCTTTCCTGGGATAAGTGGGAAGGGGGCACACAGATGTGGCCATGATGGGTTTTAGAAGAGGAAAAGGAGGCTGGGACAATTCCACGCTGACTTTGCCCACAAATGTGCAAGATGATGTGATGAAAAGAGATGCACCGTACTAGGAAAATATTAATAACACACCTTACAACTCTCCTTGTGTCTGCACGGGATGCCATACGTACAGGATGGTCATTATAGCACTATCTCTGATAGTGAAAAAACAGATAACTGCTTATCAGAATGGGACTAGTTGAGATGAATTATGGCGTGCAATACAATAGAATACTATGTCACAGACGCTGATATGGAAAGGCACCTGAGACACGTTATTAAGTGCAAAGGAAAGGTTAAAAAGTGAGTATATGTTACAGGGAGAAGAGCTCCAGAGAAAGAAGAAGATTGCCTTACTTTTTCCTTTATCTTTTTTTGGACCTTTTGAATTCTATACTATGGTATGTGTTACATGTAAACAAATGAATAAAAACAGACAAAGTATTATCTTTAGGAAAGAGAAAGTGATGGAATAAAGGGCTCCTCCTAGGGGCATGGGGCATAGTATTCTCCCTCTTATCTCAGATGGAGGTCAGCATGGGCATAATTCAGTGGATATCACTGGTGTTTTGCCTCACGGACCCACATGTACGTTCTGTTCTGTGGCACCTTTTCGAGGAGACTGTTGGGACGCCCTCCTCCACTTCTAGGTTGTGAGCAAAAATTGCTGAAACTCATCTGCATTTTGTTGATTGCAAATCAGAAATTTGGAGAAACAAAATGCCTTTCCCATTGTGACTCCACAATAGCAGAGGCCACTGAGCTCCTGTTTCCAAATGTTCTCTCTGTGCCTGCCTTTGGTTGGGCTCACCCCTAAACTCAATCAGCTCTACTGTTCTATCACTATCCTCACAATAACCTTTCCACACAACTGCTTCGTGCTGCCAGAGCGCAGAGCCCGGCCTGCTCCTTAACAAAACGATTCTTTCCTGGCAACTGGCAATTGGGGATAGAAAACATTTCACTTAATTTAGCCTATTGTTTACTTTTGGCAGGGAAACAAACTGGTTTTGGTGGCATCTAAACAATGAGAATAATTGGCCAAGCTGTACTAGGAGGTTAGTTGAAGAATGAACATCCGAGAACGGGAAAATCTGCAGAGCCCCTGCTCGTGTCAGAGGTGTGGGTCAAAATGCCCTAGCTGTAAAATATAAATCAGTGCTCCCCCAGGAGTGGGCTTTTACACTGGTGTGCTATGTGGGAGTAAATCTGCAGGCTTGTTCTTTGGCAGGCCGGGAAGGATGGTAGTGTTGTTTGTGGGTGAGCAGACTCAGAACCTTAGGCAGGCTACTTTTCCTCCCCTTTCATTTTTAAACCAAGTACATGCCTGGAACATTAATTCCAAATGGATTGTTTCAATGAGTACTAGGGGTGCTCAGGAATGTTAACCATTTCCTTAAGAGTTTCCATGAGTGACAGTTCTGTTCTCCAGGGGAGAAAGTTGCAAACTCAACTACAAACATGACCTCACCTGAGGTCCTCATCCCACCAAAGGCCAGGCAGATGTGAATGTCTCCTTGCAGGCTATTGACCTGAAGTCCTGACATAATTATGGGTGCTTGTCTCAAGGCTTTCAGATCACAGACTCTGAGTCTTTTCTCTCCCTGATCCACGTGGAGAGCAGTGATGATGCTACACTCTCTCTCAAGGATGTCCAGGCATGATGTTACTTTTAGACGGTTTCTCAGAGCTCACAGAATCCACTAAGTTCAAAGGGAGAGGTCTTTATGATCACTAGACTGTCAGCCACTAGACTATGAGGGCAGGGGCCCCATGACTTGCTGAAGGCTATGGCCTCGGTACTCAGCACATTGCACATAAAAGGCATTCAACAAATTTTGGTTGATTGATTGCAGTCCCAGCTCATGTGACTCTGGGTCTGTGTCCACAGTCCTCAAAAGTAAATGATCACAATGGCAATGATTAGCTGTGTCTACACACTCATACACACACACTCTCTCTGATTAATTCAACATAACTGAAAATTAGGAAGTTCTATGTACGTTATGAGCTCCATGAGCCATAGATTTTAGGTTGTTTTGCCCTCTGATCTATCCCAGGTGCCTGGCATAGTGCTTGACGCACAGAGGCATAAGTAATAGATGAATGCAGGTATGTGATGAAGAAATGTACCGAGGAATTAAAATAGTTACTCACTGATATATATTGCTGCACACCATTCACAAATTTGGGTCCACCTTCTTTCCTCAAGTGGATCCATTTTGAGAGGTGCTCGTAAGCCACAAATTCATTGAAGAAGGTCTTATAACCTATGAGTCTGGCAACCATAAAGCTGTCTTGCCATTCCACTCCCATTATGAAGGAAAAGGGCATGAAGATGTAGGAGCAGATTAGCTATAGAAACCAAAAGTAGACACTTGATTAGAATAGTGATTTGCTTTCAGTTCTGCCTCCTCAGTGATAACACTGTTTCTGATCCCTCTGTCTCCTTTAGGCACAGAAATTCCTTCTTCCCTTGCCCATTTTTACCCATCAGGAATCAGAGCTAGAAATCGGTCATTTGAAATAAGCTGGATTCTTGGGGAAGGGGCCAGGAGAGACTGACGGTCGTTGAGGGGAAGGAGGGTGATAGGAGACAGAGAAAAGGTGGGTGGGAAGTTGGGGGATGCATGAGAAGCTTCTACAGCATGGAAGAGTCCACTAGGTTGTTAGGGTGGGCTGTTTACAAACCTATTTTATTTTTAAACAAAGATAGGCAGAAACAAAACAGAGGGCAGGGGTGTGATATGATTATACCTCAAAACTCAGCTGTGGGTAGTCAAACATGTTTCCAAACCAGGACAGGGCTGAATTCATAAAAGACAGCAGGGCCAGGAAGGCAATCAGATTCACAGCAATGTTGGCCACCAGGGAGATGGAGGAGGAAGCTCCTTGTGTTGCAGCTTCTAGAAGATTCCCTGAATCGCTTTATCAAGAAATAGCAATTCTAGAATTACCAAAGGGTTGTTAGGGGATGGACACCATTGGTGCAGAAGTAGCAGAATCAGAGCTTAGACAAGAGACAAACTATCAGGCCCCTGCCTTGCTCAGAATACTCACCTGAATCACATGACTTCATGAAGTAGGCATATGGGTATTTAACCATGTTTGTTCTTGTTTTTAAAGAGATAGGGTCTTGTTCTGTGTCTCAGGCTGGAGTAAAGTGGTGCGATCATAGCTCATTGGAGCCTCCAACTCCTGGGCTCAAGTGATCCTCCTTCCTCAGCCTCCCGAATAGCTGGGACTACAGGTGTGTGCCACCATGCTTGGCTTTTTTTTTTTTTTTTTAAGAGACGGGGTCAATCCCAGCACTTTGGGAGACCGAGACGGGCGGATCACGAGGTCAGGAGATCGAGACCATCCTGGCTAACACTGTGAAACCCCGTCTCTACTAAAAAATACAAAATCTATCCAGCGGAGGTGGCGCGCGCCTATAGTCCTAGCTACTCGGGAGGCTGAGGCAGGAGAATGGCATAAACCCGAAAGGCGGAGCTTGCAGTGAGCTGAGATCCGGCCACTGCACTCCAGCCCGGGCGACAGAGCGAGACTCCGTCTCAAAAAAAAAAAAAGAGACAGGGTCATGCTACATGGCATGGGCTGGTCTTAAACTGCTGGGCTTAAGCGATCCTCTTACCTTAGCCTCCAGAGTCTGGGTAGCTTACATTACTTTTTAAATTTGGGAACATTTATAATAAAACTTGGAAAATGATAAAATATTACAAGTTTAAAATGATTTTATTACAAGTAGCTGCCAGAGAATAGTTATAAAATATAAATGCTATAAAACTAATGATTCAAAACAATAACAAACCAATGATTCAAGGAAGGCTGTAAATCCATCACCTCATTTAGAAATGGAGTGCCACCATCCCTTTGAATCCCCTGTGTACTCTTCTTTGATCCCATCCTCCCCTCTAATCTCAGAGGTGCCTGTCTTCCTAAACTTCACTCATCATCCCCTTTCTTTACCGTTTTCCTACATGTCTGTATCCCTAAAAAATATATTGTGTGTCCGGGTGCAGTGGCTCACACCCCATAATCCCAGCATTTTGGGAGGCCGATGCAGGTGAATTTCTTGAGCCCAGGAGTTTGAGACGAGTCTGGGCAACATGGCAAAATGCTGTCTCTACAAAAAGAAGGCAAACCCAGGGTTAGCTTTTTCCTTGTGTTCAGAGGAAGGGTCCAAAATTAGCTGGGTGTGGTGGTACATGCCTGTAGTCCCTGCTACTCAAGGGGCTGAGGTGGGAGGATCATTTGAGCTCAGCCTGGGTGACAGAGTGAGACCCTGTCAAAAAAACAAACAAAAACAACAACAACAAAAGAAACACACATACAAAAATTGTGCAAGTCTGCACACTGAGCAACTTTATAAGTGGAATTATGCTATATTCTTTGGCAGCTTACTTCTTCACTCATGGTTGACTTTATCTACAACAAGTAAGGGTGAATTTCAGACACATGTTGGTTGCTGATGAATTCTGTTATTTAAGGAAATACTCTTGAACATCCTAAATTCCTTAGTCTTTTCCACTCTGTTTTTCTTTCTTTTTCATAGAGCAAAAGAAAAGGAACCAGCTTTCTTATAAGAGGAACCTCCAGAAATGGTCATCCTATGACTGTCTAAACCAAGGCTCCATAAACACTCTGCTATATTTACAAAGAAATATCTTTACAACAAACAGATATGGAAATGTATTGACATTAGGTATTTAGAGAGGTTGATGTCAAGTATTAAACAAGATTTTGGCCAGGTCATGGCGCTTTGGGAGGCTGAGGCAGGAGGATCCCTTGAGCCCAGGAGCTGGAGATCAGCCTGGGCAACATAGTGAGACCCCGTTTCTAAAAAACTTAAAAAATTAGCTGAGTGTGGTGGCTCATGCTTGTAGTATCAGTTACTTAAGAGGCTGAGGTGGGAGGATAACTTGAGCCTGGGAGGTCGAGGCTGCAGTGAGCTGTGTTCATACCACTGCACTCCAGCTTGGGAGACAGGGTAAAACTTTGACAAAAGGCTTTTTGGAGCAAGTCTCAAAAAAAGGAAATAAGACTCTTTTTGGTGAAGTCTAAATAGTCTTTGGACTTACTTAAATATCGTAATTCACTGTGCTTTCCGGTTATCAAATTTTTGCTGTACATTGAATTTGGAGTCCCCCACCCCAGCTTGGGTAGTCATTAATTAGGTGAATGTGTCACACTTACCCACTTTCCATTTTCATGGCATTCTTGAGGGTTATTTTAGGTTTTTCTGTCTCAGGCCAAAAGAGTTTAGCAGCAGCCAATGACGCAGGTGCCGACATAACCGAGGCTGTTAACAAGTGGGAGGATGGAACCTGCAATTTCAGAAGAAAGAAGGCAAACCCAGGGTTAGCTTTTTCCTTGTGTTCAGAGGAAGGGTCCAAGAGCTCTGCAAGGGAAGAAACAGGGCAGGGGGTTGCTTCTATGACAGAAGACAATGTTTCTTTGGAGGTCTGGAAGAGCCACTCTCGCTCAGTGAGAAAAGTTGCGGGCATCGCCTTGAGAGGCTGAGGGATAAGGGAGACATTTGTGCTAACTGACCACATCCCTTGGGAGAAGCATAAAAATGAAATCTGATTGTTTCAGAAAAGAATTAATCCTATGTTGTGGAAACTTTCAAGGAAGATTCCTCAACCTCTCTGTTGCCCTTTTGAACGCTCAGACAGCCCCTAAAGAATGTATGTCATTACAACTTTTTTTTTTCTTTGAGATGGAGTCTTGCTCCATCATCCAGGCTGGAGTGCAGTGGTGCGATCTTGGCTCACTGCAACCTCCGCCTCCCCAGTCAAGTGATTCTCCTGCTTCAGCTTCTTGAGTAGCTGGGATTACAGGAGCCCACCACCACACCCAGCTAAGTTTTGTATTTTTTAGTAGAGATGGGGTTTCGCTATGTTGGCCAGGCTGGTCTTGAATTCCTAACCTCAGGTGATCTGCCCACCTCGTTCTCTCAAAGTGCTGGGATTGCAGGCATGAGCCACCACACCCAGCCTCATTACATCATTTTAGATAGGGGATGGGGAGTGGAGAAGGGACTCATGATTCACTTGCAGATGTGTATATTCTCCTCTCTCCATCTTCCTTTTGCTTTCCTGAGATCCTCGGTGCCTTTACACAATCTTCATTGATCTGGAGGCCCTTTAATTTGTACATGACTTCTGTTTTCTTTATCGCAGGTCCACTCGTTCCCCTTCCCGCCCGCCCTCACATGGTTTCTGGATTCTCTTCCACATATGTTCAGAATTCCAGGATCAGCAGCTCCCTGCCTGTTCCTGTTCCCCCCCGGAACATTTTTGAGGCAGCATTTCTACAGTGGGGATGGCATTCCCCAGATGATCCACTCAAGCTGCCCATTCCACAGGTGTCCTTTGCCCCTTTCTTCTTGTCTCTTCCTACTAATTGGCACTCCAAGGCCTGGATGAAGACCTAGAATGAAGCCCACTTATCTTGTAAGAAATCCTAGCCTCCTGAGTCACACAGTGACTGGGCTGTGTTATTCCGTTTCAGTATCGGGGATTGTGCCTCTGTGTGGCTTGTAAACTCTATGGGTCGGGGTGCATGCACCAGTTATAACATTCCCTAGCCTTATACTACAGACTGCCAACTCTCAAACTTGGCTGTACGTTAGAATCTGAGGAATTTAAAAAAAATATTGATGCCTGGGTCTCATCCCAAGGAATTGTGGTTTAATTACTCAGATATGGACCTGGGCATTAGAGAATTAAAAGCTCCCAGGTGATTCTAATGTGCAGAAAGGTTTGAGAATCACTGCTCTAGACCAGGGGTCAGAAAAGTTTTTCTGTAAAGCTCCAGAGAACAAATGTTGTTGGCTTTTTGGATCACAACGACTCAACTCTGTAGCACGAAAGCTGCCATAGACAAATGAATAAAAGTAGTTGCTTTCCAATAATTCATTTCCAAAAACAGAAGCAATTGGGATTTGGCCCATGGGCCATAGTTCATTGACTCCCAGTCCAGATCACCTTGACTGAGGTAACAGTTTTTTTTTTTTTTTAACAGATTTAAATTTTCAACCAAAGCAACTTCATCATACGATTGCATTTTCTATTTTTATTCTGCAGATAGAACTCACAGTTAGACAGCAGGGATATGAAGCCCCAAAACTCCTTGGGGTCCCTATGTTCAAACGCCAAAGCAACTGTGACCAACTTTTGCCATATGGCAAAACAAAACAAAAAAACACTCTCTTGGCCTCCTTTTCCCACCAGCAATGGAAAAGAAAAAAAATAACAAGAGCAAAGAAAGAAGAGGTTGACGTTTTCATAAGTTAATTCCAAAATATTCTTACCCCAAAAGAAATGTATGCACCTAAGACGCTTCCAGCAATTGTAGAGAACCCGGCGGTCATGATGGCGTGGAGTTCAGACTTGGTGATGTATGGTAAATATGGTCGGACCAGCAGTGGAGACTCCGTCTGGAGACAAAGAAGGGTGACCAGGTTGCTTTTAAATCTGTGTGGGGTGGGGAAGGGGTGCCAATCTACTTATAATTTTATTCTTTAAAGCAGAGAGTTTCTAAGAGTGAACCTCAGACCAGCTTCATCAGCGTCACCTGGAAACTCGTTAGAAATGCAAATTATTTCGATTTACTAAATTAGAAACTCCAAGGGCGGGAGCTAGCAATCTGTATTTTCACAAGCTTTCCGGGTGATTCCAATGCATGCTCAAATTTGAGAACCCACACCATCGACCTCTGAGTTATTTGAACTCTAGGTCAGTTTCCATATGTGGTCATGTGTAAAGTTTGCAAAATTTGTGAGGCTAGACACAGAAAGCCTCCACCCAGCCTAGGAATGGATGCTGTGATGACTTGGTGCCCTTCTCTAAGGGTCAACTGACTCTACCCTGTGGCCTGAACTTCTAGATGGGTGATTTCTAAGCCACTGTGGCTTCCAATCTTCCAACTTCACCTTGACAGACCCTAAACCTATTTCCTGATACATCAGGGAAATAGAGACACAAGCATTAAAAACAAACAAACAACCTCAGCAATAACAAGGACAGGTGCCTGCAGGCCCTTCTGTAACTGGGAGTCAGAGAGCCCTCTCTGATGGGTGGAAAGGAAGAAGCAGACGGACTATAGTTGGAAAGGCTTGAAACCCATTAAGGAGGACAGGCAGCCTGCGGCGTGGGGCTCTCCATAGATAATAGCTGCACTTTTAGCATATTAAGTATCAAATTGAACATCACAGAAGCTTGTGTGCAATTTTACAATTTTCTCCTCATTATTTCTAATTGTTCTATAAGATTGAATGTGTGGTGCCTCCATCTATCAACTAGGAACCCTGTGCATGAGCCCTCTTATCCCGCAGGTAGGAGCAATCAACTCAAGATGGTGCCCTAATTTGTCCTGGGAGATTTTATGACTGTAATTATAATTATTTCAACTCCTAGGGAAGGAAGTGTGGGCCCCCACTCTAAAGACTATGCTCCAGGCTAGTAAGCATAGATTTTTTTTTTTTTTTTTTTTTGATACAGTTTTGCTCTTGTTGCCCAGGCTGGAGTGCAGTGGCATGATCTCGGCTCACTGCATACTGTACCTCCTGGGTTCAAGTGATTCTCCTGGCTCAGCCTCCTGAGTAGCTGGGATTACAGGCATACGCCACCATGCCCAGCTAATTTTGTATTTTTAGTAGAGACGGGGTTTCTCCATGTTGGTCAGGCTGGTCTCGAACTCCCGACCTCAGATGATCTGCCTGCCTTGGCCTCCCAAAGTGCTGGGATTACAGGCATGAGCCACTGCGCTCGTCCATAAGCATAGTCTTTAGAGTAGAGGCCCATGCTTCTTGTTGGCTTACCAACAAGAAGGTTCAGCCTGCCTGGAGCAGTTGTAAGCCTGGGATTTGGGGCTATGTGTTTTTCTGAGTGACTTGATTTTTGCTTCAAATTCAATTTCCTTGCCAGTGGTGCTGGCAAGCATTCACACCTGGTTTTCGTGGCGTGTGACTCCATTCTACCTGAAGCTGCATATCTGGAGTGATGAGGGACTTATTACAATTTCTTACTGATCCACCCATTAGCAATGCTGCTATTTTGAGGGACACTCCTTGGCATTATAGTTATTTGCTTAAATGGGCTTCAGGCAAAAGAGCATTTCTCCATGTGATGGAACAGGGAGGTGAAAATTGCAGCCTAAAAGCTTAATTTTGATGAGAAGAGAAAAACCTAAAAGCATTTTTTTCAGGCTCAGCAAAGACAGAATATTGACCAGTTCAGACAAGTTGAGAATACGCTCAAGTGTTTACACAGTTGCATGGTTGTTGGTGGAAAGGCTTTTTGGTCTCCTCCATTGCCACAGCCATTATAGTTTAGAATGGGAGGCTGCCTGTTCCATGTTTGCAGCTTCGAGATTTGGAAATAGTGAAATCCATTCAAGTGGAAGAGCTAACAGCCTCTGAAGAGTTGACCAGAAACCTCACAATCACTAAATTCAGATTTATTGAGAATCTATATGAGAAGCTCTATGTCTATGCTTTAATAAAATGACAACCTTCTATTCTCTTCATAAACATTCTCAAGAACCCAATTCCACAATACCATACCCAGATTGTTAAAAGGAATTTCTCTCTCTTTCTCTCGCTCTCTGCCTTCTCCCTCTGAAATCTGGACATTGCCAATACTGGGGCTTTCTTATTTTGACACCCTTCTCTCTACACTAAAATAACATTGTGTTATTTTCTAATTTGACTTTTTGGAAAGAGACGATCCATTTCAACAGATGTTTTGTTTTGTTGATATTACAACTTACTTGTCCAACAAATATATTGCCAGAAGCAACTACAGATTCAATAGGAGATGATCCTGTAGTAACTAGCATGATCCATCCAACCTAAAAGGAAGAAAGGGACAAAGTTGACAAAGAACTTTTTGTATACCCAAAACTTCAAAGTAGGGATTAAAATCCTTAAACTGGAGTAAAATGTTGAGGGCTTCAACAATTGTCAGCAGGCTAATGATGGTGCCAAAGGTAAGTTTAACTTATTGAGCCCCTAGAGCAGGCCAAGCAAATCCTCTTATTGGAGTAGTAAGTCTGAGTCATTGCATATACTTTGAACATTATACAAATCAATTTCTATAGGTCTATTGTATACAAGTAATAAATGACAATTGCTAACATGGTCATGGAAGGCTTTACTGCATTCCAGGCACTGTGTTAAGCCCTTGATCCAGAAAATGCAATTAATTCTTATAATAACTCTTTGAGAGAGGTCCTATATAATTATACTCATTTTATTAAATAGGAAACCAAAGCACAGAACAGTTTAGTTGTTTTGTCAAAGGTCACCCAAATGTAGCGGGATGTATTTGAGGTTTGGTCTTTTTTACTTAATTGAAATGAACATGGCTTTTGGTTCCACTTTTGTACTGGCCTTTCAACTAGAGATGGTGGATGAGGACTTCCTGTTGCATTCTCTCTCCTTGCTTTTTAGTTTAGACAAGAGCGTAGCAATTCTGAATGTTTTGAGGTTTAAACAGAAAATTACGGGCCCTGGAGTTCTTGCTGTCATTCTGAACTCTGCTGCTACCTGTATTCTGGTTCCCTCTCTCTCTTCTCTCTTTTCTCTTTCTTTTTATACATTTTGATTTATTTATTGGGATCAAGGAGGGCTGTGGCTGTGCCCCAAGCACTGCCTGCACTGCTCTGTGCTTTGGTGAGGTGCATCCAAATTGGCTGACAGATCTCCTCATCCTCTGATCTAACACATGAACATAGGACTCCCAGAGGCGAGGGCAGCAGGAAGGACAAGAGCTCTTCGGCTCTGTGTGTGTGCACGCGCGCTTCTGCTAACGAAACTCTCAGGAGTGAAAAGCTGTTTCTCCTTTTTGCTTCAATTTCTCGAGCACCTCCAAAACAGGAAGGGTCTACTTTTGTAACCTCCTTAAGCAAGGTGGCATATAATTAAGGAGTAGCTTAAACAAGAAAAAAAGGTAAGCACAGGGTGGATAACCAAGATGAAGGAACCAAATCGTTTCCCCCAGCAGTGTCTGACCTCAATTCCTCAGCTAAACAAGTAATTGCTATAGTTTCATGAAGATATCCAGTGGTTTGCAAATCAAAGCCCTATTAGAAGCTGCTGAGATAAAATTCCCTCTATGGACACATTTAGGATTGGGGGTTTTGAATCTAATCACTTAGGTGGTGGTGGTGGATAATGGTAGGAAGAGAAAGGCACTTCGTAAATACCTGCATAAAAGGCCTTGAGGACTTGCGTCTGAGATAATCAGCTCTACACCTGTAACCCAGTCCCTCCCAGCCCCAGTACCTTTCTAATAATCCACTGCATCAGTCCCAGGTAGTACAGCATGGACATCACTGTGCTGAAGAAAACCACGATTGGCAGGATCTGTGAGGACAGAAACAATCATGGATTAATGATGGGTCCAGTTGCACCAGCAGGTTTTATATCAGGCCTCCTCTCTGTCTCCTTTTCTCCCTCTGAAACATCATAAAAATACGGGAAACTCCTCTTGAACTTTAATCAGGCAGCTTCCCTATCTACAGTCTTTTCTTCTAATTTGTCACAGGACTTGACTTTTTTCCCCTCTCTTCTACGGTGGGCTTTTTTTGCTCAAGGAATGAAGTTTGGGGGGATTTGTAATAACTAGATCAACACACTAAAGGCTGCCAGAAAATAGTCTTGTTGTTCTGATGCTAAAAAGACATGGGCTTCACCACTAGTTAGCAGAGTAACCGAAGTCAAGATAAATTGTGAGCAACCTCAGAGCCTTATTCTGAGTGTCTGTAGGGGTCAGGTAAGGCATGTGGGTGCTGATACACAGTGCCTCCTACTGGATGGCAGACACACCCGACAGCAATAACTTCAGCATGTCCTGAGAATGACCCTATGGTCTAAGCATGTACGTTTGGAGTTCTGAACTAAGGAAACTAGGAGTGGCCAACCCAAAGATTCATTCCTTATCTATAAGGAATATCTGAACCCTTGGCCCATCCCGTGGAAAGCAGGCCATACAGGGGATCCAGGCCCTTGGTTTTGGGTTAAATGAAGGTTGGGGTCGGGCGCGGTGGCTCACGCCTGTAATCCCAGCACTTTGGGAGGCTGAGGCGGGTGGATCACGAGGTCAGGAGATCGAGACCATCCTGGCTAACACGGTGAAACCCCGTCTCTACTAAAAATGCAGAAAATTAGCCGGGCGTGGCGGTGGGCACCTGTAGTCCCAGCTACTTGGGAAGCTGAGGCAGGAGAATGCCATGAACCCGGGAGGCGGAGCTTGCAGTGAGCCGAGATCAGGCCACTGCACTCCAGCCTGGGTGACAGAGCGAGACTCCATCTCAAAAAAAAAAAAAAAAAAAAAAAAAATGAAGGTTGGGAGGTGGAGGTTGCTGAGGTAGGGTGCTAAGTGAGAATGCTATATAAACTGCCTTTTACAAACGATAGCTGTTCTCCTGTCTAGCCTGCGGCCACTGGACTGCCCTGCATGTGAGTCCCCTCAATAAACCCTGTTTCTCATTTGCTGGCTCCAGGTCTTTTCTTTGGCCTGTCAAACATGGTGCCCCCCTACTGAAGTCAACAGGGATCTGTCATGACCTCTATGCAGTAAACATTCATTCTTCTAGCTTTTAAGATAATAGTGATTTTACCTATAGTTTTTCATTACTAAAAAATGACTGCATTTTGGAAGCTACTTTAGTTCTGTGTTGAAGGCCATTGCATTTTCTGGGCGGGCTCGGTGGCTCACACCTGTAATCCCAGCACCTTGGGATGCTGAGGCAGGTGGATCACCTGAGGTCAGGAGTTCAAGACCAGCCTAGACAACGTGGTGAAACCCTGTCTCTACTAAAAATACAAAAATTAGCCAGGTGTGGTGGCGCACGCATGTAATCCCAGCTACTGGGGAGGCTGAGGCAGGAAGATCGCTTGAACCTGGGAGGCGGAAGTTGCAGAGCCGAGATTGTACCATTGCACTCTAGCCTGCATGACAGAGCAAGACTCCATCTCAAAAAAAAAAAAAATTGTATTTTCCTAGATCCTATGTTCCTGATGCTCTTTGGGTGCCTTCAATGTAGCCAGTGTTTCCACAGAGAGCAGTTTCTACCCTGCATAGACCACACAGAGCTGTGGGCTGGGTCTTTCCTTGGCCTCATCTTACTGCACCCCTTCCCCATTGTTCCCCAGCTAACTGGCCAGAGAAAGCTGCTACCAGAGGCACAGAATGTCCGAGGACAATTTGTACAGGATCTAATTTAGAAAAAATCTATTAATAATATATATTAAAAGACATTTTGTGCCAGTATTCAGAGCTCACTCACTATGAGCCTTTTATTGGCTTTAAAGGGTAGGCAGTGCCTTCCTGAAAGCTTGAGGGAGTTAAACAGTCTCATCTCTGGAATGTTAGCAGAGGATTCTGTGTTGGCAGGAAAGAATAGGGGCCACTGCCCTGGAAGAGGGTAGGGGGAGGGCCTGAAAACCCCTGTGTAGTCTGGGTAGCAAGTTTTTCCTTCTTTATGACTTTATTTTTTCCAATTCTGAATTCATTTCATGATATGAGCATATTTCTGTCTCACTCTATAAACATTTGACCCTTCAGAGATGGCTGAGTTATCTCAGCCCTAAACTATCAAACCAGCTAAACTGCCGGGTGGAGGCTGCTGGGGGTGGGGGAGGGTGCTAAGTGAAACGCTGTATAAACTGCAGGCTTTTTACAAACGGTAACGGTTCTCCTCTCCAGCCTGCCGCTAAACTGCTGGTTTGGTGTTTTAGGCTGAAAAAAGATTCAGCCTAAAAGTTGGCCTAACTGAAGCTGGGGTAATTTGGAGGTAAATTTGGAGTCTCTAGGTGAGAAAACAATTTAGAAGTGTATGAATAACAACACACCACAAGAAAAGCTGAAGGAAAACCCAAATGCATGCTTCTGACTCACTGACAAGCGTTTGCAGGGACTTCCCAGGGGAGGATGGGCTTCCTGGGGCCTGTGGGAGCCTCAAGAAGGAATTGACTGTGGCCAGCCCTGGGGCCAAGCTGCCTTTCCCCTGTAAAATAATGTTCCTTCTTTAGTTAGGAGAAGGCCTATCCTCTAGTCCTGCCTAGGCAAAGGCTGTGCTGAAGGAGAGATGAGAAAGGTTTAGCGCGGGGATGGCTCTAAAACAGGGGTTGCTGTGGTTGACCGGCTGCCCCAGGGACTGGGACTGAGAGGCTTTCCGAATACAGAGCTGTCATTGATCCGGGACCCATCAGCCATTCACTGCCACATGTCTACTTGTTGCTGGGAGCATAATATTCTCTTCCCTGAAGGCCCAAAATGTTATTACCCTTCTGATTCTTCCTAAGTATCGCAGATAAAGCTACAAGCCCCACCCCCTGGTATTTGAATATTTCTAACTTCCTCTGGATGTTTCCCTTAACGCCATAGTAACAAGGTAAAATGTGTGCAGTCCACTAACTTCAGATAACATTGTCAGTGGAAAAGGGTGGTGATGTATTACACACCTCTGACCAGCCCAGTAGGTATATACCTGGTTTTTGGTCAGTTAAGTTCTATCTGAATATCTACAAAGACTGAGAAGCTACTGAAATAGCAGTGACTACATAGAAAAAAGGTTTGACTTTACCTTAAATGCAAAGAAATGGTCTTTGTATTTCTCACCAAACACAAATGAAGCACCAGCATCTGTGTACTCCAGAAAAGTCTGAGTTAAAGAAAGAAAAAGAGATTTCATTCCAACCACATGAGTGGAAATTAGTGCACAGGAACTCTAGGCTCTCAGAGGATGGACCCAGGAAATGTGTTGGATAGACTTGGGAAGTTAATGTTCTCAGCTTTGCCCCCTCTAATGAATGGCGTAGTAGAAGCATATTTTTGAAGTATTCCTGTATACAAATTTTCTGACATTTCTGACATTCAGTCTGACTCCAGAATGCTACAGAATGAGTTGACCATGGCAATGTGTTGGGAGTCATACATAGATTGTAGGTGGCATTAGTTAGCACTGGATGCAAAGGAAGGCTGTTTCTCTGTCTGTGGAAACATCTAAGAAGTATGATAGTCCTTGGGGAGGAGGATGTGGGCAATGAATTAGGGAGTGATGATATAGGTACGGAACAGCAGTAATGTTAACAAACCAGACAGACTAACATATTCAGTATAAGCAAAACTATCTGTCTAACCTAATGCAGAATTAAAATTTGAGACAACTCGGCCGGGCACGGTGGCTCAAGCCTGTAATCCCAGCACTTTGGGAGGCCGAGACGGGCGGATCACGAGGTCAGGAGTTTGAGACCATCCTGGCTAACACGGTGAAACCCCGTCTCTACTGAAAAATACAAAAAACTAGCCAGGCGAGGTGGCGGGCGCCTGTAGTCCCAGCTACTCGGAGGCTGAGGCAGGAGAATGACGTAAACCCGGGAGGCGGAGCTTGCAGTGAGCTGAGATCCGGCCACTGCACTCCAGCCCGGGCGACAGAGCGAGACTCCGTCTCAAAAAAAAAAAAAAAAAAAAGTGAGACAACTCATGCAGACAGATAAACCCATTTCTGACACATCTTGAGGATTACCTCCAATGTTAAAAGCACCATAAAAGCAAGATGTTCTTTTGAATCAAACTTACCTGAACTTGCCTGCCCAACCAATCAAAAGCTATATATCCAGGGTCAGTCCTTAGAATCAAGAGCCCAAGAAGAAACTGTAGCCCGATTCCCCATAAGACAGGTCTCCAGTAAACCTATACAGAAAGATTAAGTGATATATCTTAGAAGGAAAATTAATGCAGGCCTCAGCATAAATATTTAATGGATCACTATTTCCTTGGACACATTCTCAGATGTGGTCTGTCACCCACCTTCTTTGGGAGGCTAAAGCTGCCATAAGCAGAGAACCCTTTGATAGAACCATACCTCAAAAAACTCAGGCCGGGCACAGCGGCTCATACCTGTAATTCTAGCACTTTGGGAGGCCAAAGTGGGCAGATCACCTGAGCACAGGAGTTCAAGACCTGCCTGGCCAACATGGCAAAACCTCATCTCTACTAAAAATACAAAAAGAAGCCAGGCGTGGTGGTGAATGCCTATAATCCCAGCTACTCAGGAGGCTGAGGCAGGAGAATCGCTTGAACCCAGGAGGCAAAGATTGCAGTGAGCTGAGATCACACCACTTCACTCCAGCCTGGGCAACAGAGCGAGACTCTGTCTCAAGAAAAAAACAAAGACAAACTCAGGATTGTATTCCTTCTCCCTAAAAGTGAGTTTCAAGTCTTCGGTCCAGGAAAGTATGTAAGTAACAATTATGTCCTGATAAATTACTTCGATAGAAACAGTAGTCTAAGAAGGACCATTAAAGGAGACAGGATCTGGCCATCCTAGTCAAGCTGTAAGTACTGGATACTTATAATTATTTCCCCTGTCTGGAAAATGGAAAGGCAGAACATGATTTCTCTGTGTGTCTAGGGTTTGTTGATCTGACAACCTGTAAGTGAATTAAGTAAAATATTGCCCTGTCAAGAGGCTCTCATTTGATTGTAAAAGAGCCCAATAAACTCTAATGCAGACCCAGGATGTGCAGTAGGAATGGACAGTCATTTGCTTTCATCGGTGGTGCAGGGTTGAGTGGCTTCAAAAGGACTATGGCATCAGAAGCACAGACAATGGAGATGTTCCCCTCAGCAGGGCAAAGAACTTAGATCATATTAGCTGAACTTGGTCTCTGATTAACGTTTTTTTCCTTGGGTCAAGCTTTTTTTTTTTTTTTTTTTTTTTTTTGTATTTTTTAGTAGAGACGGGGTTTCGCCGTGTTAGCCAGGATGGTCTCGATCTCCTGACCTCATGATCCACCCGTCTCGGCCTCCCAAAGTGCTGGGATTACAGGCTTGAGCCACCGCGCCCGGCCAAGGGTCAAGCTTTTAATGGTAAAGTCTTCCAGAGTTTTCCATTGTGAGTTACATATGAGAGCTTTGATGTTTCAGAATTCTTGCCCATTTCATGGGTTACCAGTGGACAGAACTAGGATGAGAGTTGAGATCAATATTAAAAAGAAAATTGTATAAGGACAAATTTTTGGAGCATAAATGCCCAAACTGCATGAGACTTCGTCTGGGGAAATCTGGATCAAAATGCATGAGTTTTCTCTGTGTGTTTGATGGAGGGTATGCGAGAAGAAATTAGACTTGACAGGGAGAGAACATCTCACTGGTTGTGTAACTGGAAAATCACTGAGAATGGAGCATGAGATAGTAACAAACAGTATCATGAAAGTTCAGGAAGATAGGGCACCCTGGCCACATTAAATAATCCCATCAAGGTAAGAAAAGTACTGAACAATAGTTAAATTCTCTCACAATCAGTATTTTGAGCAATTTACACATGGGGAGAAAAATAAAAAAAGAATCTAAAAGATCAGCTGGATACTTACTCTAGTTGGGTACTTGGAAAATAGAAATAACAGGACAATGTACATCATGAGCCCACCGAAGGACACCAGCTGCTGTTGACCCAATTTGGCAGTGTCAAAGGCCAGCCAGAAAATAACTGCTAGGACCAGGGAGCTCCAGATCACCCTAAGAGAAGGGGAAGGGAGGCATTGGCATCATTTGTTGTGCTAACTTGAGAATCATAATCAGGCTTAAATTTTTTTTTTTTTTTTTTTGCGAGATGAAGTCTTGCTCTGTTGCCCAGGCTGGAGTAGACTGAAGCGATCTTGGCTCACTGCAACCTCCACTTCCCGTGTTCAAACAATTCTCCTGCCTCAGCCTCCCCAGTAGCTGGGATTATAGGCATCTGCCACCCCCCCCGGCTAATTTTTGTATTTTTAGTAGAGATGGGGTTTCACTATGCTGGCCAGGCTGGTCTTGAACTCCTGAGCTCAGGTGATCTGCCTGCCTCGGCCTCCCAAAGTGCTAGGATTACAGGTGTGAGCCGCCACTCCCAGCCATCAGGCTTAAATTAACAAAGAAACATAGAAACAAGATGAATACACTCTGGCACCAGTAGGTTGTGCTTTTGGAAACTGCAACAGAATCTTTTTGGTTGTGGCTATCAAGGCAAATAGCTAAAAAATTAAGTACTGGGTCTCCTTACTCTACAACTCTTGGGCCCTTCACCTGTTCAAGGATACATGAAGGGGCCAGAGAGCAGAAAGCATGTTTGGAGAGGCACGTCTGGTGATTTCTTTGAGAGAGCTACTGGGATTCTTCACCTTCGTTTTGTGCGGTGGGTGAGGTGTTACCTGCTTCCCTTTAAGGAATAACTTGGAATATGTTATCTGCCCTTAGGGGACCTCACCAGCCGCCGAGAGGGAGATCAGACATTAGGGCGAGTTCTGGTTCCCCTGGGGAGCCCAGCAAGCCTGACAAGTCTGATTTAGGACTCACGGCTTGCACAGCAGAGCCAGAAGGCCTGCTGTGTTGGGATTGCACGAGCCCAGTTTATTAGGCCAAGGATGTGTGAAGTTTCCTGGTAGATCCCATGTTAGCCTTGAGGAAGAGAACTGGTCTGGGGTCCTGCTCAGGGGGCCACCTGAAGGGAGAGGAGGTCCCTCAGAGAGAGGCTGAGGGAAAAGCTCTGAGCAGTTGCTGCAGGGTCCTATGGAAAAGGGTCACTCTAACACTTCACAGGCCCTTCCTCCCAAGAAGGCCAGCTTCATATCCAGAGCAGGTAGCCCGGCTGATCCTGGCTTTGAGACTGGCAGGAGAGCAAGTAACAAGGAGAAAGGGGACACTCAGGCCCAGGCTAGGGAGGAAAGCTAGGGCACTGGGTCAAATTCACAGTTCTCATTACTGGAGGGGACAGCATATTCTGATGTTAAAAAATGTCCATGATGCCTGTATCAAAATATCTCATATACCTCATAAATATATATACACCTACGACATACCCACAACAATTAAAAATTTAAAAAATAGGCTGGGCACAGTGGCTGACACCTATAATCCCAGCACTTTGAGAGGCCAAGGCAGGAGGATCACTGGAGGCCAGGAGTTCAAGACCAGCCTGAGCAATATGGTGAAACCCCTGCCTCTACTAAAAATACAAAAAAATTAGCTGGGTATGGCAGCACATGGGAGGCTGAGCTACTTGGGAGGCTGAGGCATGAGAATCATTTGAACTCAGGAGGCAGAGGTTACAGTGAGCCAAGATGGCGCCACTGCACTCCAGCCTGGGTGACAGAGCAAGACTCTGTCTCAAAAAAAAAAAAGAAAAAAAAAAGAAAAGGTTACTAAGAGTGTTCAGAAGGGTCATGGGCTTTTGGCATTTTTGTAAAATATAGGGTAGATATCTCCCATTGAATAAAATTGAAAGAATGATGAATGAAAAAAATTAAGTTTTATTTTGACCATAGCCCCATGGGTCATGAGAAAAGTGCTAGCAGTCTTCAACATCCCTAAACAATTTTAAAAGCCCTACATTTTTAATGAGTAAAAGGCATGGGAAGAAATTAAAGGAAAAGAAAACCTGATAGAAAAATTATTTGGGGCCAGGCGTAGTGGCTCATGCCTGTAATCTCAGCACTTTGGGAGGCAGAGGCGGTGGATAACCTGAGGTCAGGAGTTCAAGACCAGCCTGGCCCACATGGTGAAACCATGTCTCTACTAAAAACACAAAAATTAGCCAGGCATGGTGGCGGGTGCCTGTAATCCCAGCTACTCAGGAGGCTGAGGCAGGAGAATCACTTAAACCCGGGAGGCAGAGGTTGTAGTGAGCCGAGGTTGCAACAATGCATTCCAGTCTGGGTGACAGAGCGAGAACCCGTCTCAAAAAAAAAAAAAATTTTTTTGGATTCACTAGTCAATAAAGAAATGGAAAGGATGAAATACCAGTTGACTTAAATTAATCATAAATAGGCCAGGCGTGGTGGCTTATGCCTGTAATCCCAGCACTTTGGGAGGCCAAGGCAGGTGGATCATCCGAGTTCAGGAGTTTGAGACCATCCTGGCCAACAAGGTGAAACCCTATCTCTACTAAAAATAAAAGAATTAGCCGGGCATGGTGGTGGGCACCTGTAGTCCCAGCTATTCAGGACGCTGAGGCAGGAGAATCGCTTGAACCCGGGAGATGGAGGATGCAGTGAGAGGAGATTGCGTCACTGCACTCCACCCTGGGCGACAAAAATGAGACTCCTTCTCAATAAATAAATAAATACATAAGTCATAAATAGATATAAAGATTTGTGTTCATCATAATAATTAAAATAGCAAAGATTTTGTAGGTAAAATAAATGGTCAACCATACAGGAACTATAATCAAATTCAAGATTGAATATGTTCTATGATCCTCATTTTGTAAATAAATTGCAAAGAGAATAGGTATAACTCGTAAAAAAAAAACGGTGGTAAAAATGAAAGCTCTTTAAAGACACGTCATCAGCAATCTCCATCAGTTTGTACTTATAACCCAATTCTTTATTTACAGGTACTGAGATTAGATGGCATTTGTGCTGTTCCCTATCTAGTGCCAGGACAGACATTACTGATTGATCATGGTGCCCTTCCACTGACAGGTCAGAGGGAGAGCGAAAGCCATCCTGTTAGGACAAAACTTTCACTCTTTTCTATTTTTCTAACTACTTCCTAATACGTAGGCACAGAGGTGTCTCTCCCTAATATAGCACATGGAATGTAATATGCTCATCCTCTTTTGGACAACATTTTATCATTTAATACACTTGACATGAAGGCAGTTTGTGAGGACATTTGCACACATTTCATGAGCCATTGCCTCATCTGGGCTTTGATTTCCCGTTTGTAAACTGAAGACATTGTAACAGATTACTCCCTAGGGTGTTTCTAGCTTCCATATCCCATAAACGAGGAAGTAATTTCAGAACAAATTTTTGAAATGGTGTTGGAAAAGACTCTCTCTCTTAACTGAAGTAAGAGAACCGATTGCATTTACCACTTCAGCCAGAACCAATGGCCGTTTAGAAGCCTTCTGCTAGGAGATAGCATCTCATAAATTCGATGTTCGTATTTGGCCATCAGGTGATCCCAGACAACAAAGAAGATGGCAGCCACGGTGATCACAAAAAGAGGAAGGGCTCTGTGAAAGTTCAGCACACAGGCCGCAATCACCATAACCAGATAACCTGTTCAGGAAGCAAAAACAGATATTGAACATCGCTAACTACTGGGACACGCCTCCAGCCTTGATTTGGTTCAGGTGAGAGGAGGTTTAATCAAGATATTATTGAATGCAGGAGTGCTCTTGATATGGCTGCTAGCTTCTTTGATGGGGGCCTTTTGATATTTTTCAAAGCAAGTCTGGAAAATTATCGCCATGAATGCTAGGAGGACAGGGTGCTAGGTCTTTTTATTCTTACAGGACCTTCTGAGTTCTTGAATCTTGATGCTCGATCATTGGGCCTCTAAGTACTGGCCATTTTTATCCCTGGCATTCAGTCTCGGCAGGTGAGCTACTATCAGAGAAAGGCTGAGTGTTGAAGCGACCACTGGCAAAGAGGTCTGATTCTTGTGGTTTGCAGTTCAGATTCGGTCTAAACTCGAGGGAAGGCACAGACCTACCAACAACAGACTACTTCTCTAAGTGACAGAGTCTCTAAGGAAGAGAGGTAGGGGCAATTACCAAGGTGGCTGCTTTCGAAGAGCAGATTCTGGGATAAGAATAAGGTTTCCTATTCCTAAAGGTCTGCAAAGGTGGTCTGCAGGTTAAATCTGGCCTGCTACTTGTTTTTGCAGGTGGCAAGTACATTTGTATTTGTGTGTTTTGAGAAATAAAAATAAAGTCCTAACTCACTCAACCAACTGAACTGACCCTTTAACCAGAATTCCTTCCTAAGGAGTAAGCAGAAACCAGCTCTGGAAAACAAGAAAGGAAGACTCATTTCTCTATCGCCTTTAGCCAGTCATCTGAGGTGGTAACCAAATTCCCCTCCCTCTTAGAGTTTTTGTTTGTTTGATACGGAGTTTTGCTCTTGTTGCACAGGATGGAGTGCAATGGTGCGATCTCGGCTCACTTCAACCTCTGCCTCCCAGGTTCAAGCGATTCTCCTACCTCAGCCTCCCAAGTAGCTGGGATTGCAGGTATGCGCTACCACGCCTGGCTAATTTTGTATTTTTAGTAGAGATGGGGTTTCACTATATTGGTCAGGCTGGTCTCGAACTCCTGACCTCAAGTGATCCACCTGCCTTGGCCTCCAAAAGTGCTGGGATTATAGACGTGAGCCACTGTGCCTGGCCTCTTTAGAATTTTGATGTGACAGCTCACCAGTTTCACAAGGCATTTCTTCCTGATAAGAGGCTGCTGACCATGGAGTGGTTCTGGCCAGCCTTGGAGGATGCACAGTGAGGGTTTCTGTGTCCTTTGCTTTACCTTTTGACTTCACAGGGCTGATAACTCCACCCTCAGATCATGGTAACACTGCTATTTTTTTTTTTTTTTTGAGACGGAGTCTCGCTCTGTCACCCAGGCTGGAGTGCAGTGGCCAGATCTCAGTTCACTGCAAGCTCCGCCTCCCGGGTTCACGCCATTCTCCTGCCTCAGCCTCCCGAGTAGCTGGGACTACAGGCACCGCCACCTCGCCCGGCTAGTTTTTTGTATTTTAGTAGAGATGGGGTTTCACCGTGTTACCCAGGATGGTTTCGATCTCCTGACCTCGTGATCCGCCCGTCTCGGCCTCCCAAAGTGCTGGGATTACAGGCTTGAGCCACCGCGCCCGGCCACACTGCTATTTTTTATACACATGCTCCATAAAGAGGCATAGATCTCAATTGTGCATGTACATGTGTCTCCTTGCATAAATATTCATGACTCCCCCTATAGCTTATTGAATATTTATGCTTAGCCAATCCTTTCAGCATAAATTCTTGTCTTATTCTTCTCTCCCTCAAAGTACTTGTTTCTGGCTTCTATTGGAGACTACACTTCCCAGCCTGTCAGAGTGGCCACCTTGCAGGCTGCAACCCTTTATGAGAAACAGAACTTTCCTTTCCAAATGTTTGAACCTCATGATTGATTCTTCAGTTGACAGTTTGTATGTGTGTTCTAGAAATAAAGTTGTGTTGGAATACAGCCATGTCTGTCTACTTACGTATTGTTTATGGTTGCTTTTGTTACTACAGTGGCAGAATGGCATGGTTTTGCCCTTACGTATGAAATACTGAAAAGCCTAAAATATTATCTGGCCCAGTATTCAGAAAGCTCACCAACCCTACTGTTTCCTCTTCCAACTGTCTGAGCACCGCAAAACCACTGACCTTGGCGGTGCAGCAGCCTTGGATTGATGTCTGTGGGCTTGGATGGGGGTGCTTATGTTTTATAGACAGGAGTGTTCTTTAAAATGGGCCAAGTTCAGTGTGCTGAGCTTCAAGAAAAAAAATAACAATACAACAAGACAAAACAAAACAAAACAAACCAAAACAAAAAACAAATAAAGTGAGCCAAGGAGTTCTTTGTTTTGGAGGGAGTAAAAACAGGAGACATTTTTGTCCTGCCTTCAGGCAAGCGGAATGGGCTAGATGGCCCTAGACTACTCATGTCGTATTCATATAAAGAATTAATCACTTGTGTTTTCTGGATTTGTGTGAACCAATGCACCCCTCAAATCCACATGACAGTAACAAAGGCTATAAGAATGAGGAGAGTAACTGACTCCGAAAATTAGCTTCCCGGCCGGGCACAGTGGCTCACACCTGTAATCCCAGCACTTTGGGAGACTGAGGTGGGCAGATCATGAGGTCAGGAGTTTGAGACCAGCCTTGCCAACACAGTGAAACCCCGTCTCTACTAAAAATACAAAAATTAGCCAGGCATGGTGGCAGGTGCCTGTAATCCCAGCTACTTCGGAGGCTGAGGCAGGAGAATCACTTGAACCTGGGAGGCGGAGGTTGCAGTGAGCCGAGATCGTGCCACTGCTCTGCAGCCTGGGTAACAGAGCTAGGCTCCATCTCAAAAAAAGGAAGGGAAGGGAAGGGAAGGGAAGGGAGGGGA